>NW_004524628.1:7593854-7597487 GCF_000260255.1 Octodon degus
CCCTCCCTCTCTCTCTCTCCCTCCCTCCCTCCCTCTCTCCATCCCTCTCTCCCTCCCTCCCTTTCTCCTTCCCTCTCCCTCCCTGGTTCTGAAGTGAGAACAGGTAGTCTGGTTCACAGAGTGGGGAGAGGAGGCTGAACTTTCAGTCATGGGCCCCTGAACGCTGGGCAGACAGGTTCTAGTAGTTTCTAATGAGTGATCACCAGGCTGTGCACCATGTGTGTGTGTGTGTGTGTGTGTGTGTGTGTGTGTACGCCATTTTAAACCAGAATATTACCCATGAGGCCCTGGACTCTTGCTGTTTGGGGGATGGTCAGCAGTCCTCTTCAAGCAAGGGCTGCCCTGGACCCAGTTCCTCTTGGAGAGGGACCTCCTGGGTGAGTGGGTAGCCCAGGGCTGTCCTGACTGTGGGCACGGACAGGATGGTGAGGAGACTCGGTTTCTGTTGCCCCAGGGCTACAGATGAGGCCCCAAGTCCAGGAGGCACCGAGTCATCCCGAGCCCAGCTGGGTGGCTGTGGTAGTTGGGGGTGTTGCAAGGGGAACAATACAATATAGGACACATATTTTTATAAGATAATTGGTAATAGTCACCCAAAGAGTCACACACAAAGAGTGCAGGAAGTCTGTCCACACACTAAAGGCCAAAGACTCCAGCTGAGGGCCTGGGTTCCACAGTGATGTCCTGTGTGAGTCCAGCTGAAGACCTGGAGCCCACGACAATGCCCCCCACGAATCCAGCTGGAGCCGAGAGCCCACGGCAGTGTCTCGTGCAGGCCTGATTCCCTGTTCTGAGTGGGGAAGGCTCAAGGTCAGCGGCGGAGGCTGGAAAGTCTGCACCAGCAGGATGAAGGATCCATCCCAGCAGGCTAGGGCTCTGCACTGGAGCCGGGAAGCGATGCTCCAAGTAGGAACCAGAGCTCTCCGCAAAAGTGCCGCAGCTGTCCTCAGCGACAGTGTGGCCCCAAGCTCCTCCGACGAGGAGAAGGGCTGAGCTCCCACAGGAAAGCCAGCGTGACAAACCTGTCCAGGAGACAGAGCAGGGTACTGTCTCTCTTCTCACCCCAGCCAGGAAGCGACGCTCTAGGTGAGGACCAGAGCAAACCCCATGAACCGCAGCCGTTCTCAGTGACAATGAGGTCCTGAATTCTTCCTCCAACACGAGCAGCCAAGTTCACCAGGAAAGCCACGTGACAAGGCCCTCCAGCAGAACAGCCCGAGAGCCCGCAGCTCCCGACAGCATCTCCAGCAACGTCTCCACACAGCATCCCTAACAGCCTCTTGGCAGCTGCTCCAGTTCTGCCCTTTACATTGCTGGCAACAACCCTCAGGCGGCCTCCCACGCCCAGCGCCATGCTGGTTCTGTTCAGCTGGGGCAACAAGCTGACCGCGGCTGTCAGTCCACCACAATGGCTGAGCCGTGAGATAGGGTACCAGGCGGTCCCTAATGTGCTCTACCTGGAGAATTACACTACAGGTTCACGACTCTTATCACAGAAAAAAATGCTCAGGGTGCATCAGTAAGGATTATAAAAGGATTTAATAGGCAGAAATGTAAAAACACACACTCAGCCAGGCACGGCGCGGCACACGTAATCCCCGCTGAGTCAGGAGCGAGGCCAGCCCGGGCTACAGAGTTCAAAGTCAGCCTGAATTACATAGCGAGACTTGGCCTCAAAACACCAAATAAAGGCTGGGCGCACACAGCGCAGACTGGCACAGGCAGGGACTCCTGGTGACGCAGCAAGGCTCCAGCAGCAGCGGCAGCTGTGGCGGAACTCACGCAGCCAGACGGTCCCAGGTGGCGACGCCCGGGACCCAGGCGGGGACGCTCTCACCAGCAATGGACAGATCAGAGAACCAGCACTGGGCTGCGGCACACGGACGGGTGGGCTAGGAGGGGGAAGGCGGGGCCACCGTTCTTTCCTTAATAGAAATATTACATATTTTAATATGTGTAATGCATATCATATATAATGTTAGGTAATACATATGTGTTCTATATATTTGATATATATGTCATATATGATTCATTTGGACGAAGTCCTGCTCACTGATCCCCACAGAGCCTCAAGCACTCCGGTCCTCGGTACCTTCTCTTGGGGTGCAAGAGTCTGCGGACTTCACTAGCCCTTTCTAATATATCCCTCAGAGCATTCGGCAGGCCGCTGTGGTGGTCATAAATGTCCTTAGTTGTTCTTTGTCATGGAAGTATCTTATCTGTCCATTTGGTTTTGAAGGATAATTTTGCGGGTACGTTGATCTGAGTTGAATATTGCTTTCGTTCAGGACTTTAAGCTCCTCCCTCCCAGCTCGCCTTTATCTGGGGGCTGTGTTGCGAAGTCGGGGTGATCCTGGTGACGTTTCCTTTCTGGGCGCCCCAGTCTTGCGCTCTGAGTAACTGCTGTGAAGATAAGAATGCACAGCGTCTCGCTGCCGCCGCCCTACTAGCCTGTTTTTGGAACTCTTTTATAGTTCCTTTTTTTCTTTCTCTTTTTAAAATTAAAAATTAAAAAAAAAAAAAAAAAAAAAAAAAAA
Organism: Octodon degus; assembly: GCF_000260255.1. NCBI lineage: Eukaryota > Metazoa > Chordata > Mammalia > Rodentia > Octodontidae > Octodon > Octodon degus. The sequence goes on from NW_004524628.1 coordinate 7,596,392, forward strand.
CCACCAAATAAGCAAACGAGAGTGAGCCCTCAGAGAAATGGAGTGCCGGCCCCCGAGAGAGGCCCCGATGGCGTGGGGTCTTCCAGGTGGGCGCTAGGACTGAGTTCCTCCTGTCGGTCGTGCCCCGTGACTGAGCTGAGTGCAAAGCCTTCCCCTGGGCTGGAAGCGGCCGCCGGCCGCCCTGCTGCGCTGCTGCCTGCCGGGTGGGGGCAGCACAGCCAGCGGTGAGAGGCAGGGGGCTGTCGGCAGGTGGACAGGCCAGTCTGCAGGTGAAGGGACGGCCCCAGAGGCATCTTGGGAGAGGAGAGGAAAGCGTTTATCATGATGATGATGATGAGGATGATGATGAAGATGGATTTTTGCGCTAGCGTCTTGCCATGTAGTCCAGGCTGGCTTTGAACTCATGGTGACCCTGCCGCAGCCTCCCAAATGCTGAGGTGTCAGTCGTGCACCACTACGTCCAGCTAGCAAAAAGCATTTAAGCTGGGCTTGCATCCACAAGCAGTAGATTTACTTCAAAGTGCCATGTTCAACCACTACCTCCTCGTTTCCTTCTACCTGTCTTCGTTTCTTCTATGTTGCCTCAGAGGGAGGCAGAGGGAGCTTAGGAATTCTGCCGGGGACAGAGACTTCTGCGCCCAGGGGCAGCCAGGGAGGACCCAGTCCCGGCAGCCAGGTTCCCATCATGCCCTGGCCCACTCTGCCAACTCCATAGCTGCCATATTCTCAGTATCCTTTGGGCCAGGCTAAGTCCTCCAGTTTTCCCCAGGTGCCATCTCTCCTCTTCCAGCCCTCCAGGGAAGTTACTGCCCGTGATGAGAACAAGGATAAGAAAACAGGAGAAGGCAGCAAGGGCCAAGAAGAGGCCTCCAAAGAGCAAGGAGTGAGGTGCCTCTGTTGTGTGAAATAGTATTCAGCCATGAAAAAGAGCAACATACTGGGACAGGCTAGAACGTGAGTGGACCATGAACGCTGCTTAGTGGGTGGGGAATTCTACTTACTTTCTCTTTCTTTCTTTCTTTCTTTCTTTCTTTCTTTCTTTCTTTCTTTCTTTCTTGCAGTACTGGGATTAAACTTAATACAAAGGCTTTTTTTT
>NW_004524628.1:7597587-7634664 GCF_000260255.1 Octodon degus
TCAGAACCAGGGATTGAACTCAGGCCCTTGCGCTTGCCAGGGAAGCACTTATTCCACTGAGCCATCTCCCTGGCGTGGGCCCCACTAAGGTGCTGACCACACCAGTGGTGAGTGAGCCCGATACCAGCAGAGTGCACTGCTTTTTTTTTTTTTTTTTTTTTTTCCATTTTAAGGCCAACTTTATTAAAATATATACCATAAAACTTAGCCATTTGAAGTACAGTATATACAACTGAGTCATTTTTGGAGTATTTATAGAGGTGTACACCCAGCACTGGGCTCTAATTTTAGAAACTGATTTGTTGTTTTTCTTTTAAGAATGATTTATTGGCTCACACACGGGGAAGGTTAAGCAATGACAATGTGGGGAGGATCTTTCTCAGTCTGTTTTTCTCTCCTCCCATTTTGGTATTTTTAATTTCACTTTATGGTACAGGGCCTCATCCAAGCTAGGCAAGTGCTCTGCCACTGACCCATATCCCTAGCCCTTTTAAATTTTAATTTTGAGACAGAGTCTTGCTGATTCATTCAGGGGCAACACGCGGTCCACTTGCCTCAGCCCCCAGGTAGCTGGGATTACAGGCATGTACCATTGCACCCAGCTTCTTTTTTTAAAAAACAGCCTTATTGAGATTAGCTCAAATGCAGTACAAATTCACTCACTTAGTATTATTCAATAGTATTATTCAATAGTTTTTTAATACATTCACAGAGTTGTACAACCATCACCTAGACAATAACTTCTTTTTTTAAACTTTTTTTTCCACTTGCGTATCTGGTACAAGGTCTCCCTAGGCAGCTCCGACTAGTAGTGTTCCTCCTGTTTTCAGCCTCGCCAGCGCTGGGCTTGCAGGTGTGCGCCACCGTCCCTGGACGCCATCGCTGCCCAGGAGTGCAGCGCTTTGCAGCCACTGCAGCCGCACGTTGTGCGCATCTACCCTCCGAGGGCTCAAGGCTGAGCTGTGCTTTGAATCTTCCGCATTTCATGCCAATCACATGAAGATGGGACCGGAAACGGTAAAAGTCTTATTTTGACTTATCAGGAATGTGCCCCACCCCACTTCCAACAAAATAAAATACTCCCAGCGCTGAGTGGGCGCAGGCCAGGAGGCTGGCGGAGGAGGGTGGTCGGAGGAGTCGTGAGGTGGTGTCGTGAGATGGCGCAGAGTCCTGGGGCTCTGGGGTGCACCTGCCGGACCCTCCTGCCCCAGGCTACCTGGAGTCAAAATCCTGACGCTGGGATGGAAGGAGCTGTTTCCCTGCAGCACGTCGGGGGGCTAATTGCACGCCCCGCACCGGTGGTCCTGGCGGCAGAGGCGCTCACCTGGGAATGGCCAGAAGGGCCATTGGTCACCTGCCGCAACTTTGTGGCATCTAGGGGCCAAGCACCGCTGCTCTGTCCTCCGAGTGGCCTGCGGGTGTGTAGCTCGGCCCAACAATAAATTAGAAGGACAAAGTTTAAGGGAAGGAAGACACTATTTGTAAGGAGGAAAAGGAGGGAGAAAGAAGATAGACAGCTCCACTGAAAAGAAAGATAGACAGCTCAGAGTAGGGGCTTTGAGGGATGGGAGACCCTGGGTCCTTTGTGCCCAGCTTTTTACAGGGTGGGGTGACCCTTCCCCCACCCCAACCTCGCCGAACCGGCATGGCTTCGCAGCCTAACATCCTGTCTTTTTGCCTGCCTGTTTGCCTGTCCCTGACCCACCTTTCGACCTTTGGGGTGGGTGGGAGTTGGCAGGGGGACGCCTTGCTCGTGATTAACTTAGTAAGGAAGGGGCCATGTGGATAGCTGCCCTACCAGAGTGAGTAGTGTGACCGGAGCGAGCGCGCGTGCATGGAAGTGTGCATTAGAGCACCCCTGTGCCCCTGATTCTGTGGGAGGTGGGTGGCTCCCCGCTCATGGCCCTGGCTCTCTCTCTGTATCCTGCCTGTCAGCTCTTTTTCTGGCTTCCTGGTGAAAGTCCCAAGGCCCTTGGCGCCTTTCTTTATCGCTTTTCTTTCTTCTCCTTTTCTTCCCCTGCGTTTGGCTTGCTTCCTGGGGAGTCACTCTAGTGAGGTCTGTTCTAACTCCTACTGGGACTTGCTGGAGCCCCAGGAGGCTCCTGTTCTTCCTTCTCATCTGCAGACCCCTGGCCCAACGCCTCGTCCTGTTTCCAGTCCCCAGCTCCTGGGGAGGGTCCTTCAGTTCTCTTTTCCTGTGCAGAGAGGCTTGTTGTCCACCTGCTTGAGGTGACCACCCTGTACCACACATCAGCCCAGAGATCCACATTGGCCCAGGTCCCCACAACCATCCAAAGCCCCCAACATCCCTGTATTTAGCGCCCTTTAAGTGACCCCACGGGGGCTCACTGTTCCTGAGGGGACCCTGACACGAAGCACTTGATGCAAGTGCCAGGGCACAGGGAGGACCAGAGTGAGAAACGTACAGCTGATAGCCGTAGGAAACGGGGAGCTGGACCTTGTGCAAATGGAGAGGGGACCAAGAGATGGAGAGAAGGGGGGACGGACACAAATATTATTACAGCATCCCTAGTGTGTCAGTCAGCTTTCAGTTACTGTAACAAGTGCCTGAGCTAAGCAGCTTATAAAGAGAAAAGGTTCATTTTGCTCAGTTTCAGGTTTCAGCCTGTGATCAATTGATCCTGTTGGCTTGGGCTCATGGCAGCTCATGCATGCAGAGAAGACTTTGTTCATGGGCAGGAAACAAAAGAGAGAGTGGAAGAGAAATGCCCCCTCCTCTGGCTCCTGGGGACTCACCCCAGTGACCAAGGACCTCCCACCACACCCTACCTCATAAAGTTTTCAGCACTTCCAGGTGGTTTTGCACTGGGGACTGGGATTTTAATGAGTAGATCTTTAGGGGACATTCTGGACCTAAACTATAGCACTTAGGTATACATATGGGCTGGGTTCCGGGACCCAAAGTCTACAAAACCCAAATTGCTCAAGTCCTTTATATAACATAGTGCCGTGCTTGTGTAAAACCCAGGCACGTCCTTTCATGTGTTTGAAGTCAGCTCTAGATGGTCCATAATACCTAACACAGTGTAAATGCCAGCTGTCATGTTGTGTTGTTTAAGGAACAAAGAGAAGAAAAAGTATGCACGTTCGGTACACAGGCAGTTGTTTTCCAAATGTTTTGGATCCTTGTTAGTGGAGGAATCTGAGGCCCGGAGGGTGGATGGCACTGTTATTACTATGATTTGTATGAAGAATAATACTAACAAGCAAGTGAAAACACACGTCATCCAGGAAGCCACTGTCATTTCTGTGTGTTTCTGGAACAGCTTGGTACAATTGTAACCTGGAGATAGTAAGGACTTTTCAAGTTATTATCTGGGGTCACCAGGTTCACAGCTTCGAAAAGCATCTGTGCACTGAATGGTATCAATTTGATGACCTGAAATTACATATGACTAACAAACCTCAGCTCTCCCTCCGAGATGAGGTGTGGCCTCCATCCCACTCACATAGCCACTGTCTCTCTGAATGGAAATGCTCATGTGCTGAGTGAAGCGTGTCCCGCCTGGCCAGGCCTCCTGCCACTATCGAGCTTACTGTGTGGCCCCTGAAGTAACTAGGTGGTAAATGACCTTCACATGACCAGTATAACTGGTGTTTTAATTAGATGGAAGAATGTACTCAGAAAGGGAAAGCTGGGGCCAGCAAGATAGCTCAGTGGACTAAAGTGCCTGCTTAGGCAAGCTTAGGCAAGCACAGGGACCACGGTTCGATGCCGGCACCACATTCCGTGCCAGCCCCACCCCCAGGGCAGGCTGAGCTGGCCAGGGTCCGGGCAAAGTGGTGTACACTTGTAATCTCAGCGCTGGGGAGGCTGAAAGCAGGAGGATCACCATGAGTCCGATCTGTGTAGTGAGACCCTGTAGCAAATACACACACTATGTATATATGGGAAAGCTAGAGTGGGAGACTGTCAAGGTCCTCTCCAGCTGGGCAGCGTTGGAGTTGTACATCCTCCCAAAGTCCGGGCCATGTCACAGCACAGGGGAACAAACACTTGCATCACTCTTCAACTTGGTGTGCTGGAGCCCTAGCCCTGGCAGAGGGTGGGATTAAATCATGGAGGTGGGGGCACAGCATGGGATTAGCGAAAGAGCTTGAGCTCATGCCCATCCATGGAGGCAGCAGGAGAAGGCCTCTTCCTGCACCAGGAAGAGAACCTCCCCAGGAAGCAGCCTTCCGCGCACCTTGACTTGGACTTGCAGCCTCCAGCTCTGTGAGCAGTGAATGGCTGCTGGGGAGAGGACAGCCAGGCCGTCACTCTTTCCATAGCTGAGGACAGCCAGGCCGTCACTCTTTCCATAGCTGAGGACAGCCAGGCCGTCACTCTTTCCATAGCTGAGGACAGCCAGGCCGTCACTCCCTCCATAGCTGAGGACAGCCAGGCCGTCACTCCCTCCATAGCTGAGCCGGCTGTGCCCGCCTGAGCAGCCATGGCGGATAAGTTTGATCGTGTTCTGCTGAGTGGCTTGGAGCCACCTGGGAGGCTGGTAGAGCGCACTGTGTCTGGGTGGGTCATGGAGGTGTGGTTTTGGAGATGACAACCAGGGTCACTCTCCCCTTTCTCTCTGACCCTGTTCTACTCTCATTCCCAGCCATCATGGGTTAAGAGACTCCATTCCGCCACGTCCTTCCGCCATGTTTTTCTGCCTTGGAGTCCTGTGACCACTGACTGAATCCCTTAAAACTGTGAGGCAGACTAACGCTCTCCTGCTTCAGGGTGTGGAAGTCAGGGGTCGTGTTCCGGCACCAGGAGCGCTGACTGACGCACAGCCCCACTTGGCATAAGTCGTCGTAAGTCGCTTGGTGCTCATTTCACATACGACTTGGTGACCTTGCGCTAGCAGCTGGCCCCAGCTGGTTGGTTGGCTAAGAATATCCCAGAAAGCTTACAGGAGTCCTAGCACAGCTCTGCCCCGCACACTTGCAGCCTTAATTTAATGACAAGTCACCCAATAAGGGGATGGGGAGGGCCAGGTGCTGGGTTTCTGCTCTGCAGCTGAGTAGTCGCCTGTTCTAGAAGGTTCTCCCTTTCTTTGGGTTCCAGATAGTAGTGACTTACCAAGAGAGTCTATGTTAAGCCCAGACAGGACAGGGACTCAGATCCATAACCATACATCAGCCCCACACCCAGTAAGCCTCTTGTAGGAAGTTCTTGGTTTGCTGGAAGTATGTATTTTTTTCCTGTTGATCCTGGCTCAGGGTGGGAGTGGCAGGGTTCCCAGACGCCTCTTTTCTGCCAATGAGAAGAGAATGGACTAACACTGTCCATTACAGACAGCTCTGGTCCTGAGCTTGGGTGACCCAATGTGTCTTAGTTACATTTTTTTCCAGTCACTGAATCATAATAGCCAAGTCTGCAAATTAAGAGAGAAAAGGTATATTTTGGCTCACACTTCACAGAAATTTCTGTCCATAGTCAACTGGCTCTGAAGCAGGGTGGAGCAGAAGTGGTCTGTGGTGTGGCAGAGGGAAGCAGAGAAAGTGTGAAGGAGGTGGGGGAAGAGATGCCATACTCTTAGAGATCCACTTCTTCTGCATGGCCCGCTGCTACTGGGAAGGCGCTCTCAGCCCCTGCCATGCAGTTACCTCCCCAAAGCCCTAGAAGCACAGGAGGCTTTGGGAGACATCTAGATAGAAACAGTCCCCAAGTACACCATCTTCCAGCTGCATCAGGATCAGCAGATTCTGGGATAGTGGGGCAGAGGCGATTTGCTGTGGATGCGTTGGGATGTGCTGGCCTGTGTGTCCCCCCAGGGCTGTTCCATAGTCAGGGTAGGTGGAGTTCTGCGCAGGCCCAGCTCCTCTCAGGGTTCTCAGAACATGACAGAGCCTTAGGAATCTTCCTGAAGCTACTTTGACAGATGGATGAAAATGACGGGCTGGGAATTCCCTGGGAGGCGAGATTAACAATGGACGCGGTCTCCTGTGAAGGGGAATCAGTTTCTTCCTCTGGTAGGAAGTGGTGGTTGCTTCCGTAGTAGCCAGCGAGATTCTTTCTCTCACAACTGTGGATGTGTTAACACGGAAGGAGCAAGCAGAATGGAGCAGGATCAGGATGGATGCCAAGGTCAGCATGGCTGACTCCCGAGGGTCAGCGGGAGAGAAGCCGGAAGTCGCAGCAGCCACCCACAAATATTCCCATCCTCCAGGCCTTCTGGTATGTGCTGGGCCTGCACTTTTTGGCCCCCACTGGAGTCAGACATAACTGCTTGGCTGGCTTTGCAGTGCATTGTGAGCAGAAGCATCCCCCGTGGGAAGTGGACTACCATGTTGCTTCCTCCTTCCAGTGTCAGTGACCCCCATGGAACCATTGGTGGAGAGGAGCCCAGAGCACCCTTGTGGGTCCCTGGTGATTGTAGCAGTTCCCACCTACGCCCGGTGGACATGAGGCACCAACAAGAAGTCAACTGGGACTGTGTTATGACCCTAAGGTCCCTGTCAAAGCACCTGGCCTGCTGTGATTAGCACAGAACCCCAAGCAGGCACAAGAAGGGCTGGAGAGTGGAAGGAGGGAACCAGAGATTTGGCAGGGAGTGGGGCAGCACCTCATGTACCCCATGCAATGCACTAGTACCCTCTGAGGGTCCTGGGTGGGGTGGCAGCTCAGACCAGGGAGTCCTAACTGCAGACATGTGCTAAGGATGATTTGGTGACCTGTGTTGATGGCCAGTCACCCCTGGCCAGGAAAGAGGTTGCAGGCAAAGGGTCGGGAGGACTTGTGCTGTGCTCTAAGCTGTTTAACCCCAGAGAGCCCTTCTGTACTCCCTCACCGAGGGAGCCCCAGCTCAGCTTCCTGTGTGGGGACAAGGGCTGATTGCCGCTGAGCTGGTCTGATCCCAGCTGTGGCAGCTGTCCCTATGACAGGGAATTCCTGAGGGACCATGGCGGCTGAGCCCATGTTGACCCTGCAGATATCTGGGATTCCAGGCCTGAGTCTACTCTGTGGAGCTTCCTGAGCTTTGTGGTCTGTCTCAGTTACTCTTCCCTCATTGCTGAGAAAAAATACTCAACACCCAGAATTAAGTAAGGAAAGGTTTAGCAAGCTCATAGTTGGTGGAGGTTTCACTCCATACTTGGCTGGCTCCCAGGCAGAGCAGAATGTGGCAGAGGGCAGCAGCTCATGGCCGTGGAAAACAGCACAGAGCAAGGGAAGGAGCCACAGCTCCAGCAGCTAGCTAGCCTCTCTCCCCTCCTTACATTGTGATGCAGATTATCTGCCCCAGGGCGGGTGTAGCACTCACATCCATAATCTCAGCCTTGGACGAAGAATTAATCACAAATGCTAGAAGCCGCCCCATGACTGCAAGAGGCTTTGGGGGAACAGCTAGACACAACCCATAACATGGTCTTCCCAGAGCCGGATAACTAGCTGCCACGCAGCATGAATGGCGAGGTGAGTTGGAGGGAGTGCGTGTTGTCCAGGAGGGCAGCACAGAACTGGCTGCAGCAGAGGGAAGGGGAGTGCAGTGCACTCTGCAGCGCCCCCCAGCCGAGTCCCAACACAGCCCTGCCCTGGCAGAACCCAGGCAAGCAGCGAGCTGCCAAGGATCTGAGTACAGCACGAACAGTTCTGAAAGCTAGAGGTCTTGGGATAGCACACTCGTGAGGTGAGGCCTTATGAGTCATAGTCTTAGGTTCACTTTATGGTCAACCTAGAAAAGAAACAAAAGCCAGAAAGAAGCCAGGTATCTGGAATGAATTAACTAAGCCTTTTTCTCTCTCTCCTCCCCAGCCCCCGACTCAGTCTCTTAGTTATGAGGACTACTAGACGCTCAAGAGACCTGGGAACACACTCTGCCTCCGTATCGGCAAGTTCCACATCTGCGGTCTGATCAAGTGGGGATCGAAAGTCTGGGGGGAGGGAAGCGTCCACATTACATGTGGAAAGGACGTTTTCTTATTGTCATTGCCAGACAGTACAGTAGAACCAGTGTCTGCACGGCACTGCTGTCGTGCTGGGTGTCACTGGCTCTCTGGAGATGACCCACAGAAGGATGTGCCCGCCTTCCACACGAACACAGCCTCGTCGTGTAGGATACTCCTCGAAAGGATTTTGGTATCTGAGGGGGTCCTGGAACTGCTTCCCTGCAAATGCCAAGGGACACTTGTGTTAGAAAATCGACTGTCTACCCTTTCCACTCGGAAGGATCCCGCCGACTTCGCCATCCCCGTCTCCCAGGAAATCTTCTCGACCTTCGAGGTCCGGTTCATAATCTACCTCCTAGAGTTCCACTGGGCAAACTCAAAGCAGTGTTGCCATCCAGCTCTTCAAGTTCATGTTTTATTTTTACAAGCATGGGTCGTTTTGCTTAAGGAAAACCATAAATGGGCCCCAGGAAGGACAAACCCACATCCTCCGGGAAGCAGTGTCTGTCTCAGCTGTGCTGTGACCTTGTGCCAAGTGCCCTGCATGTGCAGTGTGGGAAAGAGCAGGGGCGGCTGTTTCCCAGCCCCGGCCAGGACCCACAGACCCCCACCCACCACGACAAAGCCCTGGGAAGTGGGAAGGGACAGAGCACCAGGGAGGCGAGGCAGCTGCAGCCATCGCTTGGGTGGGAGAGAGGGTCCTGGAAGCCGACCTCTGTGTGGCCAGGAGAGCAGCTTCCTCCCTCCTCTCCACAGGACCCTCTTCCTCATGGGCCCACTAGGTGGCCTGCGATGAACGCAGTGACTTCAGATCTGTGCTGGACCGGGGAACGCTTCCTTCCCTTATCTGTCCCACTGTTTGCTTCTCGTCCACCATCTGTCCCCATAAATCCTTCAGAGCACAGCCCAGCTGATACGAGTGAGGACAACTCTCACATTTGCACTGGGAGGGCTGCGTCCAAAGTCCTCGGTCAGAGGTTCCTGACCGAGGGCAGAGCTGTCCTAAGGGATCTCTGAGCACTGGTGTTCTGGTCGCGACAACATAAACAGCACTGCAGCCACACAAATAAATAGTCCAGTCCATCTAAGGGTCTGCGACGTATCAATTAAACTAGTTTAACTAAGGAGCCAAGACGGGGTGGGAGAAAGAAGGCTCACCGTGCGGGGGCTCCGAGTGTGCAGCTGCTGCCTCAGCCTCGCTCGGAAAAGCAGGGCGAGGACCCCAGATCTCTGCCCAGGAAGCCCAGAGGGACAGTCCGGATGGCAGGAGGGAGAGCGCTTCGCCTAGGACTATCTGTCGTCTGCAGTTCTAAGAACTCGCAGACAGCTTCAGGGGCCGGGCGAGGAGAATGAGCCAGCTCACTGCGGGCATGGGCGTAATATGCGGGCACGGAAAGTGGCCGAAGCGTGAGCCCCGCCCGGCCCTGGGCATGAGGGCCCAGCTGCGCGAACGCTTTCTGTACCTGAAACCTAATTTTCTACTTTGCAGAGAATGATGAAGGGCAGATCCTCCTGAGTGATGTGCATTCTGCAGAACACCAAGCGTCCCCAAGGGGAGTAAAACAAAAGTCAGCAGCTGTCCCTCTCCCCCGAATGTCCAGGGAGGAAGTGGACAGTCCTTTCACCAGGAGGACACAGGGCGGACTTCCGGGAGGAGGCTCTAGGGGCGGCTAGCTGGCCCTGGGGCTGAGCCAGAACCACAGCAGACATCGGCTCCTGGAGGGTGAGCGGCCAGGAGCGAGCACGTGGCCTGGGTCCTGGCAAGGGCCCTCGCTGGGCTTCTGGCCGGGCACCCTCTCACAGTGCCGACTGGGAAGGGGCTCTGGTCTCACGGCCTCTGCTTACAAAAGCGCCAGTTCCACTCTCACAGCAGCATCAAAACTTAATCCTGGGCTGGCCAAATAGTTCAGCGGATTAAAGCACCTGCAAACAGGCACAGGGGCTGGGGGTTCAATCCCCGGGCCTGCCGTGCTGGCCCCACTCCTGGGGCGCGCTGAGAGGGCAATTGAGACTGAGCACGGTGGAGCGCACCTGTAATCCCAGCTCTTGGGAGGCTGTAAACAGATGGATCACTATGAGTCGGATCTAGTAGTGAGACCCTGAACACCCTCCAGACCCTTCTCTAAAATACAAAACACAAAACAAAAACTTAATTGCCTCAGAGCCCACCTTCAGTGACCTCCTCTCTTTCTGCAATGTGTCCCCCAAAGTGGGCGTGCTGGAAACATAATCCCCAGGGCAACCTTTAAGTGATACTTAGCCACGAGGGATCCCTCCGCAGTGATCCCTCCGCGGGAGCAGCCCGAGGCTGCTGTTCTTGCCGTGAGCTAGTCATTGTAGGAGCTGCTCCTGACCTAAGCCGGGTCCTTCCTCCTTCCTGTGTGCTAGCTTGGCCTCCCGCCCTCTGCCCTGGGCCACGACCCCGGGCTGCTCCTCAGGGTTTCAGGCCTTAGTCTTGGGCTTCCAGCCTTCGGAATTGAAGGAAATGAATCTGTTTCCGCAAATCCTCAGGCTCAGAGGTTCCATGACAGCAGCGCAAAGTTGACTAAAAAATCTGGTGGGACTAGAGTTTCCACGCGCAGGTCAGTGAGGGGGATGTGACTTTCATTCCAACAGAGGCTGGCAGCGCACATAGCCTGGGCCGGGGGACCGCGAGAGCTGCCTCTTCTGTGGGACTTGAGGGTCAGTCTCAGCTCTAGGGCAACAGGCTGGGCACTTGGGGCTGGCCCATACCTGCGCAGAGAGCCTTTCGTCTGTTCTGCCTGCATCACCACTAGTCGCATGCCTGCAACTCGACCTGCATTCAGACCTAAGGCAAAGGACTCTGCTACTGCGTGCTTTGTGTTGAGCATAGAACTTACCTCCTACCAATAATATGATCGAGGTTAGAGACAATCTTATGATCAAAGGGGAGAAGCCATGCAAAAGGCAGCATTTGATTGGATGCCTGGGACCCATACAGGGCATTTTCCCGGCATCCCCTCTGTTCCAGTTGAAGAGCAGAAGATGAAGCAGCCCTGACTGTTACGACACACAAGTGTTTATCTGAGCACTGTGTCAATTTAAAAGGGTGATGTAGACAACAAGGTTTATTTCCTTTCTTCCATAGAGTTGTGGAGTCAAAGAAAATTTAGAGTACTGTGGGAGATTTTAGGGATGGCTTTTGTGATCCCCACAATTACAATATGGGTAATCCCCACAATTACCCATATTACAAAGATTATTAATTGAACATCATACTATATGCTGGACCTTGTGGTACTGTGTAGGTCCATTTTACGTTACTGAAACAAAATACCAGAGGCTGGTTAATGTGGGCAGCACAGAGATTTACTCAGATCACTGCTTTGTCAAAGATCAAGTGGCTCCATCAGCTCGGTGTCTAGTGAGGACCTCCTGGCTACATCCCAGCATGGCAACAGGGGCCAAGGAAGAGAGCAGTCACATGGCAGAAGAAGACATCAGAGAGATTTGGGGACCAGGCTCACTCTGTACAATAACAGGCTCTTTGGGGAGCTAACTGGGTCCTTTGAGAACACCCAAGGACCTAATCACCTTCTGTTGGGCCCCAGCTCTTAAAGGCATCACCTGAGAGACCGAGCTTCCAGCATAGGAGACTGTCAGGGACCCAGACTCTGACAGGTAGGTCCTGAGGTTGCATCATCACGACCTATGGGCTCTCCACCTTCAGCAAGCGTAGCCTGGGGAAAAAGACACCAATACTTCCACAACTAGGGCTGCACGGTAAGCGCTCCCAAGGAGAACTCGAGTGGAACACCAGTGGTTCCTGTCCAAATGGGACTGTGGAGCGGTAGTAAGGGATCAGTTGGTTCTTCCTGAGGGATACAGAGAGGCTGTCTCACATGGAGGAGAGGAAAGAGAGATGAGAGGGAGGTGGGGGAGGAGAGAGAGAGAGAGAGAGAGAGAGAGAGAGAGAGAGAGAGAGAATGCAAGTGCAAAGGCATGGGGGCAGGGAATGAAGAAGAAATGTCCCCTGGCTAGAGAGTGAACACTGGGTCACCCCACTCCTTGGAGGCCACAATGAAGATTGTAGTCTGTCCTTCAATCAGTGGGAAACCACATGGGTCCTGTTGCAGGCAGGAAGATGACATTGGGGACAAGAAGAACATGGGACAAGTTGTTGGAAGGCCTGAGATGACAGGGGCTGGGTTGGAGTGCTGGTCATGGAGCTAGAAAAAGGGAGGACTTGTGATCTGTTTTGAACATAGATTCACTGGGGCTTAATGAAGGCTTGGATATGGGAAGATGAGAAGAGGCGTCCAAGATGACTCGGTGTGTACCTTTAATGACTATAGATGTTCGTGGTGGCCTGGGAGAGCTTTGCAGAAGTGAGATGTCCTGGATGTGTTCTGCTGAGGCAGGTTTTGTGGCGCTGTGAGGATGAAGCTGTGCATGGTGGGTTGGGACGTGAAGGTGGGGAAGTCGACTGTTGTGAGGTGGGGGATGGGGCAGCGGACAGCATGGGACTGAGGGAGGAGTCACGAGGGTGGGAGAGACTCGGTGGGGTCTCCGGACACCAGTGCCCCAGACCAAACATGCAGATGGTGAACTCCAGAATCTGCATGTTTGGAATGGCATTGTCCCTTGTTTTCTGCAGGGGCTGGATAAATGGCCTCTGAGCTACCAAAATCAGAGGGTGCTCAAGCCCCTTCTACCAAATGGTGTGAGATTAGTACATAAGCTAGCCACATCTTCCCAGGTACTTTGTCAAAAGCAGACAAACATGATCTCTAGTGAAGGAACTTTTATTTGGCCATAAAGTGTTCTGGGAAACACACACAGGCCAGGTGGCCTCTGAGCCTCTGGAGAATGAAGAAAACATGGAAGAGTTGATCAGGACAGAGGAATCTGCTAACGCTGTATGAGGGGGCTGGAAATCCTGAGCAGCAAGTGTGGCAGTTACTAAAGTTAGCCTTTGGGTCACAGTTGGCCGTTTTGTGGTCAGCTGTGAAGAGGGAAAAAAATACAGTGTTGGGCTGGTTTAGGGGGCCAGTTCCTGGGACAATTTGTGGCCTGAAGGCTTTCTCCCCTAAGGGTGAAGAAATGTTTTTATTTGTATGCTCAATTTCCACCAGTCTGAATTGTCTCTAGATTATTCATAATACCTAAACCATATAAATGCTACGTAAGCAGTTGTCCAAAGAGAATAAAAATCAACTTCATTCAGAACTAAGGACATTACATTTACTCAGGGCTAATGTTTTTCAGCCACAAAAAATAACATCAAGCAGGCTTGAAAATACACTCTGAGGTGTGACAAAATGGCGGCTGTGTTTATGGCTTTAAACCAAAGGCCAGCAGTTGCATCCTGGCTAGGAATCCTGGCGGGCGCTGGCAGAAATGAAGCTTGTAAGGAAGGCCCTGAGTGTGCTCTGAGCCTCCAGGTGGTTCTAGGGAATGGGTCCCTTGGACAGGGGGCAGCAGTGGTCACAAATGCAGTTTTAGGAAGCTGCAGCTTGGCCCCGTCCAGCTGGCCTGCCAGGGACCGGACCTGTCTGCGGCCCCGTCCAGCTTCAGTTCTTCTCCAGTCAGAGATCTGATTTAACGACCGTCTCTCACTCCATTTTAAGGGCCCTGAGCCAACGCCACTCCATTTTGAACATAGATTCACTGGGGCTTACTGAAGGCTTGGATATGGGAAGATGAGAAGAGGCGTCCAAGATGACTCGGTGTGTACCTTTAATGACTACAGATGTTCGCAGTGGCCTGGGAGAGCTTTGCAGAAGTGAGATGTCGCTTCCTTGACACTGTTCTACTACAGCAAACAATAAAAGAATAAAACAGTGGAACAATGTTCAGAAAAAATGACATGGTTTCGTTCCCTACTCAGGAGTCATACAATTTTACGAAACAAATCCCACAGTTAGTTGAATCTGTGGAGCAGGAAACTGCGGGCTGACTATGTATGAACCTAGACCCTTCAGACCCACGACAACCACCACCGGAAAGAAGGTAAGACAAATTCAGGAGCATGTTACCTTCCTAGAGCAGTGATTAATGAAGTACCCTTAAAGTTCAGAGAAATTATTTTATTTATTTTCTGATCTCTACAAAGAAACTTGGTAAAAATTATTAGCAGGAATACAAGTGAAAGAGAAGAAGAAATTTATGAATGCAGTCCGCCCAACACATGGTTTTTGCTTTCCAGTTCTCAACCAGTTCTGGTCTATAAACTAGATTTATAATTTTCAAAGACTGTTTCACGTCAGCTCCTGCGGGAGTGTAAGTGTGGTTAAAGGAGTCCTGCAGATTTTTCAGGACCTACACCAGGCCCTGTGCGAAAAGGATTGACTGTGCAGGTCAAAGGCATGAGGAGCAACACTTAAGCTGTCTAAAATATGGACAGGAGCACTATCTCCTGCTAAGAAGCCCTCGGTCAGGCTCAGGTCGGTTAGGAAGGCAGACAATGAACTACAGGGCGTGAGGAACCCAGCTTCAGTCCTACCTGAAAGTCAGCCTCAGGGACTAACCACCTCCCTGGTGGAGTCCTTTCCGAGCCTTTGAGACTTTGTGTCTCACTGTGGTACCTAACTGGAGAAATGGAAGTGTTCCTGGGTATCTGGCCAGCATCTCAACATGTGGCTGCTGTCTTCTGCTTGCATACTTTCCTGACTTAGAAACTCACCATTGGATGCTCCAGGGTGGCCAGGCACATCCCCAGGGTGAATTCATGAAGCCACAGTCCTTTCTTTATCTGTGCATCAGCGGTCACTCTGATCAGGGGGCACGGCCAGAGAGGCTGTCCAGGTGAGCACTGCAGTGGCCCAAGGGACAGATGCAGGCTGGGCTCCAGGCAGAGGGCTGTCAGAGTACGAAGGAGCCGACAAAGTGTAGAAAGAAAGCCTGGCCTTGGGACCCAGGAGGCCCTGCCAGCAGCCCCAAGCTCTGGCAGAGGGCTCAGTCTCACATAGCGCCTCCCTGTTGGCCACCCTACAGCTCCTGGCAACATTGACTACCACGTTTTCACTCCTGTCCCCATTCACAGCCAACCCCAGCCTCCATCTCCACCCCTCAGAGAATACCGTTTGCAGCACGGTAAAGACTTGCAGCTCCCAGGGCTGGCTCCAATACGGACTGTCCCTGTCCCTGCTCTGACTCCTGCTGGAGCTTCTGTCTGTCTGTCCTGAAGCCAGTGGAAAGTTAAAAACTCCATTTCCCAGGTTTCCTTGCAACTGGGGCTGCACATGTGATTTAGAGTTCACCAACGAGCTCCACAAGCAGAGCCGCCAACTTGGGCCTGAGCCCAGAGGGCAGGCAAGGCCGTCATTTCGCCAGCCAGGCTGGCCTCGGAGCCAGTAGGCTCTGTGCTCTGTGTCTGACAGATGGCACTCTGCTGGGGACTGTCCCTGGGACCTCCCCCGAGAGTGCACTTCTCCAGCTCCTGCAGCGACCAAACAACATCCAATAGTCACTCAGGCGTAAGTCCCTCGACTGGCCAGCATAGTTTCTGTTGTTTGCTGGAAAATCCTTTTTTAGTGTAGGATGCCAATGCTGATTACGCTCCATGACGTTCCACGGTACTCACTCATCGACACCCTCTGCCATCCTAGATGCACTGTCTACAGCTGAGCCTCAGGGTCTACGTGGGTTCTGCGTCCCCAGACTCAACCAAAGCAGATAGAAAATACTCAGGACAAAAATAGCATCTGTGCTGAGTGCATGCAGATTTTTTTTTTTTTTTAATTTGTCATTGTTCCCCAAACCAGCAGTCTCCGATCTTTCTGGCACCAGAGACCCGTTTTCCAGAAGACAATTTTCCCACTGATGGGTGGTGTTGGGGCGAGGACAGTTTGGGTGTAACTCAAAGGAGCAAAGGAGGGAAGGAGCAGGCAACTAGATCACTCTCCTGTGCATTTCACAGAAGGGGCTGAGCTTGATATGTAAGTGCATATATATATTTTATGTGGTATCTGAGATATATATATATATATATAAAGATATATGGCATATATTGATATGTATGTGATATATACAATATGCCTTATATAGAATCCATATCATAAGTTGTCTACGGATGATATAAAGTATATGGTAAGATCACCTCAGATTCTATGCAAATATTTCACCATTTTATATAATGGACTTGAGTGTTTAGGTGTCCATGGAGGCCCTGGAAACGATATACTGTGGATACCAAGGAAGGATGATAGATAGATAGATAGATAGATAGATAGATAGATAGATAGGCAGATAGATAGGCATGTAAGTACTTCGAGATGTCTGGGTCTATAATGTATGTATGTATGTATGCATAGTCTCATTTAGCATCAGAAAATCTAAAGATAGAGCATTGTCCTTAGTTTGGAGATAAAGTTCTGAGACTCGGAGCACGGAGCACCTTTCTCACCGTGGAGGGCCGAGTAAGCGGCAGGCAGGCCTGTTCAGCCTTGGGTTGGGCCCAATCAGTTGGATTATGAAGTCAGAAAGAGCGCGCTTAGTGACAGCCATCGGTCCCTTCAGTCCAGACCGTGGCAAGTAGCCTGGAGACCCTGCTTACTGGTGAGTGTCACCTCACCTTCGCAGGGAACAGGGACACCCACGTCCAGACACGTGCATCTACTACCTGGGGATTCCCAAGGCATCCCGAAAGAGCGGAGGTCTAAACTCTCCCTCCAGCATAGCCGGAGAGAAAGAATAGAGAGTTCCACTTAGGTACCAAAAGAGAAAGCCTGGCTCCCAAAGGAAACTGGGCAGGGCCTGGCCTCCGGCACCTGCAGGGTGGGCCGGCCGGCGGGGCCGGGATGAGGCTCCTTCCTGGAACAGCTGCTGCCTGTCTGCCCCGGGGAGTGTGGTCAGCATCTCCAGTAAACCCCACATTATCAGGCCCAGACATAAAAACAGGCCTGGACCTGAAACCTGGAGGCCTGGCAGTGAGGAGGCCCTCCGCGCACAGGAATGAACCGGAGCACTCCGCTGTGAGAGCTGAAAGCCAGGAAACTGCTTCACACACAGCAGCCGCCGCGGGGGGCCGAGCCCGCCCTGCCCTCCGGGGGCTCCCGGGAAAGCGCTGAGCGGTGGTGAGCAGTCTGCAGGGGCGTCCTTGTGCCCGGGCGGAGTGAGTCAGCAAAGAGGAGCGGAAGGGGCAGGGATAAGGAAAGGACCTGCAGTCTAAGTAGGGGGAGCGCGCCTGGAGGGACGGCAGGCGCAGGGCAGGGCTGACGCCGCGCGTGCGAGCGGGGGAAGGAGGCAGGCACCCGCAGGCACCGCACAGATGTGCCCGACCCGCACCGTGGTGTGTGCTGCGTGGGAGGGCAGGGGGAAAGGACAGTGGCTTCGGGACCACTTGCGAGCTCTGTGACTGTCTTGCTGTTGAAGAGAAGTTCTTAGAGCGATTCTTATTATTATTGGTCCTGGAGATTGAACCCAGGACCTTTACACTAAGCTACATCCCCAGCCCTCCACCCCACCTTGTTTTTTTCATTTTATGTATTTGGTACAGGGTCTCACTGCTCAGCTTGGACTCCTAGTGATCCTCCTGTTTTCATCCTCCCTGCGCTGGAATTTTACACCACCACACCCGGACTCAGTGCTAGCTCAGGGGCGGGGACGACGGGGCATGCGGGACCAGGGCTCGAACCCTGATCCCTGCTCTCGCCAAAGCGGGCGCTTAGTCCCCTGACTCAGCCCATTTTTATTTTTTATTTTGAAATATGATCTCACTAAATTACTAAATTGCCCGGACTGGGCTTGAATTTGTGATCCTCTCGCCTCAGCCTCCCAGGGTGCTGAGATTATAGGTGTGCATGACTACATGGAGGGCACAGTGTACTAGAATGCACCAAATCATCGTTATCGTGTTACAGACTACTATATGGCTCTACTTCCGGCTCCCTGGCTTCCTGGGCCTCCTGCTGCACCACAATGCCGGTACCCATCTGAACCTCACTAGGCTTCTTCCCAACCCATAGTCTCCTTTAAAAAGTCCCTGTCAAACAGCTCCCCCCATGATCATGATGATTCAGTACACGAGCTGATGTTCTATCTACACATTTTAGCCGTCAGCATGTAAGAATACCATTTGTTTCTGGCTAGTTATTTTACTGGAATCCCAGAAAGAATGCATTTGCCAACCCAAGAATGCCTGAGCACAGATTAATGAAACTTAGGTGACTTGCTTGAAGAAGTAAATTGTTTTAGAGAACGTCTGTTTGGCTTTCGTTGCCCTCTCCCCAATTCCTGGGCAGAGCTGAGCTTTTAATTAATGACTGCTTATGTGAAGCAGCGACTCCCCCTGAGAGGAGAGCAGCGGACCCTGGGAAGAGCCTCACAAACAGGAAATTGTTTTAAATGGAAAACAAAATTTACTGAATGTTTATTTCTTTAAATCCCATCAGGTACATAAGCCAATCTTCTTGGAGATCTATTTATTTATATTTATATTTATATTTTTAAATGTATTTGGTAAGGGTCTCACTACACAGCTTGCACTCGTAGTGGTCCTCCTGTCTCGGCCTCCCCAGCGCTGGGATTACAGGCATGCGCCCCCACGCACGGACTTGGTGGCTGGCTCAGTACACTTGGGGAGTGGAGCTGGGACACTATGTGGTACCAGGGATCGAGCCCTGACCCTGTGCATGCCTAAGCAGGTGCTTAGCAGAGATCTATTTATTTTTTTTGTGGAACCGGGGATTGAACTCAGGCCCTTGCGCTTGCCAGGGAAGCGCTTATTCTACTGAGCCATTTCCCCGGCCCTGAGATCTATTTATTAAACCTATCTAATCATGCCAAATTCAAGCTTAACTTTAGCAACAGAAATGATTTATAGCAGAGCCAAATGGGCTGCCATTGCATTTTAGGTTTAGACATTTCATGTTTTCAAGTTTGGAACAGCTTTACTGAAGCATAACTCAACACCCTCAAATTTGCCAATTGTAAGTGTTCCATTCAGAGATTCTTGACAAACATTTAGGATTGTGCAACAATCACAGTTGTGCTTTTCGTCTCATGACCTCTCGCTGCAGCTGTAAATCTGCCTCTGTCTCTATAAATTTACCTTTCCTGGGCACTGAAGATCCCTGGACTTATATAATACATAGCCTTTGGGGCCTGGCTGTTTATTTTTTGCTGTGTTTTAGAGGATCCTCTGTATGGTAGATGTGCCAGTAGCCTGTTCCTTTTATTGCCGAGAGGTATGCCATCACATGCAGCCGACATCTTTGTTTTGGTCCGTTCACCAATCAGTGGATAGTTGGGGCTCTCTGAACAGTTGTGTGCGCATCTGGTTGTCGACACGCCCACATGCGGAGCTGCTGAGTCAAGAGGAAAGTATTGCTTCTAGGAAAACACGAGTGCTTGCCAAAGAGGCTGCACAGTCTAAGCCCTCGCTGGCAACATATGAGGGCTATGGTTTTCCACATTCTCCACATCATTGTCATACTTGCCAGGTCTGGGCTTTTCTTTCTTCTGTTGCTTTTTATGATGGCCATACGACTTAGTTACTTTCTTGTTGCTGGGACAAAGTACTCCACACCTACAAGCTCAAGGAGGGAAGGTTTACTTTGACTCACTGTTTGTAGAGGTTTCAGTTCAGAGTCAGCCGATTCCAAGGCGGGGTGGCAGGACCAACAGGCATCGTGGAGAGACAGTCCCTGGCAGGGCAGGCAGGAGCAAGGAGGCTTCCTTCATCTCGACCTTTTTATTCCATTCGGGCTGCAAGCCTGTTGGTTTGCACCAGCGCACAAAGTGGGTTTTCCCTCTTCAGTAAATCCATGGTCCAGACTTCGAATTGTGCTAAACCAATCAGTGGGCCAATCCAGGATCGCGCCCCCACAATCCGGGATCACACATCCTAGATCCATCCACCTCCCAGGAGTCCCGCCTATGAGGACATGAGGCTAGGGGGGGACATCGGATACAAGCTGCAGCATCATCCCAGTGTTGAGTGTTGGCGTTTCTGTAGCCTTATTTTATGTTTGCCTAGTGATGTGTTGTTGAACATCGTTGTATCTGCTTAGTAACTATTTGTATGACTTTTCGGGTGAAGTGTCTGTTCAGATCTTTAGTTCATTTTTATATCAGAGTATTCATTTATGAACATATTTGTAAAGTGTTTACATATAAATCCTTTATCAAATGCGATTTACAAATATTTTCTGCTAGTCTGTGGCTTATTTTCTCATTTTAAAATAGTGTCTTTTGAAATGCAAATTTAAAACATTGAAATTTTTTAATAAAAACTTTACCATCTTTATTTATGCTCTTGTTTTTGGTGTTATTTGTGAAAATAACACCAAAGCCTATCAAGACATTAAGATTGTCTGTTTGCTTTATACATTTAATAGCTTTGGCTGTTACATTTATACCTATTATCCATTGTGAGTCAGTTTTTTTACGGTTAGAGATAAAGGTATGAATTCTACTTTTTGTTGTTTTTTTAATTCAATTCCGAATGGTTTCAAAACTCTGTAGAAACTCAATTGGCTGTAAGCGTGAAGGTCTCTTTCTTAACTCTTGCGTCTGTTCCTTACCTATGTGTACACGCTCTGCTGCGAAGTTGTCTTAGTACATGTAGTAGATGGTGACCTTAAAATCAAGCAATGCAAATTCCTACTTTGTTCTTCTTTAAGATTTTTTGGTTGCTACAGGGCCTTTGTATTTTCATACAGATATTTTTCAGTCAAGTTGCCAATTCTTGGGACTGCATAGATTCGTAGCTCAGTTTGGAGGGAATTTCCATCTTAACAACATTGGAATCATTGAGCATCTAGACTATTTCTCCATTTGCTTAACAGTTCTTATAACTTTTCTGTGATGTTTGTAGTTTCATACATTATTAATTTAGCTGTAGGTACTTTATTGGTTGTGAGACTATTATAAACAGAACTTTCCTTAATTTTTTTTCAGCTATAAAGCACTTTATTTTTTTTTCTTTTCAAAGTTTTATTGATAAACATATAGCAATGAGACAGTTTCAAATCAAATCAAAAGTACAGTTTCAACAAATAATACACTGCATATATTCTTCTTAGTGGTTAATTGCTCTACAAGATGCAGATTTGTGATCCTATTTACAAACACCATTAGAAAAAATCATTCTATTCATTAAGAGAATGCAACTATATATCTATCCCAACCACTTTGAATACACAGATACAAAATGGACATTCATCTGTATACCCCATTTTTTTTAAGTTCCGTTATTGAATATTATAGGTGTGTAAACTCAGCAAAATATACCAAAAGAGTCCAGTAGCCCATAATAGCATTGGGTCTTCTGTTTAACTGGCAATGTCAGAAATTATTGACCTGAGTCCCCCACAGCTCAACATAACAACATGGCTTTACTTCCTATATTTCGTCTTCATACTTTTCTGCTGGATGGCTAAGACCAAGGTAAAGCAGGACCTATGCAACAAAAGTTGTAGCTTTTTGGTCTGAGAAGGTCAGTGAAATGCCCTCAGGATTTATCCTGAGATCCTGTACCTCAGATTGTAGAACCTTTGTCAGTGCAGCCATGTGGATGAGTCACGGCCAATGCTTGGCCAATGTGCTCTCTGTGAAAGTCTGAGAGAGTGTCTTCTCCCCATGTGACTCTCCTTAGGCACACTCTACGTCATCGATCACTTTCCTCTTTGGCCCCATAATCTTCTTGATCAGAAAATTTGGGACACTACCGAGGTACATGATGTTACAGTACAAGAACTTTCCTTAATTGCGTTTTGGATTTTTTTCATTGTATATCAAATCTTGTTTTATATAATCTTGGTTAAGCCATTTATTTGCTCTTGTTTGTCTTAGATGACTTATTTAACATTTTCTACATGCTGAATCATGTCTTTAGAGAATAAATACAGTTTTAGCTAGGTCTTTCAAATCTCAATGAACCTGTCATTGTTTCGTTTCTATTTTATTGGCTAAAACGGCGGGGGGGGGGGTTGTTTTGTTTTGTTTTTGTATTTTAAGGAAGAGTCTACAGGGTGTTCAGGGTCTCACTACTAGATTGGACTCATAATGATTCACCTGTTTACAGCCTCCCAAGAGCTGGGATTACAGGCACTTGCCACCATGTAAAACATGGTTTTAAAACTGGTTAAAAAGAAACCCCGAGAATAGACCTTCCTGACCTGTTCTTGCTTTTAGGGGGAAATCCTTCCCTTTTCCAGACATGATTTTAGTTCATTGTGATGTGTCAACCTGATCGGAGTGAGAAACATCTAGGGTGTGTCTGGAGGTGTTTCCAGAGAAGGTTGGGGTGTAGGCTGGCAAATCCAAGGGGAAGACCCAGCTTGGAGGCGGGTGGCACCAACCAGTTGGCTTGGATAGACTAAGTGGGGGAAAGGAGAAGAAACTGTGTCCAGTTTTGACATGCTGCAGTCCGACCAAGTGCATCTTTAGCTGCTCGCCTCTGGCCTGGGCCTGGGGCTGTGTCCTTATCCCTCTCTCTTTTTTTCTTTTTTGTCTAAACAGGAGCTTGCTGTGCAGTTCAGGCTGACCCGGAGCTCACTACATAGCCCAGGATGGCCTCAAAATTGCAACAATCCTCCTGCCTCAGCCTCTCAACTTCTGTAGCTTCCATCTTCTTAGACCAAACAGCTCCTGGTCCAGCTCTCCTCCTCCTCTCCTCCTCCTCCTCCTCCTTCTCCTTTTCCTCCTCCTCCTCCTCATTTTCCTTCATCTTTTCTCTTTTTTTCCCTCCTGCTTGTGATCCCTTCGAGCTCCCGAATGAATCCCCTTGTGTAATGGTCCAGATCCTATCTCACAAGGCTGTTCCTCTGAGAATCCAAACCAACACAGATGGTAACACAGATGCTTTTTATCTAGTGATGAAGGATACGTTCCATTTCTAATTTATTGAGGTTTTTTCTTCCTTTTTTTCCTTTCTCTTCTTCCCCTTCTCTCCCACCCTTTCTTACAAATTGGTATTAGATTTTGTCATGTGTTTTGTCTGTGTCTACAGATGACCATATGGATTTTGTCCTTTATTCTAATAGTATATAGTATTATATTCTGATTCTCAGATACTAAACCAAACTTGTGTTCCTGGGATAAGTGCTACTTGGTGATGATGTTCTATCCTTATATGTCCTTGGACTCAGTTTCTTATTACTTTGTTAAGTATTTATATATTTATGTGCATTAAGAATACTGGATTGTAGCTCTGTCAGGGTAATACTGTCCCATGTAGTCAAATGGGATGGATTGCCTCCTCCTGCATTTTATGAATGAGTTTGCCAACAGTTGCTACTGTATCTTTATTTTGTGTAACTGACCAGTTCAAGCATCAGGTCCTGAGGAATTTGTAAATAAATTCAATCTACTACTCAGAAATCAGATTTTCTATTTTTTCATTAGTGAATTATGATGATTTTATATTTCTAGGAATTTTTTGCAACTTACTTAAATTGTCTCCATTCATTGGCATAGAGTTACTCTAATTTCTATATGATCTATGATACCCTCTTTCATTCTTGATCTTGGAAATTTGTGCCTTCTCCCTGTTTCTCCATCATTCTAGCTAAAGATAGCTCGACTTTGTAGATCTTTTCAAAGAACAGATTTTGGTTTCATTGACTTTTCTCTAGTATTTTCCTGCTTTCTATTTCACTGATTTGTTTTCTAATCTTTAGTCCTTCCCCTTTCTGCTTGCTTTTGGTTTAGATTCATCTTCTTTGCCTATCTTTTAATGTGTAAACTTGAATTATTGGTTTGAGACCTTTTATATAGGTGTCTACTGCTATAAATACCCATTTTAGCATGTTTTTTCATGTATTCCATAAACTTTCATACGCTGTTTCCATTTTCATTCAGTTTACTGTACTTCCCTTTGATGTCTTCCTTGCACAACAGGCAATGTTGACATGTGCCAATTTCCAAATACCATGGGATTTCCCAGATTTCTTCTTCCCCCAATTTAGATTCCGTTGCAGTCAGAGAATGTACAGTACTTGATTTTGAATTCAGTTGCAGTCAGAGAACCTACTTTACACTATTAACCTGTTTGGGTATATTGAGGCTTGTTTTATGTCCTAACAAGTGGTTTGAAGTTTTTCTTCCAGTTACTGAGGAGGAGATGTTATAGTCAGGGTTTGCAAAGAAATAGATTTAATATGGGACAAATAATTTATAGGATAATTTTATGATATTCACCCAAGGAGTCCAGTGCAGGAGGGTGTGAGAGATCTGCCCAGGCACTACAGACCCAAGACCCCACGGCCACGTCCTACGTGAGTCCGGCTCGCTCGGCCACACAGCTGGATGCATGTGCTGCCCACTGCTCCATACCGAGGAAGCTCTGAAGGTGCTGCTCCTCTCAGCCTGGCCCAGAAGAGCATCATCCACCCAGACCAGGGCTGGAGATGGAGCCACACAGCCAAGACACTACTGAGCCCTATGGAGTTTTCCATGCACAACTGTGTGTTAGATTGATGCAGTCTTCGGTCAAGGCCCAGGGCACTAACGGTGCTGTGCGTTTTCTCCATCACTGTAGCTGTTTTCAGAGGAAAGGATGTTCGACTTTCATACTTGGGCGTGTTCAGAAGTCCCACTGAGACCGGTTTCCTTCAGGCCCTGACTCATTCCTTCCTTGTTGACATGAACAGCTTCACCACTGCTGCCCCCTCTGCCGGCACCACCAGCAGTGTCCTCTGCAGAGTCCCAACTGCGCCACTCGGGCCACACAAGCTGTGACCTAATGTTATATGTATTTGGTCTCTGTTTTCTGATTCATGGCACACAGCCTCGAATGTGTAATTTTCTGAGTGGCCAAGATGCCAGCAGTCTCTTTTGTTCTCCTGTCTCTTGTGCTTGACACAGAGGTTCTAAATCCTTGGGGTTCCCTGGGTGAGAGCAGATCCTGTGGCTCTAAGGAAGTGACGGCTTCCTGAGTGGGTTCGGTCATCAGAAAGAGCAGCCCATGATTGGGAAATTGGAACATTAGCTGACTCTGTCCTCCAGGAGGGGAGAAGAGCTGGAGATGGAGTTGAAAGTTGGTCATCGCTGTATCCTGTGTATCCTGCAGCCTCCACAGAAAAACCCTGCTTCAGGGCTTCAGAGGGCAGGAGGAGCTCCCGGAGAGGGTGTCAGAGCCCCTGCCCAGCCCTGTGCATCTCTTGCGTCTGGCTGCTCCTGAGTTATATCCTATTATAAGTAACTGGTTATCCAGCTAATAAATTGTTTTCCCAAGTTCTCTGAACCATTCTAGCAAATTATCACACTCACGGAGGTGGTCATGGGAACCTCTGACTTGCAGCTGGCCAGTGAGAAGCACAGTGACCACATGGACCTTCAGTGGGCACCGAGGGAGGGAGGGGCAGTCTTGGAGGACTGAGCCCTGAACTTGCTGGCTCTGTGCTGGCCTCAGCTAGATGGTGTCAGGCCACTCTGGGTTGTAGGACACACAGGTGTGTTGGAGAAAGGACAGCGTGAGAGAAAACTGGTACATTTGGTGCCAGAGTGTGAGGACAGAGGAGAAAAAAAAAGTTTTCTTTCTTCCTTGTTTTGTTTTTTTGTAACTAATGGTTATTGTTGACAGCTGGGGAGCATATTGACATGGAAAATCCAGATTTGGAAGATTCTTAGACTCTAAGCAATGCCAGCAAAACCAGATTACAGCTGGGCACATGCTGCTGCAGTGGTTCATCATGATGAGTCAGTTTGGCCAATCAGGAAGATTGCAAAAGGAGGGGAAACTCACCCCGGATGTGGGTAGAAGCAACCAATAGGCTTGTAGCCTGGGCGGAATAAAAAGGGAAAGAAGGGAGTGTGTCTGCTGTGAAGACTTCCAGGATTCCCGTGCCCTCTGGACCTCAGCCCCCACTTCCCATGCAGACTCACACCAGGAACTTTCCACAGAGCCCCCAGGCTGCTAACCACGGACGAGGACTGCATCCCTAGTCCCTCTTGTTTGGTGGCTTCTACATCTGGGTCGAGCAGCTGCTGAGTGCCCTGGCTCTCCAGCATGTGAAGGCCACTGTGCGTCCTTCCACCTCGGACCTCCTGGGGTGGCCATCACAGACGCTCCTGCTTCTGACCCTGCAAGCTTACCTCACCAGTCCCCTTGCACAATCACACGTATGCTCATGGATTCTGTCCCTCCAGAGGCCACAACTCATCCAACGGGGCATACATTTCAAGGAATGATGAGAAGTGGGGCTCAGGGTCAAGGGCAGACGAACGACAAAGGAGGCTGTGCTAAGGGA
This sequence comes from Octodon degus, assembly GCF_000260255.1. Classification (NCBI taxonomy): domain Eukaryota; kingdom Metazoa; phylum Chordata; class Mammalia; order Rodentia; family Octodontidae; genus Octodon; species Octodon degus. The sequence continues at coordinate 7,623,636 of NW_004524628.1, forward strand.
TTTGGTGGACTTCCTTAGCTGTTGCTAAGGACAGAATTCATGTGGTGGCACTAGCCCCGCCAAGCACAGGCAGCTGGAGCTGAATAAAATCTCACAGCCAGGCTTGAGAAGCCACAGTCCCACACCGTGGAGCACTGGTCCCCGCGTCTTGACTTACTGTTGTGAGGTGTGGGTGAGCGCCGAGGAGGCTGGAGGGTCCGTGGCCCAAGCCAACAGACAAGCACATCGGACACAGCAACTTATAATGCCTACCAAGAAGTATGAGTTGGATAGCTCGGTACCACGGAGTCTGTGCTGTGGGAGACTCAAAGCCAAACACCGCTGCGTAACAGGCTTCAGCAACAGAGGCTCATCAGATGGAAGAGGAAGGAGAGGAGAACGAGAGAAGGCTCTCGAGCCCCACATCTGTCAGGAGAGGGTAAGCTAAAGGACCACAGGGCCTTTGTCTCTTGTGGGATGCACAATATGGATTAAAAACAAATCCTCTCTGAAGAGCCTTGCCTTCCGGTGGAGCACTCCGTGCATGCAATATGGTTCCTGATGTGGAGGGGTTAAATGTAATGTCTTGCTACATGTTGTACACTAGGTACTTTTTTTCCCTCTTCTTTTCTGCCTCCTTTTGGATTTAGTTGAACCTTTGAAAATAATACCATTGTGTCGCCTTTGTTGTTCTATTAGCTGTAACTCTGTAGTGTTTTTATGGATATTGCTTTATGATACAGCCTAGTGATGTGAACCTTTCAGAGCTCTCAGCGATAACCAACAGCCCACTGTGGCCCTTTTGCCCTAGTTCTGCTCCCACTGGTATCGCCTGTCACAGGCGACTTTAAGTGGTATTAAAATACTTCATGTATAGTATCAGGCACTTACAGTAATAGTGTACTTCTACACACACACACACACACACACACACACACTTGTGCTACCAGCACAGCACACCTTATTTCTGTCGTGGTAAGAAGTGTCACACTATGTCGTTACTATTGCTTTACATTGTCAACCAGCTCCTAAAAGGCTTAAAATGATTTCTAAAAGTCTCTTACCCGTACCAGGGAGCTGCTACTTCCTTTCCTTGCACAAGCCCAGGCTTTCGCCTGATGCCATTTCCCTTCCCCCAGAAAGGCATGTGTTACCACTTCGTGTGGTGCAGGTTTGCTGCTGCGCATATTTTCCAGCTTCTGTGTGTCTTCCAATGTTTGTCTTTCTTTGGATAAAGGATTTTAGGATGCCTTATTGTTTCCTTTGGGTATTTGCTATCTTCTAGTTTCCCTTGTTTCAGACAAGGTGTTTGCTGTTGTTGTCTTGATAGCCAGCATGTTTCCTTCCGCCTGGGGGCTCTGAACCTTCCTCAGCCACAGTGCAAAACAGGGGGCCTGGGAGATGCCTTAACGGAGTCTATTGCTCTGTGCTGTGCTCGTGGGCTGTGGTGGGATGCTCAGATTTGTGGGGTAAAGTTCACCAGCTTAGAAAATATTTGGCCGCTCTTTTCCCATGGACCTGTGCTGCCCTCTGCCCCTTTGAGACTCAGCCACGCGTGTTGGGTTGCTCTGTGTCAATCCACTCCTGCTCTGTTTATGTTTTCCCATGTTTCTTTCTCCATCTTGTAGAACTTCTATTGTTATGCCTTCAGTTCTGTGAGTCCTCTTGTCATGTCTCATCAAATATTAACCCTCCCGTGTATCTTGTCACCTTAGCCACTGCAGTTTGCACTCACAGAAGCTTAATTTCTGTTTTATTTTGTCTTCCATGTCTCTGTTTATTATGTTTAGTCATTCTTTGAGGTTTGCAAGCATATTTGAGCTCAGTCCAATAACCATAGAGTTGAGTTTTTTTAAACTACTAATTCTACAATTTGTGTCACTCCTGGGTAGGCTTCTATTAATTCCTCCCTCCCTCCTTCCTTCTGGGCCATATTTCCCTGATTTTATATATTCTTGATAGTTTTTAGCTGCATGTCAGGCTACAAACTCTATCTTCTGAGTGCTGGAGAATTTTAGGTTGCTACAAACATACCTGAGCTTTGTCCTGCGATGCAGGTGAGTGCCTTGGGGCCAGGTCTTGTTTTGAATCTTTGACAGGTGAGGCTAGACCCACCACTTAGCCTCGTGATAATTTGGCCTACTACTAAGGCCAAACTCTTCTGAGGTCTCCGCCGGACGCTTGGTGAGCTGTGAGGTTCGCACACTTTCCTGGTTCTGTGTCAGCCTGGGAGCTTGTTGCCACATCCCTCTGGGCGGCGTGCAGCTGGGCAGCTTCGGCGTATGCAAGGCCTGGTCAGCTCTTGTGATGCTAGAGAGGCCTGAGCCTGCGCTCTCGCTGGGCAGATCTGCAGTCCCCGGTACTTGGCTGCACTTTCGTGGCCCCTCAACTCACAGGGAGGGTGGGACCCGCCTCGCCTCGGCCCCCTCTCTGTGCTGCAGCCTGGACTCTCCCTGAAAGCAGTGCTCTGGGGCAAATTCTGCTTGCTTTGTCCCCTTGGGGATCACTGACTCTCATTCCTGATGTTCAGTGGCTTGGAAATGTGTTTTTTCTTCCATATTTTGAATGGGAGGGCAAATCCAGTCCTTGGGTTTCCCTTTGTTTCTGAATGCCGTCCTTTTTGAGGCTCTGCTTGGTTTTTTAGGTGAGGAACAGTGTAGGCTTCTGACTGGGGGAAGAACGCAGTGCCCACCACTGGGCAAGGTCCAGGATCACAGCCCCTTGCATCCACAGGCCGGAAACTTCTCTCCAGTCTGCTTCTAACCCTGGTGACCTGCCTGTCCCTCTGAGCCTAGACTAACTTGCTTGGCTCTTGATCGATCTCTTGTTTTAGCCACAGGTAAGCAACAGTCCTTGGATTCTTCATTGTCCTCCTGTCTCTTCATTAGTGCAGTTCCTACAACACCCCTGCTCTGGTGTTCTGTCCTGTGCTTAGAAAGCATTTGTGGAGTATGGATGGTGGGCCCAGCATTCTTCTCAGTAATAGAAAGATGTCGGTAAGCAAAAGCATGTACCTCCTGTGCAAGAGGCTGTATAGACATCCCTGCATGCCGCGCTTCTGGACAGGAAGTACAGTCTGAAAGTGAAGGGCCGGGGAGATAGCTTAGTAGAATAAGCCATTGCCTGGCAAATGCAAGGTCCTGAGTTCAATCCCTGATACTGCAAAAGCAAAACCAATGAGAGAGAGAGAGAGAGAGAGAGAGAGAGAGAGAGAGAGAGAGAGAGAACTTAGAACAGTAAAGGCAATAATTCTGGGCAATAAAGGCAAGTTGGGGTTATCACAATACCTGACTTGAAATTACACTATAAAGCTACTGTGATAAAAATTGCATGGTACTGAGGGAAAAAAAAACCCTCTTGATCCAAACATCAGTGGAACAGATTAGAAGATGCAGAAACAATTGCAGACACACTCCACTACCTTATCTTTGACAAAAGTGCCAAACACATTCCCTGGAAGAAAGCCAGCTTCTTTAATACATGGTACTGGAAAAACTGGCTGTGCACCTGCAGAAGATTAAAACTGGACCCATATCCTTCACCATGCATGAAACTAAATTTGAAATGGATCGAAGATGTAAATATTAAACCATAAGCATTAAATCTAGTGGAAGACAGAACAGGTAAAGCTCTGGAAGATGCTGGTGTAGGTGAAGACTTTATGAGTAAAAGCCCAACTGCACAGGAATTACCGTAAAGAATCAGCAGTTGGGATTTCATCTTATTAAAATGATTTTTCACAGCAAAAGAAACTGCCAACAGAGTGAAGAGACAACGCACAATGTGGGAAAATGTGTTTTCCAGCTGTTCCTCAGGCGAAGGGTTATTTCCAAGAACATATAAAATATTCAAAAGAATCAGACCTCCCAAATTTAAAGACCCAATCCACAAATAGGCGTCTGAGATGAATCCACACTTCTCAGATGAGGAAATACAAACAGCAAATATATGAAAAACTGTTCAGCATCACTGGCCATTCAAGAGATGCGCTTTAAAACAGTGCCGAGATTCCATTTCACCCTAGAAAGAATGGCTGTCATCAAGAGATCAGCCAATAACAAGCTGGAGGAGCTGTGGGGACAAAGGTCCCTTCTCCACTGTTGGTGGAAGTGTAGACTAGTGCAAGCGCTGTGGAAAATTAGTGTGGAGATTCTTCTAAAAATGATGATTGGGAGTCCCATTTGACCCAGCTATTCCTCTTCTGGGTATCTTCCCAGAAGAACTGAAAATGTCATACCGTATCGATATATGTGCACCCATCGTTAGAGCAGCACAATATGTAATAGTTAGACCTTGGAAACAACCCAAATGCCCATCAGCTGAGGAACGGATAAAAAAGATGGGTCTTGTTAACACAACAGAGCAGTACTCAGCCATAAAGAAGAATACACTCGAGACTTTTATAGGTAAAGGAGTGCAGCTCAAGACCATACATATGAGTGAAATAAGCTCCAGGAGCATGTGTAAACACCGTATTGTCTCCTTAGTGTAGGAAGCTAAAGGAGTAAAGAAGATAAAAAAAAATGCACAATAGATACTGTAAAATGGGAAGAAACTTCAAAAGGAAAAAAAAGTGGGATGGGGGAATGGAGAAAAGAAGGAAAGGAAAAGCAAATATATATGATATTTACAGTTATGCTACTAATTTCCCTTAGTTTATTGAAAGGTCTGTCCTAATGTTGTTCGGACAATTAAATGCTAATATCTTATACTCTGAGTAACCAGTTTAAAGATAACAATATGCAACATGTTAACCATCATTACCCTCCCTAGTATCTTGGGTTTTTAAAATTTATTTAATTTTTTATTTTTTGTATTTTAGGGAAGGGTCTACAGGGTGTTCTGGGTCTCACTACTAGCTCAGACTCATAGTGATCCGCCTGTTTACAGCCTCCCAAGAGCTGGGATTACGGGTGTGGGCCACCACGCCCAGTCTCGATTGCCGTCTCAGTGTGCCCCAGGGGCGGGGGCAGCCAGGCAATCCCCAGGGAGTGAACCCCCGGCCCCTGCACCTGCTTGCAGGCACTTTAATCTGCTGAGTATTTGGCTAGCCCTTATCTTATTTTTTAATTTTTAGAAAAATTTTTCTCTTTAAAATAAAAAAAAAAATTTAAGAAAAGGAAAGAAAATGAGGGAGACAGTCAACATACTGACAAAGGAGACCCAAGCCAAAAACCTCGCGAAAGGACAGACTGAGAGCTTCATTCTCAGCACAAGAGGAGACTGCCCCAGGCTGGGGGTTTTCTGCTTTGCTTCTGAATTGGAGACCTAGCGGGATGCGCTGAGACTCCGCCCCACCCCAGGGCTCGGCCTTCTTGGAGGGGGACCCGCAGCACAGACAGCACTCAGTAGTGCTCACTCCTCCGCCGCAGGCTCTGAGGGCACCATTCTAGGGTCCTCACCTTCAGCACTCTGAGCTCAAGCTCGACAGCAGCACGTGCAGGCTTGGGGACACCGCGAGCTCACTGGCTTGGGTCTGTCCCTCAGAGGCTGGCTGGCTTCTTCGGCAGCCTTGCTGGCTGGGCTCTATCCATCTGTCCACAGGAGCAGGACCTGACAGACGCAGCCACCTCCTCCCCTGGGACCTGTGCGTCCCTGCCCCGGCATGGTGCACGCCCAGGTCCCCTGGCCTTTCCCTCCCTGGGACAACATCTTTCATAATCTTGACCTGAATCAATGACCTCAGAAAGTTGGCCTTTAACCTTTAACCTTTGGAGAATGCAGAAGGGTTACAGCTGAGCCTCCGCGTGGCCATAGGCAACCTCTACGATGCCACCCCCTGCCGACTTTCCCAGCCGCCTGGCGTTAGATCATCGCATCTCACAAACACAAGACCAGAAATTACCCAGACACCATATCATCCGTCATCCATCTATTATCTATCTATCTATCTATCTATCTATCTATCTATCATCTATGAATTGCTTATCATTAATCAATCATCTTTTTTTTGTTATGAGAGATTGAACTAACTCAGAACCTTTGCACTGAGCTGCATTCCCCAGCCCTTTTTTTTTTGAGAAAGGCTCTCACTAAGTTGCTGAGTGATCCAGCACTTAACGGGGCTTGAGCCTGCAATCTTTCTGCCTCAGTCTCCCCGAGAGTAGGGATGACAGGCATGAGCCACCACATCCGGGCTCAAGACATTGTTTTCACACGCACAAAAAAACCCTTAAGAATAGTTCCTTAGCATTTCAGACATCTCCACTGAAAGATCCAGGCATCCTCTGGTCTGTATCTCTAGAGGGGAAAGTGCTTTTTTATTTTTTAAGCAAAACTACAATATTATTATCATGCTTTAAAAAAAAAAGTTAATCTTTTCATATCATCGAATCTCCCATAATGCAGTTTTCTGATGTTCTCACAAATGTTATTTTACAGTTCAGTTGTCTGAATCTGTATTCAAATAAATCTATGCATTGCATTTGATTGATGTATCTCTGTATCTCTAGCGCTACTTTTCATTTATGAATTCTCCTCTCTGATTTCTGCAAATAACTGTTGACGAATGTGTCAATATCCGGATTTCTAAAGATTCCAGTTCCACAGTGGCTTGGCCTTGTTTAGCCTCTTCTTTCTTTAAAGCTATAGGGAGGCAGACTTGCCGTCCAGTGAACTGCGTGGATTTGAGTACACAGTCAGCTCTCTGAACCCCAGGGCTCTGCGGCTATGACTTCAATCAAGCACAGATCAAAAACATTTGGGGGAAAGCTTGCCCTCAGCTGACCATGTGGATAGCTTCATCTCCACTGCTATTCTCTAGGCAGTGCAGTGTGGTGGCAACTTGCATTGTACCTCAGGAGTGGCGCATCCCCTGCAGAGGAGCTGCGGCAGGAGGAGGATGCGCAAACTCCACACCGATGCTGTGCGCTTACACATGAGGGACCTGCACGTTCAGATCTCCCTGTTTGTGGGGGCTTCCGGAAACAACAATTTGCAGACACCGAGTAATTTGGTAAGCACTGGCCTTTGCACCGATGAACCCAGCATAGTTGAGATGATGGGTGCATGTCACCCCACATACACTTTGTCCCTGAATGTGGACATGCCCTCACTTTTCCCTGCCTCAGTTCCTCTGCTGCGAGTAAAGAGCACGTGTGGAGAGCCACATCGCCATTGACGTAGCTCACCTGCCAACTGCCTCATCCTCTCTTTCGCTTGCTTGCTACTCTGTCATGGGAGAGATCAATATGTGAGCCCCAAATTCCATCTCTAAATGAAAATCCACAGATGGAAACAAAGGCTTAACGAGTTTTTTATGTATCATCAGTCTTTGGTTAAAATCAAGTCAGTTCTTTAGCTGCTTTTTCTCCTGCATTCCAGGAAGGTGTACGCATCGGTGGCTCGTTGCTAAACCCCGGCACATTTCTATGTAAGTCGTGACCTCACACATCCATGATTCGGCCACCAGCAAACATTACTCTTCTTTAAACCAGCAAGGATGCAGCCACGGCACAGGCTCTGGCCTGTGCGTCATTTTCTAACCCAGAAAAGCACAAGTCTAAGGGCTGGAATCCTCCAGGGAAGAGAGCAAGAGGTACTGATTTTCATCCCTTCAAAGGTGATCCAAAAGAACTCAGCAGGAGAGGGCCTACACCAGCAACGCTGCAGCAGAGAGGCTGCAAGCACGCACAGGCCGGGCAGGACCTGGGCGTGGGGTGCGCAGACCTGGGCCTGCTGCATTAGTGAAGCATATGCTGACGACATTCCCCGTAATTTAGAGTTTTCTAGTACCCTAAAGCCTTTTGAGTAACACTGTGACTTGTTCATCGGCCAGTCCATGTGCTGCCAGGGAGCTGAGAGGCTTAGGAATGAAGAAATAAACACCGTGTGGAGCTGACTCTGTCGCACTGGATGGGGGATATGTGCTAGAACGTGTACAGCGCTAAACAGCTCCCAAGGGAGAGCTTACTAGCCCTTTCTGGAAGGGTTAAGCTCTATGGTGGCAAACACAAATACTCAAGGTAATTCAGATGGGAACTGAAAGTTTCATTTCATTGCACCCTTGAATTTATCTTCTTTAACTCTTAGTCTTTGAATCAAAGATGTCATATGGACAGTTCTACTGTCCATATGACACTGATTCATTAATTTAACTACCCATCCATCCATTCCACCATCTATCCGTCCATCCATCAGACCATCTGTCCACCTGTCAGTTTGACCATCTGTGCAGCCAAGTACCCACCCACTCACTTACCCATCCATTCATTTACTCATTATGCCTCTATTTTGGGTCTTGAGCCATCTGGGAATAATTCTTACCCCCTGGAAATATTTTCCATCCTTTCCCTGGCTAGCCCATTCTCCCCTTCAGGAGATATCTCCTATTCTAGGAAATCCTCTAAGACCCTTTAAGTCTAGGTTAACACTCTCCTGCACACCCCCATCCCTATCCTGGTTAAGTGACTACTCTTCCTTGGTACCACCCAACAGCACTGTGCCATAGAAGAATAATTGTCACTTGCCATCTTTAAAAGAAAAATCCCCAATGCATGCCTGGGAACAACTTGTCTACCTTGGCCATGGAGCTGGGGACTGGTCAGCTGGTTCTGGCATGCAGTGGCCTGGCTGGTCCTGCAAATCTCTCTCATGCATTTATGGTCAGCTGGCAAGTTCACTCTGCATCATTCTCAGGCAAGACTGACCCATGGGGGTCAGGTCCCAGGAAGAGCTTCAGGTCAGCTGCTGGACTGGCTCAGCACATGCCCCATGTCCCTCCAGCCAGGCTACACTATTGGGTCCAACTGACAAGGCTGTTCCAGAACCTAGAGGTCAGGAATGGCCTTCATCTCCAGACAGGAGAAGCCATAGAGAATTGTGGCCCTTGTGCTGTCCACTGCCTTGGCTTTAAAGCTGAGCTTGGGTCAGATGTCCTGGGCAGTACGGAGGGCATATGGGCTGAGCAAGGAGAAGTCAATTGCATTGAACAAAAACATTTCCAAATTAAAAAAAAAAATCTATTGGCACCTACCATCCTCAGAGGGGATGGAAGAGCCAGAATGGAGTCCAGTGTCTCCTGTACATCCAGGTCTGTGACACCAGGAAGGGGAGGCACCAGGCCAAGTGGCATGGGGTGGTACTGAGGCCTGGAAGGCACAGGGAACTCATGCCTGGGCCGCTTCTAAATTGTTCTACAACCCAGATGAGTTTTAGAGACACCACTAGACTTCTATATTTAAGCAATGCTCTTTTTTGTTTCGTTGTTTTATTGTATAAAGTTTCAGACATTCATAAGTAGACAGAACAATCTAATAACTCCTCCTGTACCCGGATCTCTGCTTCGGTCTCCATCAAATGCGCCAGCCAAGCCTTCGCCCATCCCCTACCACACTGTTTGAGGCAAGCCCAGGATTCTTTGTCTGAAATATTTAAATATACCTTTCTGAAAGATAGGGAATTGTCAAAACTGTAGACTCACAATACTTTATCCCAACCTAAAAAATTAACAATAATCCCCTGCCATCAAATGTCTACTTGATGTCAACCCTGCCATCATCCCCGTAATGAGTCCACATTGCCTGAGACTGGCATGCCTCTGCCTGCTGACTTAGAGGACAGCTCCCTGATCTTCTCTCTCTTTCTTTTAATACAGTTGCACCAGGGCCCTCAGTCTCCACAGGGGTTGGTTTCAGGGCTCCCTGTTGCAGTATGGGGCTTTTCAAGGGGAAACAGTACAATACAGGACTCTTAATTATAAAATTATTTTATATCAGTCACCCAAAGAGTCATGTACAAAGAGAGTGCAGGATATCTGTTCACATCTAAAGACCAAAGACTCCAGCTGAGGACCTGGGTCCCACAATGATGTCCTGCGTGAGTCCAGCTGAAGACTTGGAGCCCATAACAATGCCCCCACTAGTCCAACTGGAGGCCTAGAGCCCACAACAATGTTTCATACAGGCCTGCCTCGAAGATCTGTGCTGGGAAGGCCAAAGGTCAGTGGTGGAGGCTAGAAAGTCTGCACCAGCAGGATGAAGGATCTGTGCCAGCAGGCTGAGGCTCTGTACTGGAGCCGGGAAGAGACACTCAAGGTAAGAACCAGAGCTCCCCACAAAAGTACCACAGCCATCCTTAGCGACAGTGGGGTTCCGAGCACCTCCAGTGATGAGGAAAGCCGCATCCTCATGAGGAAAGCCAACAAAACGAGCTTCTCCAGGAGACTGAGTGATGCACCATCTTCCCCTTCTAAGCCAGGAGGCGATGCTCAAAGTGAGGACCAGAGCTCCCCAAAGAGAACCATAGCCGCTCTCACGACAAGGTCCAGAGCTCCTCCAACAGTGACAGCAGCTGAGCTCGTCAGGAAAGTCTGTGTGACAAGCTCCTCAGGAGAACCAACAGCTCCCTACAGCTTTCCTGCCGCCTCTCTTCTTCTCCAGTTGTGCCTCTTCTGCCACAGCAGCAACCCTCAGCCGGGCCTCCACACCCAGCACCTCACTGGCTCAGTTCAGCTGGCTGTAACAAGCTGACCGCCAGTTGTCCGTCCACCACAGCTCCTGACACACTAAAAAATCCATAGATCTGCTCCAGGTCCTTGCATACAATGGCAGCACTCACGTGTAACCCGTGTGAACTGTGTTCACGTGTGCACACCCTCCCGTCTGCTGTTAGCGTACTCTATTTTATAGGGGCAAATGACAAGGAAAAGAAACCTCAGTACGTGTTCCGGACATGGTCACATGGAATTTTTCCCAAATATTTTCAGTCCCCAGTCGGTTGAGCTCCCAGACCCCACAGATGTGCGAATGAACTGCACAGAGAAAAGCAGATCGGCCCTCGCACTTTGCACTGGCAGGTGCTCACCTGTCTTCTGGTTCCCTGCAGATGGGTGACTGGATCTGGCACGGTGGCGGCAAGCCTATGGCACATGCATTAATTAATTAATTAATTTATTTATTTATTTTTTCAACAAATAATACACTGCATGCTATTATGGGCTACTGGACTCTTTTAGAATATTTTGCTGAGTTTACCTATAATGTTCAATAACAGAACTTAGAAAAAATGGGGTATACCGATGAATGTCCATTTTGTATCTGTGTATTCAAAG
>NW_004524628.1:7635246-7647069 GCF_000260255.1 Octodon degus
AAGAGTTGTAGCTTTTTGGTCTGAGAAGGTCAGTGAAATGCCCTCAGGATTTATCCTGAGATCCTGTACCTCAGATTGTAGAATCTTTGTCAGTGCAGCCATGTGGGCATTAATTTTTTTAAGACAAAAAAAGTTACTGTATAAGTTGTTTTGGGTTCAGTCGCAGTGTTGGCACTTTTGCGGTAAACAAATGTGTTTTGGGGTTGTGGTTTGGGCCCTCCTCTCCAGAAGGTTCAGCATCGCTGATCTAGACCTTGGTTTGTTGTTGCTAGGAAGACCACTTCAGAGTTGCTGTTAAGTGCTGCCTCTTCTATTTTGAAAGATGTTTTTTCTGGATGCCATGCTGTAAATTTCTATGCATCTAAGTAAGTCAATTGGTATCCTAAATAAATGCCATGCTCACAACCTTTTCCTCTTAATCAGTGAACAAATTTGAGCTTTTCCATGTTGACTTGGCTCAGGCAAGAGTTAGAGAAGGGCGAATTCATGTGACTTCTGAGATGCCAAATCAGTTTAGTTTGCAAATGCATTTGGTGTATACATGATCTGGTTTCTAGCCCTTGGCAATAAAATTTTATGAGAAGACCCGGTAAAATGTCCAACACCCGGGCAAGCAGTAAAGTGGTTAAAGAAAAAGAAAACAATAGCCACAGGAGGCTTGGACGTTGGCTGAGAAAAAGTGAGAGAAATAAGTGGTCAGCAGCCTGCAGCAGCCAGCGAGAATGTCAGCTATCTAAAAAGGCTCTGCTCTCGCTGTTGGCCATTAGCAAGAGGTTAGCCAGCAGCGCTCGCGATCTCACTGTCAGCTAAGAGTTGGAAACTTAGGCGTAACACACGTTTGCAAGCACATGCACGGTTTCTCCGCCTACTTCATGCCTTTCAGTGGAATCACCTTCCCTGGCTGGGCTGTGTAGCTACGCAGACCACAAAAGCAATAATTTTTTATTACACACTTCAAATAATCTTTAAAAAAGAAAGATCTGTGACTTTAGAGCTCATTATAGCATCAAATATCAAGGGAGAAACTGCGAATGCGAGCGGCCCTCTTCCTCTCGGATTCCCTGCGTGGGCCTCAAGGGCGAGCCTATATATAGTAGCCAGGAAGAGAAAGTGACCCTGGCAGTGGGCCTGATTCTGCGGTGCCCTTGGCCCAGGGCCCTGAGCCCCGGATCTGATTGTTAATCTATCTGGGGGCTCGTGCTTGCTTGCTTGCTTTTTCACCTTCTTTTTAAAAAATGGATTGCACTGTCTTATTTTTAGGACATAGGAAGTGTCCCTGGAGAAGCTATCGAAGGTCCCGTTACATTGCAGCCCTGGCTTTCCTCGCTAATGGTGCCGCTCTGGGGTTCTGGTCTTTCCTGTCACTGTCCCAAGCTGAGTTTTGTACGCAGGAAAACCCCCAACCTGGCCACCACTCTGCCCTGCTTAGGTTGTAGGGTACAGGCCCAGACACAGGCACAGGAAGGGAGCCTGCCATCTCCGCCCCACACTGGGTGCTGCTGAGGGCTCGGTGAGCCAGATGTGGGGGCCTCAGTCACACGGGGTCACTGCTGGCTTCCTCCAGGGGCCTTGGCATCTTCAGCAGAGACATTTTCCTCGTGTTGAGTAGAGAACGATTAAAGCCCATCCCCGTCCTCTGAGTGGAACCAGCACCAGGTCTCCTGCGAGATGGCATGTGCGTCTCCATGGGGCTCCCACCTGCTGATGGGTCTCAGGGGTGTCAGAGATCAGAGGAGGGGCAGGAAGGAATGGTGGGAGCTGCTCAGCGGTGCCCCAGACTGAAGGAGAAGGCACCGCTTGGCTGACTCGCTTTAGAAAAGGCATTTTGGCGGCTCTTAGGGTCAGGAACGCCGGTGTCGCCAGGGCGGTAAGGACTTCTCAGTCAGAAGGGACCTAAGCTTCCAATGTTGGGTTCACTCATCGTGGGCCTCAGGACTGGCAGGAAAGGTGGAACTTGCTGGAGACCCAGGGAGCCCACAACTCTGCTGAGGGCCACTTTTGAATGTGATGGCTTTAAGGACAAAACGTGTCTTGCGGAGCCAGGCCCTGTCATGAGGCATCGGGTCAGCAGAATCTGTCTCCCCCAGGTGTCTCAGTAGAATGAAGAGCAGCCAGAGCAATTGTGGGGGCTCTAGGAGCCCAATAGAGGCCCGAAACCCCAGAGAATGCCCTATGTGTGCTGTGGTTTTTCTTATGTACCCGTGACAAGGTCTAACATAGCTGAGGTGTGGCAAGAATTGAACAATAAAAAAAATAGAGTAATTGCAGAGAGAGGCTGCAATAAAGGTGACAAACATTTTCTGAGATTTTCTACTTAATTTCCCTGAGGAGAGAGAGACTGCAGCCACTGGGGTCTGCTGGGTGCCTTCTGGGCTTGTCACTGTGGGACCTTGGAAAGTGCGCAGTGGGCCCTGGGCATCGTGACTCTGCACAGACGTCGGGCTTCTGGGCCGCGTGGCTCTCAACTGAGTTCCTTTGGCGAAGGCCAGCCGGCAGTGTACTAGACAATGGTCTGGCTCTGGTCCAGGGGACCCTCTTTGGGGGGTGTCCCTGCTCTGTCCCTCCCATCCCCACTGGCTGTGGGACCTCATCCCTGTCCAGGCTTCCCATGCTGCGTCTGTCACCCACCGGAAGTGAGTCCCAGCTGCTTCGCCCCCACCACATCATGCTGCTCTCCAAGGTCCCCGCAGCTCCCGGCTGTGCCCGTGGGCTCTGCAGCCTGTTTGGGGCACATCTTATGTGCACCTTCCTACCTGAAATGTCACCTGCAGGGACCGTGCCTCTTGGTGGGCAGGGACGCTGTGTCCTTTTGGAAGAGGGGGTGTGACAAATTGTGCGCATGCCCTCCACATCCCGCGCCATGCTCCCCTCCCTGGGAGACGCTTGCTGGGTCACTTCCAGGTGTGCCGCCAGTCAGGGCTACTGTGGGAGGAGGTGTGGACCGAAGGCGCAGAGCAGAAGGGTGCGGGGGTGTGAGAAGGCGGGAAAAGAGAGGAAGCAAACGAACACGCTCTGCGCAGCCTTTCAGCTCCTAAGCAGGAGAGAGCACACTCCTCTCTTAGAAGAGAATTTGCAGAGATCAAAATGTCCTTTCTTTGAGCGTTTTTAATTAAGTACTAAAAATAAATGTCTCATTAGTGTCTTTCTGGTTTGCTTCAGATAAGGTCTTACACATGGTTCAGGCTGGCCTGGAACTCACTGTGGGGCCCAGGCTGGCCTCCCACTTGCTGAGCTTCTCCTGCCTCAGCCTCCTGAGTGCTGCGATTACACAGCCACCAGCGGAAGTGTGGAGCACGGAAGGGGTCCCTAGGGACCAGAGGTTCACAGTTCCTCTGCCTGGTGGCTTCAGTCAGCTTTGCTATCTAGGGAAAGGGTGGCCTGGACCACCAAGCGCTTTTCCTAGCTGCAGGCTGCAGCATTGAGAACAGGGTGTGTCCCCACCGTGCAGTGCTGTGGAAGGGACCTTCCCGTGACTGTCCTCTTCAAGGACAGTCCAGGGCCCTGACTGGTTTGTGCCCTAGGCCCCTTGAAACAGCCTCGTTACCAGGGCATGGGTGATCTGTCAGCCTTCCCCGCATGGCTAAAGGGAATAGAGCAGCTGCCCCCACCCATGCTGATGGGCCCCGCAAGCAGCTGACCATCCCAGCTGAGTACCAGGGCCGGCCTCAGGGCAGGGAGAACCAACTTCCTCTCTGCCCGTCAGCTCCCACCGAGAGACGGCTGTTCTGTCCCCGGACTGAGCCGAAACATCAGCTCTTCCTGCAGCCTCCACCTCTCCTGGCCCTCAGGACAGGACTCTACCCCAGTGGTCAAATGGAATTTCTAGTTTTAGTTTTCTGAGAAATCTCCTTGCTGATTTCCACAAGGGTTGTACCAGTTTACACTCCCGCCAGAGAGCTTAGATCTTAACTGCTCCCAAAGGCCCACTGGTTGAAGGTGGCCGCCAGGTTGACATTATGGGGACTGCTGGTGACATTACGAGGCAGGGCCTGCCGTTGGGGCTTGCTTTTGCAGGGCATCGTAGCGCCCACTTCCCTCTTTGCTCTGTGCTTTCTCTAGCCGTGAGCTGAGTGTTCTTGCTCACCCCCTAGCTTGATGTGCGGCTCCCCCACAGGCCTGAAGCGTGGGCCGACCAACCAGGGACCGGCCCTCCCAAAACCCTGAGCCAAGTAAGTTTTTCCTTTTTAATTCTTTTTAAAAGAGAATAAAAAATAGTTTAAAAAACTAGAAACAAGACAGAATTCCACTAAGCAAAATGACAGAAATTCAGCAATGGTTGTTCTATTGCATATTGTTGTCTTCAAATTAATTGTTCATGTTACCAGCATAAGTATACAAAACTGGTCAAAAACTTTTTTTAAAAAAGAAAGAAAGAAAGAAAAAAAAGCATTAAGTGCTCCTTCCAATAGACCAGCAGATATTAGCAGTACAAGTATCCAAGGTACCCTGTGTGTATACATGTATATTTCTTTTCTCCTACTTTCTTCTGTCCCTTATCCCAGCTGTTCCTTTCCTTTGAACAGTGGCTTTCGCTTTTACAGTACCTATTTTGAATTAATTAATCAATTGGTATAGGATCCCACTACCAGCTCAGACTCAGTGATCCTCCTGTCTCAGCCTCCCCAGTGCTGGGATCACAGGGGTGCACCTCCACCACTCCCGGTTTTGATGGCTGGCATGGGGCACGATTCCCCGGCCAGTACGGCATGCCGTACCAGGGATCGAAGCCAGGCAGCCAAGCTCTCTCGCCAGCCCTTCCAGTAGCTATTATACCTTTCATCTTTTTATTTGTTCTTTCAGCTTCTTACCTAGGAAGACAAGTCTTTCCTCTGTCTGAGCTGATTATCTCAGGTATTTTGTTACAGTACCGGAAAGTTGATTACCACGAGACATGCAGACGCAGCGTCTCTGGAGAACCCTAACAGAGTAGCAACTGAGCCTAAGGGAGGAAGCCAAAGACCTGGCACGTAGGAGGCAGGCGGCCTTCCTGCTCCTTTACTTCCCGTGCTCCAGAAACTAGAACCCGTAGCCCAGCCCTATCCATCAGCTGGTGAGGGTGAGCCTGGGGGCGGTGCAGATTTTTGTGTGTCCCTTGAGGGTACAGGGAATTTCATTGTGAAATGGGACTGAGATGGTCTTATCAGTGACAAACCTGGTGTGGTGGTGCACACCTGTAATCCCAGCATTCTGGGAGGCTGAGGCAGGAGGACTGCGAGTCTGACTCCAGCCTGGGTGACTTAGCAACAGGAGATCCTGCCTCAAAGTTAAAAATAAAAACAGGCTGAGGGTGTGGCTCCATTTAAAAGCCCTGAGTTCAGTTCCACTACTGAAAACTAAATGAATACATAAAATAATAAGTAAATCATTTCCAAATGTCCCGAGGGACCAGTGTCGGGGGGAGGGACCTGAGCTGGGGTTGCAGCTGTGGTCACCCAACAACAGGGACAATCGAAGGAGGGTGCCAGCCAACAACGCCCGTGTCATGAGGACACTGCAGCATGGACTTGGACACACAGGGCGGGACGTCCTAGGCCACATCCCCTCACTACCGCAGTCTCCTGGGACCCCATCGGGCTTGGGGTGTGGGGTTGGCTGAGCCCCTTGTACAGCTGTAAAAGCCCTCAGTTTCTGTGCCTTTTCCATTTTCTAAGAAGAATCTATGAAAAGAAAAAAATGCGTCTAATGCCAAAGCTGAGAATTGTACCAACATATTTATCAGAAGCTGGATGTAAACACTTATGTATCAAAAGCAACCACTTATGACGTCTTACGTGGGGCAAGTAAGAGACTGTTTAGGCGGGTCCATCTCCCCTTATAACACTTCTCCTCCAAGGAAGGCTGTCGGCACCTCCACCATCATGGTGATGATCATAAGCTCTTAGCTTTTGTTTTAGTTGTTTTTCTCTTTGCTGAGACAAAATTCCCAAGACTCAAAGTTGAGGGAGGAAGGGTTTAGTGGGCTCACAGTCTGTAGAGGTTTCGGTGCACCGGTGGCTGGCTCCAAGGCAGAGTGGATGGCAGGCATCGCAGAGGAGATGTGGTTCATGGTGGGCAGAAGGTCACAAAGCAGTGAGGACCCTTAATAGCATCTCTCTGCCCCTTTTATATTTCATCCTGGCTACCAGATTAGGGCGGTGCCAATCCAATCAGTGGACTGCTTTAGTAATCATACACTCTAAATCCAAGGATCACACACCCTATATCCAGCCACCTCCAAAAAAGCCCCTACCACTCATGAGGCTTTGAGGGCATGTAGACGCAAGCCACAACAGCTGTTCTTCCTTGGGGTGCTTTTGTCTTTGAGCTTGGAAATGCTGGGGAGGGGGGTGGCTGAGTCAGGGGAGCCTGATCCCTCCTGGCTATTGGTCCCTTCCCTCTTTGGGTAGCTCTTGAGCTAATAGCTGCGGGCCAGAAGCCTGCCCTGGGGGAAGCAGCCTGCTGGTGGTGACCAGAACGAGTGGAAACCCTTCCTCCGGCTACCTTAGCCTCTACCCAGAAGGCAGATTGGGTGGGTGCTGAGTCTCCTTCCTGCAGGGCATGAGCACTGCCTGGAGGCCTTAGAGCCACTTCCTGCTTCTGGGTGGGAGGCAGCCTACAGTGCTGCCCCTACTCCACTTTATCTGCTAATCACAAGCCAACTGTACCTCTACTCTGGCCATAGAAAGCCGACTTCCTTTTCCGCATTCTCCAGTTCCTGTTAGCAGCAGACCAAGAAAAAGATGACTGGCATAGTCCGGGTGTGAGCCAAAGCCCGGGCATCCACATAGGTGGGGCAGGCGGGCTGCGGGCTGGAGGGGTGGTGGGGAGTGGGCATTCTCACTTCTGAATCCCAACCAGCAGGGCTGACCTGGGTGAGCCGAAAGAATCCCCAACACAGAACAGCTTGGTTGAGTACAACATGGGCACTGGGAATTTGTGTGACTCATCTTCCCTCCCTACCCAGGGCTTCCAGACTTGGAAGACTGCATTAACCATCCTGGGAAGGAGGGGTGACAGGAGGCAAAGGCAGGAGTTAACTGCGCAGACAGACAGCGCCGAGGGCTTCAAGCCTGTGCTAAATATGCACTGCGGTGCTTTCTGTTGAGACTTCAAAGAGGCTCAAGGTCAGAGCAGCTGGCCCTGGCAGGGTCTCCTTTGATAATGAGGCCCGGCGCCCCATGCACCAAGGGCAAGCCAGCAGTCTGTGTGCATGGTGAAGGGGGAACGTGGTTGCAAAAAGGCTGGCAAACACACCTGAGGAATGTAAATCCGGAAGATCAATACCTGGTTTCCATCTGCTACGGGATCACAGCAGACAGACCGCTCACACATAAGCAAATACAATGAATCAATCAGTGCATAGCCACGGTTTTAGGAATGTAAATATAACCTTTTATGAGAGCCCCAAATACCTACAAAGCTAGCAAATAAGAGAGTAAACACCCAGCTTGGTCAGCTCAATGCTGGTTATCATTCAGGACAACAAGGTGACAGAATTTATAGTGAGAGCTCCAGGCGTGGTTTCTAACTTCTCATTCAGTATTCCAGTGCTTTGGGGGCACGATACATAAAAAACATTTCTTTTTTTTTTTTATTTTACTGAGAAATAAATAGCAATGAGACAGTTTCAAAACTGATTAATAGGACAGTTTCAATCATTAATACATTGTACATTGTTATCTTCTTAGTGGTTATCCATAGTACAAGATGCAGACAGGATATCCTGCCCAAACACTATTAGTACAAATCTTTCTTCTCATTGAATTAAGTGAAAGAACTGTATATCTATCCTAACTATACTGTATATACAGATACCAAATCTTGCTTCCTTTGTTTCCTGTTTTTATTTAGTCCTGTCAGAGATGGGAATTCCTTTGGCATCTAAATACTATAAGTGCGCGAAAAAAAATATTTCTTTGTGATTGTAAAAGATGGGGATCATTCCAGAGCTCACATTTTCAGGGGCAGATGGTTTCCATCTTAAATATCCATTCCCCTGAGTCCTCGTCTACCAGCCTCTCTACGGCTACTATATCATTTTCTCTCCCGAGAATGAATCTTTTCTCAAGATTCATTCTTGAGAAAGAACCAAGCAAGGCAGAAGAGTCTCAAGACAATGATTATCAGGCAGAGCTTATTTTCTTTTTGTAGCTTATTTTTATTTTTTAAAGAGAGTACAAATTAGAATTAAAACAAAAAATTACAAGTGATACAGAATTTCACTTAGCAGAGTAATATGAATTTCACAGTATTATAGTAATAGAGTTGTGTTCTGATCAGTTATTCATATTACCAGATATATGCATGTAAAAGTGGAAAAGAAATGAACAAGAGAAAAAGTACAAACAATTGAAAAAAAGGAGATGAAACAAATTAAGTATTAACTGCTCCTTTCCATAGACCAGCAGACATGCACAGTACAGTTGTCCAAACTGCATCCTGCTTACAGCCAGAGCTGAATCTCTTTCCCCCTCTCCCTCTCCTGTCCTTCCCAACTCAGTGGCTCCTTCCTTTTGAATAAGTTTGTTCGCTTTTCCCACTATCTTCTGTACCCTTCACATTCCATTAGGAAGAGCTTATTTTCATACTTACATGTAAGCTCTTCTCGGCCGTTACCATTCCTGTGCCTCGGGTGTGACCCAGCCTAGAAAGAATACATTGGAGGGGGCTGGTGAGATGGCTCAGTGGTCTAAAGTACCTACTTAGAACAAGCTTGGCAAAGCACAGGGACCGCGGTTCAATCCCCCAGCACCACATGCCAGCCAGCCCCGCCCCCTGGTGGGCTGAGCTGGCCACACACACACACACACACACACACACACACAAAAAATAAATAAATAAATAAATAAATAAATAAATAAGAATACATTGGAAATAGCGGAGGAAGCAGAAGTCAGTGTCGCTGGTGATTTTCAGTGTAATCATGTTGTATTCCAGGATTGCCAAAGTTTTCCTGATTCGTTGGCTAAAAGCCACAGGCAAAATCGGTAACATAATTTCTTTCCAATTGATATGTATTTTTCAAAGTAGTGGTTAAAAACTGCTTTTGCAAGTATCACGAAATATTTACTCAAATAGGTGACTATTTTATAAAATAACTATTGTTACCTCCTACTAGCAGGATAAGCTTTTGGCATGGTCTTTTTTTTTATTAAATGCGTAGGAAATGTTTGATCACGTCGCATCTGATTTAGGGATTTAATTCTAATAAAATTCTGACTTTTATGTTTTATTATATATTAAATCAGTAACATGTCTATGTTGTAATCAATCATGTTGTAAAATAATGGTGATTATCATAAATGTTCTAAATAGTAATTATAATAAAAAATCAAGTTGGAAGAAAGTTAGTGTTTATCTTATGATAAAATGGAAACAGCAAAATTCCAGTTTCCATGTGTTGATTTTGTATGGTGGGTACCAATGAGACATTTTCAAGGGTAACAGCTTCGCACAAGGGCAGAAGCTATGAGGAATGCCAATTGGAAACACAGGAAGAAGAAACTGTGCTGTTCATTTTCCACATGGATGTTGGTGAGTGCTGAATATTATTTTGAAATTCACTGGAAATCTTAGTAAAGGGTATGAATTACTTTTTATGTTCACTACTTGCATCTACCAAACTCACATAAAAATTTGGAGCATCAACTTAAAATATGCAAGGGAGTGTAGAGTTTCAGAGTCTTTAAGGATTGGGACAGAAATCCATGTGTGCTACCGTCCTTCGAAGCTAGTCTGTTGGAAATGCCTTGTTCAAACGAATCTGGAGACTGCCTGGGACCCTTGTCTGGAGACTCCGTGCTCCATGCTGGCCTGAGAACCATCACTGCAGACAAGCACTTCTGATTCCATCTCCCGAACACGTCTGATCACTGACCCCCTTTCCTGACATCTCCATCTTGGTATCTCCTGGGGTCATTGTAGGGGAAACTGCCTTGCCCCATCCCCCTAGCTACTGAGGGTGACTAAGTGAATGTCCAGACAAGGCATGGGTCAGCAAAATGCAAAGAAAGTAGAACAAAGTAATACTGACACACTGCAGCTATGAAAAATTGTTTATTGGCAGAAGAGCTTCTGGGGCATGTACACAGCTTAGCATTTCCTGCCTTTTTCTTTTGTGACATTGCTTAACACAGAGATGGTGAGGGAGAAGCAGGTGAGGAAGGGAAGAAAGAAGGAGTGAATAAGCAGGCTAGATGGAAGGAAGGCAGCTGGCCCACCGATGGATTCAGGAAATGCTCCTGACCTTCACATGGGCCCCAGCCCCTGAGGGCCACCTGGGCCCAAGAAGATGCACTGGGTGCAACCAAACACCAGCATCTAGGACGGATCTCAACTGAGGGTGCTGTTTTAGCCTGAGACCCCAGTTCCAAGAGTCCTTGTGCCAAGTGATCTGCTGGGCCAGGTGAGGTTTGCATTTTGGGACTGGAAGGGTCAGCTACTAACTTGGCTGCAAGGGTTTCTGCTGCTTGGATCCCGAGGCCTGGATCTGATGATTCTCCCATAAGGCCCTGCAGTAGGGCTGGGAAAAGTGGCCCAGGCTCTGCTCCCTCTGTGAGCTGTGGCTTTTCTTCCCAAGGAGTTCTTTTTTTTTTCAAGGAAGGGTCTACAGAGTGTTCAGGGTCTCACTACTAGATCAGACTCGTAGTGATCTGCCTGTTTACAGCCTCTCAAGAGCTGGGATTACAGGTGGGATTGTGCCACCATGCCCAGTCTCAATTGCCGTCTCAGTAGGCCCTGGGGGTGGGGCGGCACGGCAGGCCCAGGGATCAACTCTTGGCCCCTGCGTCCTGCCCTTCCCAGGGAGTTCCTGTGTTACCAAGCTTCACAGGGAAGAGGGGACCGTGGTGAGCAACAGCACAGGGCTTGTGCAATGCAAGTCCTGCACCACCCCATGGATGACGAATAACCCTAGCAGCAGGCCGCCAGCCATGGGCCTCCAAAGTACCCAGCCCGTCACAGGAGGACAAGTCTGAAGGAGCCCAGTGAGGCTCAGTGCCTGGAGGAACAGGATAGCTCCCAGCCCCCGGCTGGTGCAGAGGCCCAGCACCTCCACAAGACGGGATGTCCTGAGTGATTCCCCAGCATCATTTGCCCTGATGAGCTGGAATTTATTCATCTCACTGTAGGTTTTCTAAATTTTTCATCTACATATCCATTTATGTGTCCTACATACAGCCACAATGACTATTGCCTATCCTACGTAGTCTTTAAATGATTATTATTGAGGTGAAATTCATGTAATGCACAATTAACTATTTTAAAATAATGACTCAGTGGTACTTAATATATTTATAATGTGTGACCACTAGCTCTAGCTGCTTTCAAAATGTTCTCATCTCCCCATAAAAATGTTCCATATCCATTAAACACTTCTCTCTCCCCTTGGGTTCTGTGGAATACTCCTGAATCCTTACAAGAAATTCTAATTATTTATTCGCTTGGAATAAGTGGTCTCAGCTGCTGCTTCTAAGCACCCTTCTAGTGCCCTGCTAGGGTTTGCCCCTCTCAGGCTCTGCTGAACTTGGTGCAGCAATGGTGCGAAGTGCTGGGACCTGGAGGAGGCGTTGAGGGGGACTGTGGCGGCTCTGGTGGGCTGGGACAATTATCACCAAGGCAGCACTCATGATGCGACAGAAAATGTGCCCCCCACCCCCGGTCAGTTTCTTAGTTGCCCAGGTAACAGTTCCTGTCCCAGTTCTGGTTGCTCCTGTCTCTTAGAAACAGCCTGCCACTGTGATGCACGGCTGGTCACTGCGATGCACGGCTGGGCACTGTGATGCGATGCACAGCTGGGCACTGTGATGCGATGCACGGCTGGTCACTGCGATGCACGGCTGGTCA
>NW_004524628.1:7647169-7679014 GCF_000260255.1 Octodon degus
CACTGCGATGCACGGCTGGTCACTGCGATGCACGGCTGGTCATTGCGATGCACGGCTGGGCACCGTGATGCACGGCTGGGCACCGAGATGCACGGCTGGGCACCGCGATGCACGGCTGGGCACCGCGATGCACGGCTGGGCACTGTGATACACAGCGATGCACGTTACATAAACTAATCCCCAGCCGAACAGCCACTCTGCCTCTGCACTTCCTGCTCGCTTCGCCCACGTGAGCCCTGCTGAGATGAGGGCCTGATGCTCTAGGATGATCCTGATCAGTGCCCAGCGATGTCAATAAATCTGCCTCCGCGGCCCGGGCATCGTTTTAGTGTGTCTGCTTGCCGTTGTGGTGGAACAGACTGGTCTTGCTATCTCTTGCACAAATGCACTTTGCACTTCTACTTTCCAGTCTGTTGGTGTGTAGCTTAGGGCACTCGCCAGGTGTGGACTTCAGGCCTCTGGAACTGCAAGCTAAATATACCTCCTGCTCTTATGAATGACCAGTCTGAGCCATTTTGTCACAGTGGCAGAAAAACAGACTAAGACACCCACCTTGGATGAGTCAGTTACTTTCTTTACATTTCCATTTATTTAGCTTTAAAAGAGGCAACCTGGCCACCTATCTCCTGGCTCTAATTCCTCTCAACTGGCACCCACATGGACCAGGGTATTGCTCACCCTTGGGGAGAGCTGGGCAGAGAGCCCCAGTCTATTACTTTGTCACTCAGCTTTCCTGAAGTTAACACAGAGACACACACCCGCCCAAGACTCCCTCTGCATACGCACAGAGCAGAGCGACAAATACACTCACAGAGACAAATACAATTCTCTGCATGAGGAGAGAAATCTTTGTGAACAGAATGTAGGCAGAATACTTCTGCAGATGGGAATTTGGGGCATGACCCCACAAACACGACAACGCCCTGGCCTCTGTCTGCTCTCTGGAGTGACTGTCAGGCCATGCAATTATGCACTGCACCCTGAATTACAGGCCTTCGGTTCTGAGGGACGGCTCTGGGTTCTTAAGTGCTGCCTTCCTAATTAAGCTGTTCTTCCAGAGCACAGGTCAGAATGCGTGCATCTCCTGGCTGAGCCCTGTGCCCTTTCTTGGCATGTGCTGGTTACTGTGAAAAGTTAATTCGAGGTCACTCTCTGTTATAGTTAGCTCTAAAATGGCTCTCAGAGCCTTGCATGTTTGGGAGGTGACTGCATTATGGTTTATGGCTGACTTCCTATGAAGAGGGTGGCCCAGGGCGTGGCCTGGAAGGGATTTTTCCCTGCCTGGCGCCTTCCTTCACCCTCCCTGCTTCCTGGCCGCCCTGACCTCAGCTGTTTCCCTCTGCCCAGGACCTTCCTCCACGCCAAACAGGCAAAGGTTGAAGCCCCTGAAAGAGCCAAATAAGCCTCTCCTCCTGTCCAGGTTTGTCCCAGTGACAAAGGACATTACAGAGACAGTACCCAAATAATTCATTATTTGAAGATACTCTTGCTCTTTCCCCCCGTGGTGCTCCTGGCCTGTGGCTCTGTGTAGGGCTGTGGACACGGGTTTATATTACATAGCACGGGTTTTGTTAAGGTTGTCAAGAGTAAGGCCTACTTTAAGACATACCAAGTGAAGTTTAGAAGATGATGAGAGGGCAAAACTAATTACTATGCTAGGAAACACTTGGCAATACAGGACAAAAATAAGCACAACACACCTAAATACAGGATGATAGTTCATGTAACTAACAGCGATATCATTTGTCCAATTGCTTATGCCTGCATTGAAGAGGATATGATTGTCGGAGCAGCATATGCACATGAACTACCAAAATACGGTGTGAAAGTGGGCCTAACAAGTTATGCTGCAGCATATAGTACTGGCCTGCTGCGGCCGCAGGTTTCTCAATAGGTTTGGCGTGGATAAGATCCATGAAGGCCAGGGGGAGGTGGCTGGAGATGAGTACAATGCGGAAAGCACTGATGGCAAACCTGGCGCCTTCACCTGCTACTTGGATGCAGGCCTGTATAAAGGCATCCAAAATACCCTCTGAGCTCCTGCTAAGGGTGGGCTCGCACCGTTCACGTGCTCCCCGCGCACCCGCAGCCCGGCTCAGCACTCGCCGCCGAGCACGACCCGCCGTTCCTCCCGCGGGCAGGCGTGTTCATCAACTCCGTTGGCAGAATACTTCGTGCACCCGAGATGTGCCATCGATCCAGGCCAGCGGAGAAGCGGACGCGCTTACCCCAGAGGGGCGCTATCAGAGGCAGTGCCCACGCGTGAGAAATTGGCAAGGAGCCTGGAAGGGGCTGGGGCAGTCAGGGGCCACGCTCCATACCCTCCAGCCCCTGGTGGGGGGGAGTGGGAGGGAAGACTTGGGGTGCTGGCTGTGTACGCAGGGCCCAGCAAGCCAGCAGGGTCCCCGGGCTTGGGGACAGGCATGCGTCAGTGGTCTGCCCTGCTGCAGCGCTGAGCCAGCGCACCCAGGAGAGGGGAGGCCTTCTCCACGCCCGGATGGGCCTCCGCGTGGAGCCGCGCGTCCTGGACGTGTCACGCTCCCCTCGCTGGCAGCGCCAGGGACCCCACGGATGCTCACGCGTCTGCGTCCCTAGTGATCTTACCTGAAAGAGCCACATCCCCCACGGCTTACTGCCCAGCGCATTCTCCTCGCGGCAGCAGAGCTCCGGGCCCCCGAGTTCGGGTGGCATTTGCTCCGCTTCGCAGTCTGGGAAACCTCCCCGGATGTTATCGTGGGGTTTCCAGGGTCTGTGCTATTTTGGAACCTCCGGAAGTTCCCATAATGCACAAATCATCTCGTTCGCTCAGCCGGGCGAAAGACTTGTTCTCCGGTGTCTCAGGGGAGCGGGGAAGCGCACGGGGCACGTGTATGTGGGTGTGAGTGTGTGTGGACGCAGGAGAGACAAAAGCAGGAAGACTCAGATGCCCGCGTGATTTGCAGTGTGTGGAGCTCGGATTTGTATCCGAATATTTCTTAGTACTTACCCCTTTTGAGTAAAATGAAAAAAACAGGAATAAGAGAGCCAAGCACACTTAATAGCAAGTCATCAATAAAAAAGTCTGCTTTGTGGATATTTTTTCCTCCAGATTCCAAGGAATTTGGGAAAATCAGCCAAGTACTCACTGACATCAAAACACCCTCAAGGTTAATGTGAAGTGAAAAACTGCCGGTTTTCAATTCACATTTGGCAGGAAAGTATCTGCCAAAAGATACTTTTTATCGACCAGGCCAAACAAAACTTGAGGGTCAACACATGCCATTTTGTTGGCTGTTCTGAGTATGTTGGACATAAACTCCAGCATCATTTTAGCAGCCTGGAGAAAAGATGTCAATCATGTACAATTAGAGGGTAAAACCTATTCTCTGATCTGGATAGTGGCATTTTCTCCTACTTGTAGTTCTAGAGAACCTATTTATACTTTTATGGAAGAACAAACCTGATTGTAGTAAAATCGTGTTTTCTAATAGTTTGTAGTAAATTAGGCCAGATTTGCAAATATGGCTTTAAAAAATGACAAATTTAATGGTATTTGCAAACGATCTATCACTGACTGGCCAACCATGAGCAGCAAGAACAGTAAGTTTTGTTCAGGGAGAGGCTATTTGGAACTTCTTATAATTGCACGTTCAAATCTAATTTGGTCAAACTCAAAAGACACAAAACCAAATGGCAAATATATATATATATATATATATATATATGGTTTTAAACAGCTTTAACATTTCCCATGGAATTCCCACTGAAAATATAGGAATGCCTCTCTCAACTTCTTTTGTTTTTTCAGGGTATGCTATTTATTTTCTCTTGAACATAGAAAGTGTCACACTCCCCCTTCCCCTTTTAGGGAGAGTGTATTTTGGTCAGCAGCCTTTTCCCATCCACCATATGTATGCACACACACACACACACACACACACACAGACACAGACACACACACACACACACACACACACACAGCACAGTTGGGAACGGTGACTAGGCTGACTGAGCTCTCTTATGTTACTCCCTGGAAGAAGGTTTGATGAAGGGGAGAAAGGAAGGAGCCACACCAGGCAGCAGTTTCAAGCCTTGGAATGGAGAAAAGAAGGCAGAGAGGAGCAGCACCAGAGGCCAGGAGGAGTGGAAGCCACTCCTTTCGAATCTTAAAAATTCTGTAATTTGGAAGAGGGTAGCGATTAATTTCCAAAATACACTTCAGAATCCGACCTTTTGTACAGCTCCCTTCTCACAGCCCTTTGGTTTTTCAGACAAAACTGAAGAGCCCTCTTAAAGCCAGGAGTATTGATAATCCCTCAGTGCACCCCAAAGCAGTGTTCACTTCCATCTCCTACAAAGACTGTGTCTTGCAGACTGCATCTCCCTATACATTTGTCTTACAGCTCAGTGGTGAGGTGGTTGCAGACACACATTGGGGTGGGTGGGGCTGGGGACCAGGGTAAGCCCAGGCACGTGGGTGCGGAGAGGGCTGGGAAACACCACTTTCACGCTTTGTCTTTTCCTTTAAAAAAAAAAAAAAAAAAAAAGGGCAGGAGTGTGATGGTTGGAAGGGCAGGAGTGTGACTGGTTGGAAGGGCAGGAGTGTGATTGGTTGGAAGGGCAGGAGTGTGATTGGTTGAAAGGGCAGGAGTGTGATGGTTGGAAGGGCAGGAGTGTGATTGGTTGAAAGGGCAGGAGTGTGATTGTTGGAAGGGAAGAGAACCAGCCCCAGAACAGTATGTAAGCTCCAGAGGCAGGTGGTAGGAACAGTCCCCAGAGAAGTGAGAAGGGGAAAGCTCGGGGCAGTGCTTGCGGCACCAAGTTCCTCAGGAGTTTCTGTCGGCCAGCTCACAGTCCTCCTCATCCCAGCAGCTTGATGGCTTCATGCCCCACAGCTTGCTTCAGCGAGTCTGTGCTGACAACGCCTTTAAGTGCCTCTAGTAGTGAGCCATGGATGTGGTCGCGCCCGAGTGCGTCGAGGTAGGCGAGCTCAGAGAACTTGATGTCATGACAATGGAGCCCAGGTCCCAGGACCTGAGGATGGTGCTGGCCTGGCTAAAGCGCTCAAACTGGCGCTCACGTGGGACCTGCTTGTTGGAGAAGACGTCGCCTCGCAGCTCATTGTCATGCTGGCAGTGTTCAGTCTGAACCCGCAGCCTGATGTCACGAGTCGGGTTTTCCTCGAGGTCTGGTGTCACTGACTTCCGGAGTTTCCGCTGGCTCCCAAGTGTGGTTCTCCCTCGGGGTTGGCCACTTGCTACACATCTGAGGACTGGAAGTGGGGCAGCACACCACAGGATAACGGGGAGGCACTGTTTTAGGGGGCTGGGGAGGCCTCGATTCCAGATCACTGAGGGTTCTTGGGGTCTCCTCAGACACCTGGCTACAAGGTCAGGGCACACAGCCCTCCTCCTCGAGAGTGACGTAGGGCAGCAGGTCACGGCGAGTGGTGGTGAGTGCGTAGCAACTGCAGAACCTGGCGAGAGTTACTCTTAGCACAGCAGCCTGGAGCTCCAGAGCCAGTAAGAAGTCACGTGCACTTCTGATGAGTCCATGCTCGTGGTCATCGATAACGTCCACAAAAAGGAAGGAAAGCGCACACACGTCTCTGGGTGCCAGGTGGGTGCACACGATGTCAAACGTGCGGTGCAGGCTGTCCAGCCGGTGCTGTTGCTCGCCGTGCTCTTCCGGCCGCCCCTGGCTTGCCTGCCTCTCTCTCCCCGCCGTGCTGGAGGCTCAGGAGCACAACACTTCCTGGAATCTCTGCTCGGCAGCTATAATCCCCAGTGCATCTTGGCTTAGGCTCGGCCCGGCCATGGTGAATCCATCTGCGCCGCCTTCCCGATCGGTCCGCTGCCTTGGGTGTGGAAACTCAACTTCTGTTTCTTATTTTACTGATTTTTTATTTTTATTAGTGTGGTTGTGGTGACATCTGTCATATCCAGATAATGATCACATCCACCCTGAAGTTGGTACACGTACATAACACATCCTAACTCTTTTTATTTCCTTTCTCCTCCCTCCACCCCTGGATCTGGTTCCCATTTACCAAAGATCTGTCTCAATTCCTTGCTGGGTTGAATAGAATTTCTATTTGCATTTTACACCTCCTTCTAGCTTGTCTGAGTGCTCACTTATTGGGGCTTTCCATGTCGACAGTCTTTCGTTCAGCCTCTCTCTCCAACATGGCCCGGTGGCGTGTGTCTGTTGCTCTGTCAGGGTCTGAGGAGAATGCACACAGATGAAACACAACTGCGCCTTCACCAGGTTTAATTTATCTGGAGAGATCAGACAGGTACATTCATCCCTACAGCAGCCAACCGTGAGTGTCAGAGGTGTCTACAGTTGTAGAAATAGTGGGCTCAATTTGTTGATAGCACTGAAGGTAGAGGTTGTCAAAGATGTATCTTAGGTCAAAGAAGGCAGAGACCATGGCTGACAAGGAGAAAATCATGGGAGGTCAGGGAGGAAAGAGCAGAAAGCGCGATCCACTTTGTGGAAGGCAAGGCCCATGTAGGGGAGTGACAGGTGAAGCAGCAAAGGGGTGTCTTGGCTCCTTTGCTTGTTGCTGGTATATAATACCTGACACCCACAGGTTAGAGGCAGAAAGGTTTATTTAGCTCACAGTTTGCACAGGTTTCAGTCCATAGTTGGCTGGCTCCAAGGCAGGGCAGCATGGCAGAAGGACATCAAGGAGGAGAAACAGCCCATGGCAGGGCAGGCAGGCAGGCAGGCAGTGGCGGCGGCGGCAGCAGCAGCAGTGGCAGGGAGCCTGCTTCTCCCTTTTATCTATCCAGGATACAAGCTTTCTGATTAGTGTCACCCACATCTAGGGGGGACTTCTATCTTCAGCATACCCATCCAGCCACACCCAGAATTATGTAATTTCAATCAGTGGACTAATTTAGTACCACATACCCTCCATCCCAGCATCATACCCTGAATCTACATCCACACACTAGTGATCCAGCCACCTCCAAAAGGCCTCATCCCTGAGTCCAGGAGGCTCTGTGGGGACATCCAGGCATAAACCATGACAAGGAAGAGGGCTGGGCCGAGGGCACTTCTCATGCCAGGCAGGGGAGGTTAGCTATTCTTAGGCAGGTGATAGAGCCACTAAAGACTTTTAACCAGGGAGTGACATAAACAGATGCTTAGGGAGACGTGAACCAGACGTGAGCATGCAGATCCCACCAGGGGCCAGGAGCAAGGGGCCAGTGCATGAAGCTGTGAGGCTGTGTCAGGGCCTGTGGCCATGGGAATGGAGGAACTGAGTCAAAAAGGGCAGAGTTGCCAAGAATGAACCCTGGACAGGATGTCCGCCATCAGATGGATAAGGGTGCTGGAGCCGATGAAGAGCCTCTTCTGGGACCGGGAGGCTCAAAGCAGCAGCACAAAGAAAGAAAATGAAGACAGGAATGGAAACAGGAAATAGGAGAGGCTGGTGTGGACAGGAGGGCAGGGAAGTCAAGCAACCATGGGGTCTCCCGAGTGCCGACAGTGGGTCCTGCAATCACACTGTAGCTCACAGATCTGAGAGCTCCGGGGAGCGTGTGGGAGGGTGTTGATGAGGGAAGTTGGCCCCAGGGAAACAGAGAGCCATGTGGGGAAGCAAGGAGAGGGTGCTGCCGGGCAGGCAGGAGAACAGGAAAGGAGAGCGGAAGGGAGAAGCGGGGGAGTCTGCTGTAGTTTGTCCCTTCTGAAACAGGGGAAACAGCACTGTCAGATGAGAACTGTTAGACAAATGGGTAATGGTGGCCCTGTCCTCACAAATGGATTAATGACTTTCTCAGGAGACTGGGTTGGGTCTCAGGCACTGGGCTAGAGTGCGTTCTTGTGAGCCAGGGTGTGGCGTTTTGTCTCTTGCAGCATACCTGCTTTCTACTCTTGCATGTGCTTCTGCCATTTAGTACCATCTGCCACGTTGTTCTCACTAGAAGCTTACAAAGGCTGTGCTGTGCCTGTGTTCCTCCAGAATTGCGAACTTGATAGACCAGTTTTATTTATAAATCTCCCAGCCTCCTGTGTCTTGTAGCAGCAACAGTACGCAGAGTAGAAGTCCTCTCGAACATACCTGGGGGAGAAGTACTGAGTGTGGAGTTGGTTCCTTTCTTCCCACTATCATATTCTCCGCTGTCGCCCTCAGCACTGCGGGGTCCTGGGCCTGCCGGTCAGCGCCCAAACCCTGGACCCCCTCCTTGCTCTGCAGGACATACCTGAGTGGGGGACAGGGCTGAGAGGTGAGGTGTCCTCCTCCCGGGCTGCCCTCAACTTGTCCAGAGGAGGCTCTGAGAAACTCGTGAAGACTCCGGGGAGAGTTAAAGGAAATTGCAGCCTTGGACGGAAGGCTGGTGTCTGGGAGCTGAATATGGTGATTACATCCTGGCCAGGGGAGAGAGGGGCGGTGTCAGCCCTTTGCAGCCACGCTCAGCCTCTCAGGCTCGCTGTGGTGTGGGGCCCATCCTCCACCCCTCCTTACAGAGAAGTCAGCCCTAGGTTCTTTTCTTTTGCAAACCTCCACCCTGTGCCTCTGTTAGGACCCCGTGAGTCATCCAGCACTGGGCCATAGCCTCACTCTGAGTGGGCCACACGACTGCCACGGCTCTGCAGGTGTGAGCTCACACACAGGTGGCTCTGAAGTGACCACTGGGGGGGGGGAGTCTGGCTGCCCTCGGCTCAGCAACTGTCCAGATGTCCCTGGCAAGAGTGCAGAGGAGGCCTCTGAGATGTCCCCCAGCTTACAGAAGGGCAAACATTCACACCCATTGTGAGGACAGCCAGCAATCCTCGGGGGCCAGGCAGTCAGGGAGAGCAAGGTTTTCCTAAGGACAACATGACCCGTAACAACAGCCTGCCACAAAAAGAGCTTCTTGTGTACTTAAGCAGATGGAGTTGGTTCCTTTCTTCCCGTCTGTGCTCTCAATCGTGCATGGAGCTCACATGCGGGGTGCGTGGCCTTCCTACAGCAGGAGCACCCTTCGTCCAGACCCCCTCGGAAGTGCTGAAACTATACTTGTCTTACAAGGAATTGAGCAAAGCAGTGGGCTAAAGCATCAGAGAGGCAAAGGACGGAGAGGGCAAAAGGCGGGCAGGTAGGATACTCGACTAGACTAAGGGACAGAAAGACTTAGGGGATAGAAAGCTACAGCTTCATGTGCTCTAAGAAGGCAACACAGATGCGAGCGCGGAACACTTGCTTACCTTTCCTCCCGGATGTCCTGCTGACGGCTATCTGCAGAGACAGGAAGTGCGGCAGAAACCCAGGCGTTCTTTCCAGAGAAGGAAAACAATGGACAGAAGGTGGCAGGAGATTCAGGGTGAGGAGTACAGAGAGAGGATCATTGGAATGTGCGTGAGTAGACTGGAAAGGCCTGCACTGCGGAGCCTGAAAACAGACAGTCGCCTTTGGGGACACCCTGGGAGGTGGCAGCAGCCACCACCACCCAGCATCCTCTTGGGATGAGGCCCGGCCAGCGGGCGCAGCTAGGTGCGCTCCTCCAGGGCCAGCCGCTATGGGCCATGGAAGCAGCCTGCAGGGCCCTGCTCTTCGCAAAGGTGGTGGTATGGATGGTGAGCTGGGCTCGGTCTCCTCTCCCTGGCCTGGGGCTGCACGGTTCTGCAGCACAGCCCAGCGGCCCTCCTGGAAGCCTTACAGGGCTCAAAGGTTGAATGTTTTCCCTTTGCCTAAAGCCTAGTTACTGTTGTCTGTTCTGAGTGGACACCCCAACTTTGGTTGCTGTGTGCACGGAGCGTCCTTCTCCACCTTTGCAGCCCCTTTGGGTTGGAGTTTTCCTTCATGGCTGTGGGACCACGGAGTGGTCCCGCATCGCTGGGAAGGAACCAGGTCGTTCCTGGAGGTTAGACACAGAACTGTCACGTGGGCAAGCAGCTTCCCTCCTAGGTGTGTACCCCAGGGAAAATGGAGACTGACGCAAGCACGTAGCGGGCTTGTCCATCGTAACCCAAAGGAAGAGGCAGGCCTGTGTCATCAATGGATGAATCATAGGATTAGTAAGTATTCTGCAGAGAAACAGCCACGGGGTGTGTGTGTGTGTGTGTGTGTGTGTGTGTGTGTGTAGGCCTGTGTGTGAGACAGAGATGAAGAGGGGGAGGGGATGTGGAAAGAATTAAGCTGTGTCACGTACATGTGCTGCCAAGTCCCCGCAGTGACTGTCACCATTATGTGCCATTAGCAGGGCCTCATAAAAATAAAAATTAAAAAATAAGAGAGCAGAAACAAGGTATTGGCTCCTGCCACTGTAGAAGCTGAACATTACTGCAATCTGCAATCTCCTGGTTGGAGACCCAGGAAAGCCCGCAGTGTGGCTGAAAGATGGAAGGGCTGGGGACCTGATGGCGTAGATTCCAGCATGCGTCCGAGCACTGGGACCCTGGGCCTTGCTGGCGGGGGAAGGGCGTGCTGCAGCTCAGGCAGCCTGGCCTGGGAGTGACCCCGCACTTGCCTGCCCTTCATGTCCCGGCCCTCCACATAGAGTGATGCCCACTGCTGTTGACTTAAAAGCTGACCCCTGCAAACACTCTGCTAGACACACCCAGAAATGTGTGGCCGAACGCCCAGGCATCCCATTACCCAGTCAAGGCGACACACAAAATTCACCACCACAGTGAGAGAACACAAAATTAGCCACTGGTGTGGGGAAACACACTTGGATACAGAACGGACCATGACCTCATCACACACAAAACGTAATCACCTGAGTCATATTGAAACATTCTGCTGAATGACCCAAGCTGGCCTCAGGTGGACGAAGGTGTGTGACTCCACTTTTGTGGGACATCTAGGACAGAGCAACTCACAGGTATGAAGCAATTTGTAGGTTCCAAGTGCTTGGCAGAGGCAGAGGACAGCTATCATCTTGTGAGCAGGGGATTTCCTCCTTGGGGGCATGAAAGTATTTAGGACTAACAATAGTGATAGTGTATATTACTTAATAACACTGCAAAATGGATAAAACAACTACAAAAACATGACAAAAAATAGATATATGTATAGTTTATTAACATACTTGACCCCACTAGCAATGGGGAAAAAAAAAAAAAATGAAACAGAAGGGCTCAGTAGATGTAGAAAAGTCATTTCATAGAATTCAAAATCTATTTCTGAGAAATACTTCAAGCAGCCTAGAAACATATCAAAGCTCCTCGGCCTCATGAAGGGCATCGCTCCATCATCGGCTTGTTGCTCTGGGTTCCAGGTTTGCCGCCTGGGACCTGCTCTTCCAGCCTATTTCCTTTGGGACTCTGACAAGAAAGGTGCTGGAGAGACACGTGGGATGGCAGGCTCTCTTCTGACCCCAGGGTGCAGGGCTTTCTCCTGCTGTGGACAGTCAGAGGGGCAAGGGGACACTGGGGTGCTCTGCTAAGGGTGGCTGCACAGTGGGCCAAGCGCTCCTGCCCCGGGCCCAGTGACTGCCTTCCTGGGGCCTGTCCAGCCCTGGCGCCTCGCATGCCCTCCCCACACCTTAGGTAGCCTGGTCTGGGGGGATGTGCACGTCCACTGGCCCACCACTGTGACCCACGGGTGGGTGCTGCAGTGGGTTTCCCCACCAACCAGGAGCTGATGCGCTTGTCTTGGTGAGGGCTGCGTCCAGCCTCAGGAAGGGAGCCCCTTCCCAGCAGGTGTTCCCCAGCCTTCCCCAGCTCCCTGGGATCCTGGGACAGTGTCTTTATATCTTTACCTCAGCCTCTGACTTTACGATGCTTCCTGTTAAACTTTCTCTGTTTAAATGACTTTGTGGTTTCCAATCTGCCTGGTCAGACCAAGATTGGGATAGGTATGGACAGTGCATTAATATCAAACTGGACATCTTGAGACTCCAAACAAGACAAGAACACCTGCCATTTTTCCACTATTTAATATCATGTAGGAAATCCTAGTCATGGTAGTAAAACAAGAAAAAAATGCAAAAGTGCAAGGTATGTGGGCTGGAAAGGAAGAAAGGGGATTTTCATTCTTCACAGACTATAGTGGTAGTGTGTGTTTAAAAGTCTAAGCTGGGTGTGATGGTGTGCCTGTCACCCCAGAGCTCTGAAAGGCTGGATGGAACAGGAAGACCCCAAGTTTGAGTCCAGCCTGGACAAGTTAGTGACTTACAGAACCCTGTCTCAGAATAGAAAAACTTAAAACAAGCTGGGGATATAGCTCACTTCAAAGGCCCTGACTTCATTTCCCAGTATGTGAACATAGAAATTCAAAGCAATCTACTCCAGTGTTCCCATTCAACAATGCAATTTGTGACACTGGGCGTGGTGGTGTGCGCCTGTAATCCCAGCTCTTGGGAGGCTATAAACAGGCGGATCACCATGGGTCCAATCTAGTAGTGAGACCCTGAGCACCCTGTAGACCCTTCCCTAAAATACAAAAATAAAACCATTAAACAATGTAATTTGTAAGAAGATGAGATATTAAGTCACTCTAGAAAAGTCATTTATATTTATACCTTCAATAAACAGAAAAACAAAAAATTGAAGCATAACACTTATAATATCAAAAAGTTAAAACCTCAGCAATGACTATAATAAAAGACGTACCCTCAAACTAAGGCACTATTATGAAAAACACAGGAACATAAAAAAGAGATGAACATTGCTGAAATTATAGACTCAGTATTGGGGGTCAACTTCCCCGCAACACAGATGTCTAGATTCAAGACAATTCTATAGGTATTGCTATAGAGATGAGGGGTCTTTGTTTTTGTTTCTGCTTTATAGGAAACCAGTACACTGATTTTAAACTTTTTTAAGGCCAAGAAAAAGTGAAAACAAGAAAGATTTGCTCTATCTTTTTTTTTTCTTTGAGAGTGTCTCACCCATGGTCCAGGCCAGCCTTGAACGGACTGTGTAACCCAGGCTGGCCTCCGGCTTGGATCTTCCTGACTCAGCCTCCTAAGTGCTGGGATTACAGACATGCACTCCCACACCCAACTGCTGGAAGTCAGGACGCTGCAAAGCCAGTGTGCCACGGGCAACACAGAGGGCGACCCACCAGACCCGTGCATCTCACATGTGGATGGGCAATGCAGAGAGCGGGAAACCACGGGACCTTAAGCAGGCTGTGCTGGGAAATCGCACGTCCATGTGGAGCAACAGAAAGCAGCCCCTCATCGCCTCATATAAAAATGAATTTCAGATGCGCCGCACACCCAAGTGTCAGAGGGGAGTGGCAATCAGAGCAACACTGAACAACGACAATGAGGCGGCTCAGTGACTACAGGAATGTAAGAAGATATCTTTGTGACCTTCCCGGAGAAGCCCCACCTTATACAGCATGAAGCAAAGGGAAAGGCTGGTAAATAGGGTTACATTAAATTAAGAACTTCTGTTTATCAAAAGATGCCATTAAATAATGGACACGAGTATTTTACAGGTGACAATACTTGCAGTCCCCATAGCCTAGTGGCTGATAGGCAAAGGAACTCTTACCAATCAAAAATCAAAGGGCAGATGTCTTCATAGACTCCACACACTGCTGGGAGTGTCTCAGCTCCAATGGTGAAGTCAGAAAAGCAGCTGGGCTTGTCCCCCATGTCCTGTGACCAGCAGCTCCATTCCAGGTGACACTGCTAACAGAAGTGCCTGCCCACAGGGACAGGAGGCATGCCTCAGTGGGGACCTGGCAGCTCCGCGTAGTCGGAGACAGGCAGACAGCGGTCCCTTCTGTACCCTGGCGCCCACGCTCAGCGGTCTCTCCTGCTAAGTGCGGGAACAAGGAGAACAGTGCAGCGGCGCTAGGGCTGGGCTGAGCTCACGCAGAGCTGAGGCTGGGAATCGCACGCAGCTGGTACTGCAGACTCTGAGGCCGATGGCCGGGCGGATGGAAACTCAACCAGGCCAAACATCAGAGGATACAGAAAGGGTCTGCTCTGATCAGGTCCTGTGTTAATCAACCCGTCAGCAAGGAGAGACCTTTCTGCCTGCTCGCTGCAGTCCAGCAGTTCTCGCCAGAGATTGCGGCTGCTGTGGACCAAGCTGAGAAAAGTGTGCGCAGTCCCTGGCAGGCGGGCTGCATGCAGGGCAGAGAGAGGGCACTGAGGGCACACCGCACGAAGCAGCCCTGGCACGGGCGTCCTCGGGGTTCCTTCAGGGAGGGGGGGCTGGAAAACAGGTGCTGCAAGCTTAAGGATAGGAGGATGGCTCTGGAAGCTGGGCCTACGCCGCCTGCGTGACACACTCTGCAGCAGCGTTCCTGTGGCCGCCTCACACTTAGTGAATTTTAGGGACACGAGGAATATATAAACTTTCTTTTTAACCAGTATCCAAACCATCACCGCATCCCTGTGATCCCCAAGAGCAGCCCTTGCCGCCAGCTCTGTGCCCTTGGGGCCACCGCTAACACAGAACTCGTCATAGGTAACAAGAGCTTCAGAAAAATGAGAAAAATCTTTTCCTTTATAGTTGCCTTAGCTTCTTCACAAGTAAAAATAAATCAATATTTCATGGACAGTTTTCATCTACAAATTGCCTTAATGGTCTCGATCTCGTTGGAACTCATTTTGCAGAGGAGAGAACAGCGCTCTGCAGGTTTCACTGGAGTGCTGAAGGCGGCAGAGCTCCCACGAGTGAAGGCAGCCCTGAGGCTTGGCCTGCTGTGCGCCACTCTGTCCTGGGCATTTGCAGGCCACTGAAGGCCCCAGCTTTGAGTCCCTTTCATAGTAAACCCATTACAACATATTTCCATCCCACCAAATGTACACATTTTGCTGTATAATTTTTATGACTCCAATTTCAGGTTTTGTTATAGCATCAATTTCTTCTCTGGACCTTAGTTTTATAGCCCCATGTGAGGCTGGAGTGGAAAGGCAGCTGGCTCACTGGTATCATGTTACATTTTTCCAGGCTCCTAATTAAATATTTATTTCCATTTCAATGTTTTATGTTCATGTTTAGGAGCTAACACTCCTTACTGATCTGAAATATTGTCACGGGTCTTTGGAAGGTCACAATCCTGAGCACTGAGCCACCGCAGACAGGCCTTGGAGAGGTGGCTGTCCCTGGCCTGATGGTTGGAGCAGGAAGGACAGGTCCGGCTGTCTCTGGCCTGACCCCAAGGGCCACCTCCATGGATCTTGTGCTGTTACGATTCTGACCTGCTTAGTTAACTCAGCATCCAGCAAAACCTCCTGGATGACCAGAGGCAGAGTGTCCTGTACAGCACGCAAGCTGTCCCCCAAGCCCAGCCTCAGGAGCTGAGACAAGCTGGTCCTTACGGACTTCACCACTAAAACGCCATCTGTGTAGTTTCTGGTAAATGTCCCCCAAAGTCTCATGCACTCAGAGGCTGAGCGTTTGGAAACGGATGGCATGATGGGGGCTTCTAGCTGACTTCCTGTTAGGATGTGGGCCCTGGCCGTAAGAGCCGGAAACTGGGAACACGACCCGGAAGTGTTTTATCACCCTCCCTGGCTTCAGCTCCTCCCTTCACCATCTGCTTCCAGCCTGCCACACTGTGAGCAGCGCTCCTTCTCGCTATGCTGTCTTGCAGACTGAAATGTAAACTAAATAAACCTCTCTCCCTTTAGGAGCCTGCAAACATGTCATGCGACACCAGTGAGTCAGCTGCCTTTCCACTCCAGCCTCATATGGTGCCGTGAAAACAGTGCTGAGAAGAAACTGGTGTTATAATAAAACCTCAAATTGGAGTTTTAATTTGTCCCAGGTATTTGTCCCAGAGACAAGGAGAGTGACTAAGACGCTGGGCTTGGAAAAGACCTAGACACTGCAGGAGGGACCCACTCCTGTCCCGTGGGGACACCCCGCATCCTCCCTGAAGCCCGGGGGTGAAGGCTGTTTCTCCCAGACCTCCCTCTGTATGCAGTTTATTCCCAGTGACTCTTCCTAAGTTGAATTTTGCACTCTAAAAGCGCAGGTCAGAGAAACCTACTGACACACATACTTCAAGTCCTTTTGGAAAAACAACCATGCTTTAGTAGCAGAAGCACCCGCCGGCTAATCTCCCTCTATGGATCCATATTTTCATGCTCCTCGGAGTATTGTTGGATTGGGGCACACTGACGCTGTTTGCTAATGCACACTGTGCTGGGCCTTGGAATTCAGAGAAAATGGGGAGCTGTGGTCTGCGTCGTCTGCTTCCCATCAGAAATGGAGATAAATTTGAAGCTAGGGAGAAACCTGAGATTTGGGTGATGCTCTCCACTCATCTGTGCCTCCCATTGCCATGGAGAATAACAGTTTTAGAGCCATCTTTAAATGAAGTCAGCCCTCAGCTGAAACCTCTCTTGTTGAATGACAAAATACTGAAAGAAAGAGGGTGGCGAGGCACAGGTCTCTTTGCTTCTCCAAACAGCAGAAGATCCAAAGAGAACACAGTGAATGGTGGGCCTCTTTAGAAGAGACAGAGCCGTGAAGGACAATGGCAATGGCTATTGTGTCTACAGAGCCTTCCTGAGCAGCCCTCCCCCGCCGACAGCCTGTTTCTGATCTCGGAGCTGCTGGCTTCCCAGGGCTTTCTGCCGCCTCACCCCTTTCGGGTTTTGTTTTCCAAAAACCTGGTTTCGTCACCCTCCTTTCTCCTAGCACACATGGACAGCAGGTTTTACCTTGCCCCGTCCTTCCCTAGGGCCTATGGCTGACCCCTTTATGCGCCTCTGCTCAGGTCCCTGCTCAGACCCCTCACCTTTGGAGGAAGTCCCTGCTGGACAGGAGGAAGGGAGTGTTTATGAGGTACGATCAAAAATATGGTAAATACCCCTGCTGAGTGCCATGTAGCAGAAAGGCAGCTTATAAAAAACATGGTCCTACATCCTCATCCACCTCCCTCTCCACATCTGGCACCATGCGATTTTTGGCTCTTCTGCAAGTCAAAGTGACCCTGAAAGGTAAATGTTTTGATTCAATTCAGGACACAGAGACAGCTACCACGGCACAAGGAAAACCACTCACAAAAGAAGACTCTACAACTACTTCAGAAGGTGGCAAGAATGGTGGGATCCATGTGTTGAAAGAGAGGCATGTTTTGAGGGGGATTCATGGCAATGTGACTTTACTGTAATAAATTGTTAATTAAATATGAAAAATTTGGTTCTCTCGCTTATCCACTCAGCCAGGGTTTGTTGAGTCCTCACTATGTGTGGCAGGCACGACTGAGGCTGAGAGCAGGGTCAAGGCCAAGAGGCTTTACCTTGTCATGAGGCTTTCACTCCAGGGAGTAGAAAGGAGCAAGAAGTGAGTGCAGAGGTCAGATAATGGCCAGGATTGAGAAGATCCAGGGAGACATTTCAGGGGTGGGACAGACCAGCAGTCCCTCCACCTGGGGGAGCATGTGTCCCTAGGGCCCTGTGAACCCCATTCCAGAGCCCCTGCTGCAGAGGCCTAGAGCGGGCCTGGGTGTCTGTGTGTGTTTCCAGCAGCTGCTGGGCAGGTGGACACTGCTGGCCTGGAGTGACGCCTGGAGACCCACAGGAGGGGAGCCTCGGGGTCTGGGGCAGGGATGCGGGCTCTCCCTAGGGATGTCAGGCAGGCTTGAGGCCCCAAGCTGAGCCTGAGACCACAGACCTGCTTGGTGTTGCCGAATGAGAAAAGTACAGGAACAAAAAGGGCTCGCTGAGGCCCCAGACAGTTACCTTCCTTCTGTTCCTCCTGCCCCTCTGGGCTGTAGGTTTTATTATGACGAAGGCCACCGCTGAGTGCCGTGCAACAGAGATCAAAGCATGGCATGATGCTGTGTCCCCGCCCTCCCCCCTCGCTAGATCTGGTACCGTGTGACTTCTGGTTGTCCTGCAAAGTCAAAGGACCATAAAAGGTAAACGCTTTGAATCAGTCCATGGCATGGAGACCGCTCTAGCCATGCAATGGAAGACACTCACGAAAGAGCACTTCTGGAACTGCTTCCAAAAGTGGCAAGACAGACGGGAATGGTTTTGTTCATTAGCAGTGCTGGAGATTGGACCCAGCTCGAAAACCAAAGATGCAATACAGATGACTTCAAGGAGTATCTTGTCTGCTACATGTAGAACATCTCAGCTGCTTTTTACTCCAACCCATTTTCCACTGCAGTTTTTTAAGTAAACATAGTGTATTTGTTATGTCCTGGATTAATTGATACACAATGTGCTGCTATTGTACATCATTCTATTTTTTAAACCTGGAAAAGCTGGCAAACACGTGCAGAGCTGCAAAGATCAAAGCCTGCAGCCGTGCCCTCCCTCCCTCTTCCTTCCACTTTGGTGCTTCTGACATACGAAGGGACCAGCCCTGGACTCTCTTGACAGGTGCCCAACTGTTTGCCCCTCCTGCCCTGAGGCACACGAGTACCAGGCCGACAAAGGACAAAGCCCAGGTTTAGCCTGGGTATTGGGCGCTCGGTCCCAGGAATGCTGCCTGGGTTAGGGCTGTGGACTTCTCTTCAATTCGAAAAC
Source organism: Octodon degus (assembly GCF_000260255.1). NCBI lineage: Eukaryota > Metazoa > Chordata > Mammalia > Rodentia > Octodontidae > Octodon > Octodon degus. Next base: position 7,665,544 of record NW_004524628.1, read on the forward strand.
GACTGAGGCTGCTTCTGCAGCCTGGTGTCCACCTCTTCCTTTGCTTTTTCCTGTCCCATGAGACAATGACGTTCTCCACGATCAGTCACTAACAATGGTCCCTGCATCCTGTTCCTCAGAGGCATGGAAGCACTGTGCATTCTAAGTCCCCTAAACATCGCACAATCCAGAGTTGACTGTGGCCTGGCATGGTGGTGCACACCTGTAGTCCCAGCACTAGGAGGCTGAGGCAGGAAGATCACTGAGAGTTCAAGCCCAGCCTAGGATACATAGTGAGTTTGAGGCTAGCCTGAACTGTTTCGTGAGACCCTGTCTCAACAACAACATAAAAGCAAAGCAAAGCAAAAACAAAACAAAATAAGAGTTGGCTGCCATGTCAAACACGCACTGTGCAGCGTGCTGTCGGGTGAGTCGCTCCCTCCCAAAGTCGTGCACAGAAGTCCCAGCCCACAGTGTTTTGGAATGCACCTCCGCTTGGAGATGGGGCTTGCGGTTGAGTCATTACAGAGGGAAACGATCCTGTGACATTCACAAGACACTGAGTATGATGCAAGCGTGACTTCTAAGTGAGTTGAATATTTTAAAGTTTTTTTAAAAAAAACAAAAGCAAGAAAAAAGTTATGAGCGGTTACCTCTTCTCCCCCAGGGGTCGCTCTCACAGGTACAGCAGCTCTTCATCTTCACGAGTCAACCACGGTGACAGCAAAAGCCATCAGGTCACATGCAGACAAAGCCTACCTTATGAATTTTGTTTCATTTTTAATTTCCACTGAAGATAAAATGCACCAGGAGCACACCCACAGCAGGGTGTCCGGGTGGGGGAATCTTCACAGGCTGAATCCGCCCAGCACTACTACCTGCCCTGGACACTGGCGCTCCCAGCCCACCTGCAGCCAGGGGAACCAGGAACTCCTGACCCCTCCACTACACCTTCCTGGGCTGTGGGCTTTGTGTCCGTGGAACCACACAGCATCTTTTCTTCTGTGCGTGGCCCCTTGCAACTGTGATGCCTCGTGGTCCATCGACAGCGCTGGATGTGGCTAGTCAGTTCGCTGTTTCGGTGGCTGAGCAACTGGCCATTCCATGGTTTATTTAGCCATCCTTCAGCTGACAGACACCCGGGTAGCTTCTGACGTGGAGCAGGGCCGAAAGCCAGCCATGGGGTTTTAACCCGACTGCCGACTTCGCCTGATCACACCACGGAGCTATTGGAAACGACGCTGGTTCTTTGAGCCATGGTGGCTTTGTCCTGTGCCAGCAGATTCAGAAAGCCACAGGTCCCCACCTGTGAAAAAACAACTCATTTTCATGGAGAAAGAGTTTTGTAAAAAAAAAAAAAAAAAAAAAGTCACTGAGAACAGAAATGAAGGTGGTCAGCACTATCTAGAGATCTGAGAGGCCAGCCACAGAATCAGGGTCAGAGACAGCGAGCTGTCTGAGAGGGTGGAAGCAGGACACAGTCTGACAATTCTTGAACAAAGAGCAGGGTCTCCCCAGCGCACACAAGGTAGCAGGAGCTCAGAGGGAACAGAGGGCCAAAAGGCTCGACCTGGAAGGGTCCATCCGGATGCAAACTACACTCCTGTGGCCACAAGCTTAAACACAGGCAGGTGACCCTGGAGCTCAGCCTCGATTATAGAGACCAGCAAACCATATTGCAGAAGTCACCAATAGTTTATTCTGTGCACAAACTGCATTAGTTTTCATCACTGTAACAAAATACCTGAGATAATCAAGTTATAAAGAGAAAAGGCTTACTGTGGTCATAGTTTTAGAGGTTTCAGTCCTTGATTATTGGCTACATATTTGAGGGCTGCGGTTAGGCAGTTCATCAGCAGAGTATGTAGCAGAGCAAAATTCATCACCAGAAAATAAAAAGAGACTGAGGAAGGGGTCAGGGTCCCACTATCCCCAGAGGGCATGCTTAATAACCTAAAGCCCTCCCACCAGGCCCCGCCTCTTATAGAGGCCACGCCCCAATGACCTAAAGCCCTCCCACCAGGCCCCGCCTCTTATAGAGGCCACGCCCCAATGACCTAAAGCCCTCCCACCAGGCCCCGCCTCTTATAGAGGCCACGCCCCAATGACCTAAAGCCCTACCAACTAGGCCCTGCCTCTTAAAGGTTCCACTCCTTCCCAGTTGCACTCCTGGGGACCAAGGTGTACAACCTTTGATTTGTCTCCACATCGTCAGCAGTCTACCCACCCCTTACATCCTTGTGGGTTCCTAGTAGATGCACGTGAGTGAAGGGAAAAATTATGTCATCCCTCTGTTTAAAAGCCGTCAGGCCTCTGTGATCTGCACCTCGCTGAGCCGTCCACCCTTGCTTCCAGACGTCATTGTCTCTAGCCCTCAGGCTCTCCCAGCTGGTGCCAGGCTCACACTTCTGCGTTCAGGCAGAGCCAGGAGCCCTCCGCCTGCAGAGATGCCTTCCCCAGCCCCTCTGTCACCTTCACCTGTTACCTTGGCATATTTTGCTTCATAGTCCGGGTGACTTGAAACTCTCTGGTTTATTCATCAGTGTATTTATTTCTTGTCTCCCAAACAGATTTCATGTTGGACACTCATGACACGCTGCAGGCCACAGCTGCAGGTGACAGCTGGCAAGGACCACCACAGTAGCACAAGAGCACTGACCAGCTTGGCTGAGAGAGGCCAATGTGCACACTGTGGGTGAGCTGCAGGGACAAGGACAGTGGAGGCCTGCCTGGGTGGTTGTGCCAGGCACTGGCCCTGACAACCTGAGCTGGCTTCCCCCTGCTGGGCTGTCACTGCTCCTGGGACACAACAGGATGTGTTCCAGGTGTAGAGCACACCTGGTTCTGGGGCTCAGCAGAGTGGACAGAGATGTGGGTGGGAAGTTGTGCAGCCCTGTGTACCTGGCCATGGAGCCCAGGAACAAGGATGAGGATATGGACATTAGTGGGGCACCCAAGAGGGACAGGAGGGATCTGGGAGCAGTGCAAGCACCCTCTGGGAACACACATCATGGGGAGCTCAATATGGAACAGAGGGTAGAGAGAGAAGGGCAGGCAGAGTCGGCCATAGATGTCTGGGGGTGCGTGGACATGCTCCCAGGAGGCCTTCCAGGAGGTGCCTTTCCCCACCATGCATGTGTGGGGCCAGATGTGCAGAGATGTGGGACCCTCACATTGCTGCAGATGTCGTAGGCGCTCACAGCCCCACGGGGACCATATGCACCACCTTTCCATGCATCCCACAAGCAAAGCAAGGTGCAGAGTCAGGACTTGCCCACCCAGCCCAACCTGCAAGACACCACATCAGGGTCACACCCCGGGCCGCAGTGTGGGCCACCATCTCTGCCTCTCTGGCTGTCTGTGCAGTTAGCAGACATTCGCAACCACACGCCGATCTCCTAGGTGCCTGGCTGGGGCTTGAGGCACCCTGTTCATTTCCACCCTCCTCCATCTTCCCTGAGAATGGTTTCTCACTGGCAGGGAGTTCCCCAGCGAATGCTGGGAGGAGGCCTGTCCTCCCTGTGCAGAGGAAGGACGGACGGAGGACACTGGGCCATTCAGCCCCGGCCTCCCTCTTCCCGGGGGGCAGGGATCCTGGAGAGGAGCACATTGGAGCCATTCAGGGAAAGTGGCCGCGTGACCCGCCTGCCGGCCACACACACTGACACAGGGCGTCTTTACACACGCGGTCTGGGCCAGCTTCTAATTTGAGCCTGCTTTATTTTGAGCGGGGCATGGTAGCTCTGCGGAGGGCACCTCCTGCGCTATCTCACAGTGCGACCCAGCCTTTGTTCCCATGCCCTTCTCTGGTGCCAGCGAGTCTTTAAAAGTCAAAAATCTGTCTTCTAAATTTAAATCTCCTGGTATGCAACCCAACAGAACAGGAGTTTCTCTTTGGCTAACGAACTCTCTCCGAACGGCCAAAAGCAGAGTCTGTTTCAGTTACTTTGCGTCCAAATCATACGGTAGAGCTCAGTGCAAGTGTGAGTACTTACTACAATGCTTCACGGATGTGTAGAAAACACCACGCGGCATTTTTAATGCTCTCAGAACTCCCTGCACTTCAGAAATGACACACTTTGGGGTAGAACTTCCCATTTTAAAGAAACCTCACCAACCCCACCCCTTCCCCTTCCAAGCTTCAACAACCTGATTGTGTAGCATTTCTGTTTTCTTACTGCACCTGATGCTGGACATGGACATCACCCAGCTCTCAGAAAGTCCCAGAGGCGCAGTCATCTCAGGGACCTGCACTGCGGCTGTGTCCTACCCTCAGCCCTGAAGGCCACACCCACGGTGGGCTTGCCAAAATGGAAATGGGGATTTCTCTGGAAAACATGTTCTTGCCCATGCCGAGAATGCAGGGGAGATACATTTGCCATTTGCCTAAAAGGAAAGCAGCTGTGTTCTGTGGCTGGCAGGGAGGAGAGCACGCCTGGGCCAATGGGTCACCACCCCTAGTCACCACCTGCTGCCCCGGCCACTCAGCACATGCATGCACGCATGCTCACACCCACCCACGCACGCAAGCGCCTACCCAGCATGCACCCATGCACACATGCGCTCGTGCTAGGCAAGGCCTGGTGGGCAGGACTCCTGTAGAGCGGTTGCTCCCTCTCTGCCCACCCCACTTCCTCCAAGGGTGGTGACAGGATGGGTCTCAGCGAGGCATCTCCTGTCACAGCACTGGCAGGTAAGGCTGCAGAGGCAGGAGGACCCAGTGCAAAGCCCCACTCTGTGCTCCACCACCTGGCAGAGGTTTCGGGGCCAGGTGTCCTGGGCTCCTCCCTCTTTATCCCCCCCAGTCGTGGAGTCCTCATAATGCTGTCTGGACACCACTGCCCCAGCGTGCCCCAGCCCCGTCCACCCTCTGCCTCCATGCAGTCTCCTGTGTGGTGTCCTTCCCTCCAAGTGTGTCGCTCCCTCCTGTGTGGTGTCCTTCCCTCCAAGGAGCATCTTTTTAAAAGCACCAATTCTAGCCAAGTGCAGTGGCACACACTTGTAGCTGAATACACTCAGGAAGCTGAGGCAGGAGGATTGCCAAGGATCATCGAGTGTGGTTTTGTCCACCGCTTCAGTCCTCAGCAGAACATCCTAAATTACATCCACTGTGTATGCAGGAGGTGGATGGACCGCTATGTTCTCAGCACCTGCTCCCCACCCCCACCCAAGCTCCCGGATCAGCTGGGTACTGTGCACCTTGTGACATCTCCCTCCAATGCCACCTCCTCTTCCTGAGAAGCCCTTTCCCACAGGAACAGTCACACTGGTTTCGCAGTCTCCTGCCCCTTACATATCTGTCACAAAGCACACACTCAGTAAATGTCTGCAGTTGACCAAGCTGGGGTCCAGGGTGGTTCTCAGCATCCTAGACTTCAATCTACACCCCTCAACACACACACACACACACACACACACAAACACACACACACAGGATTTCTATAAGCATCCTGCTAGATTATTTCACATAGGGCACCAGTGTCATGGGTTAAGATCTGTTATTTACAAACACAGTGAAACAGGCTAGCTGTGTTGCGAATGTAAGGTGTTTTTGGAAAGCCACCCGAATGAATCATCTGCTATCGCTTGCTGGTTACTGCAAGAACATCCCAGGGTCACATGGACAGTTATTTTTAAAGAAAACATTAGAGTACAGTCCTGCCGCTGTGTGAATCAGGACTTTCTCACTACAGCCCAGCCACGGCAGCCTGCAGAAACCACCTGGCCCAGAGGCAGCTTCAGGTTGAAGTGGTTTCCCATAACCCTACTTTCTATTTCTGCCATTTATTAGGACAGCCTATAATTTGCATTGCTGGACTTTATGATGTGTGACTGTAATAGTTTTGAAGTTACAGTGGAACTGTATCCTAATAAAATGCACCTTTAGCCATTTGGTATTTTAGGGGTCTCTGTACAGTGTTATTGGAAAGATGAGTTTAGCCATTTCTTTAAAAGTTTGAAAACTACTAGCCTAGGGGAAGCAAGGCCCTGGTCAGAAGCTGCCTAGAAATTTAGCAACCTTCGTCCAAGAAAAGGGAACTCGCCCAGGGCTGGGCCCAGGAGGCCAGGATGGAAAGCTCAGGCTTGCATGCACTCAGCAGTTGGAGGAGCCAGGGGCGGTGGTGTCCCCTGAGACACCTGGGCTTCCTGACCTCAAAGGGATGCAGGACCTACTAGTCCATTTCCGGTGGACTGGCCCTGGCCCCACAGACCCTCACCCTGTCCTACACAGCGTGAGCTGGTGGGCTCTCCTTGTCTGGCATGAGAAAGGAGTGCTGAGCAGAGCTGAACAAGATTCAGGCCAAAAGCATCCCTCCCCCCTGCTTCCTGCAGCCAGGCGGCATGGACGCATGTGGGGCTGCTCCCCACTATTCTGTGCCTGCCCCGGGTCCTCCTCCAACGTTCAGGAATTATAGCCTGGGCATACTGGACACCGTGAGCCCACAGGGCTCCTCTCTGGGGTTCCCAGCCCTGCTCCCCAGGGATTCCCCAGCGCCCTGCCACTTCCCCTCATGAGGTTGTCTGGCTTGTCCCTGACCTTTCCAGGGAAGCTTCTGGAAAGTCAGGAGTCACCGTCCTTAGACACGCGATCACGTCCCCTCTCTACCCTGCACCTGGATTTCCCCTGCGGCTCCCTGCCGTCATTCCCTCAAAGGTCACCAGCAACTTCCTGGGGGACAGCCCAGCAGCTTTCTGGAAGCTTTCTGCATCCCCCACCCCAGCGGCCGGCACTGCCAATCACACTCCATCCTCGGGGCACACTGTACTTTGTGAGCTCACCTCCCACTTCGCCCCGCACCTCTGAACACCTCCACACTGTCTCTAAAGGGGTCTCTGCCTCTTGTTCTCCCAGAGGAACAAGGTTCAGAGTCCCCCAGGGCTGCGGCGACGTGGCCCAGAGGCTTAAACAATTTGCTTTCTTAAAGCTTTGAATGGAATGGAAGTTCCTGGCCAAGACGTCAGGCAGCGGGCGCACAAGCCCATTTGCCATGGCTGTGGGGACGTCCTTGGCTGGCGGGGGCCGGTCCTCCCTAGCCTTTCCTCCGCGTGCGTCAGCGTCCCCATCTCCCCTTGCACAGGGGCACTAGTCTTACTGGGTGAGGACCACAGGGACCTCGTTTTAACTTCGTTATCCCTGTCAAGGCCCTTCCTCCAAAGAGTTCCCTTTTGGAATACCAGGAATTAGGACTTCAGCATGGGGATCCTGAGGAGGAGCAGGAGCGATGACACTCCAGGTCGCGGCGGGCTTCCAGGCGCGGCTCCGGGCCCTTCCCGTAGCTTCCATGCACCCCTGTTGTGCTTCTAGGGAGATGTCCCCAGGAGCCTCGGGCGTGCGTGCCAGGCGCCCCGAGGATGGGAGCCCAGCGCCCCTGACTGTGGAGAGATGGGTCGGATCAGAGGGGTGTCCCTGTGGGCGTGGCCGGAAGGGGGCGGCTCCCTCTCTGGCTCCTCCCTTTCTTTCTTTTTTAAAATTTCCTGTCTGCTTCCTGCGCTGCCCTCCTCCGCAGCGCCCCCTGCCCTGCTCTCTTGCCTCGGAGCCAACCAACCCCTAAGCGAACTGAAACCCCTGCAGACTGGGAGACAAAGTCAGTCTCTCGGCCTTTATGTTTCGGGCGCCTAATAGCACATCCCGGTGCCGAGAAGTGACCAAGACACCTACTTGTTGTTGTGTGATTGTTATGATCAAATAAATGATTTTATTCATTTTATTTTTTAATTAAAAATTAATGTAGCTCAAAACGAAGTAAAACACTCTTTTAAAGGAATCCTTTGAAGAAAAGGTTAATAAGCTGATTATGAATTCCAAATAAAGAACTCAGTGTTCCTGTCTGAGCCCTCGGACCGATTTCCCAACGGCCGACACCTCATAAGTATGTTCTTTCCCCAAACCTTCCCCCCTCTTATCTCCTGTTTCATCCACCCAGATTCCCCATAACACTCTCAGTTCCTCTCTCCTCTGCCCTACCTCATGGCTAAACCTTTTGTTGGGTCTCTTCCAAGACTGGCTACCTAATTAATTCAAAATGTGTAGGGCTGTTTCTTTAAAGTCTATTTAAGATTAAAAGATAACAGCGGGACACCAAACAGGGTGAGAGGCCCGTGATGTCAACGTGGGCCCCTCTCCACCGTCCTTCCCACCACTGGGCCCTCCTTGCCACTGGCATGGGCTTCCAGGGCAGCCTCCAGTGCCCGCTTCCGGCCCAGCCTCCTCTCTACCCATTGTCCCATCAGGCCACCCTGGGGCATCTGCCCTGTGAGCCTCCACTCAAGCCCTTGGAATTTCACTTCTTACCAACCAGGCCATCCCTCGGAGTAGCATCTCAAGCTGTGACTTCCTGACTTGGCTCCCACTCACTCCTCCTCAGATCACCAAGCCCGAGGCCCACAGACTCCCCCTTCGCCTTCTGACTGCCCTCTCTCCAGGTCAACCTCCACTTACTCCCTTGGGCAGGCCGTGTCATTTCTCTGGAACCCTACTCAGCCCTCTGGGTCACTGGAATCTCCCCCAAAGATCAAGGCCTACCTCTGCAGAGAAATGTTTCCTTGTTCTGCTCTGGGCCTCCTGGCTTTTGCCAGTCAGCCTTACCCTCACAGGGGCCACTCAGAGCCCTGCGGCTGCACCACTGCCTCCCAGGTCTTAGGGACATTTGTCATTTCCACCCTTGACACTCCCACCAGCAAGGTCTTGTCATTGTCACTGTGGGGGCTCAGTGGGCTGAGCCAGGCCCTGTGTAGCAGCAAGTGGTAGGCCAGACCTCCAACCAAGTCTGCCTCAGCCGCTGTGCCAGGGTTCAGCTGTGTGGCTAATGCTGGTTTCTTCCTCACCTCAGCCAAAAAGTGCTTTGAGAAAAATATTATTTTCATCTCCATTTTCCTGGAGCTGCTTCCTCTGTCTCGACGTTCAGCACCTGCTGACTGTGTGTCAGGCCGTTCGTTGTTACCCTGCCTGGACTAGCTTGGAAGACTCATCCACCAGCTCTGTCACCCTGCTTCTGGAAACTCCACCAGTTAAAGATTCCCCAGAGTGACAAGAGCCCTTTCCAAAGATTCACACATACTTGTCAGTCACACCTGCCCATGAATCAGCAGATCAACTCCAATTCCCGTTCCTCCCTCCCTCCCTTCTTTCCTTCTAGCTGAGGGTGTTTCCTTGGGGGTTTGATCCAAGGGGAGCAGGCCTGCTCCCCAGTTTTCCCTGTATTCGAATTTCTGTCCATTTCCTTCTCAGCCTCAAACTCCTCCCCTAGGGAGAAGAAGGGCGAAGAAGGAGTCCAGGATTGTTAACACCCAATATTTCTTTTCTCCCCATTGCACCGGGCATGGTGGAGCTGCCTGGTATCCCCAGGAAATAACCCAGCAGCAGCCCTTACGGACGCGAGGTGGGAGCCAGCACTGTGCTCTCGGACTTCTCAGCAGCAGAACTGAGAGACAAGTAAATATTTATGCTTTTTTAAATTCCCCAGTCACTGCTATCTTGTGACAGTGACAGAAAACAGACAAAAGCGGCCCAGAGGCAAACAATTCCCTTCTCCCAACTTAGTCCCTTCCCTTCCCATGAGCAGCACTATAGGATCCAGAGAGAAAACTGGAATTTCAGAGGGCAGAGCCCGTGGTCACGGGAACAGTCATGGAACATATGGCCTGTCTGTGTCACCTATGAAGCAGTTTCCCAGGCAGTGTCCCTCCTGTCTGTCCTCTCAAGAGGTTCTAGAGCTGTGTGGGCAGGGGAAACCCACTCCTATAGTTTTATATGTGAATAAATGTGGATATTACTTTTACCCATAGGAGTTTGAGCAAATGTAGACTGTAGAAAGAAAGACACATTTCCAAAGACAATTGCCAACATGAGCCCCATGGTTGGACCGGTGTGGCAGATTAGGGATGAATTGTTTTACCTACTTAGAGATATAATTGAGAAACGCTGGTACGGTTGAGGCCGTTAGGGTTATGGTCACAGGTACAGTCCACAGGGTCAAGGTGCACCTCCCAGGGACATGCGCATCCGCTTTACTTGGAATTGGAGGGTCAGAGGCAAATCTGCTGCGTGTGACCCACAGGCCCTCAGATCACAGTGACTGCCTCCTCCCCTCATACCCACGGCACTGTGACAGCTCCTGGGGGGAAGGGGAGGCATATGCAGCCAGTGAGGCCCTGGCATGTGGTCGGCAGGCCTGTGAGGCCCGGCCCAGCAGCCCACTTCCCCTTGCTCGGGAATTCCAGGCTGACTAGGTGGTGTGAGGTGACCTAAGTGGGTGTGGCCAGCCCAGGGGAAAACTGGGAATTGAGCGACTCGCTGGTGACTCACTGACTTGTGCTGTGGCCACACTGCCCTGAGACAGGACTGGGCACGATAGTCCCAGCAGGCCCCTCATGCCCTCAGCTGGGACTCCTCTCCCCATGTCTTACTTCTCGACCTGGAAGGAGCCTGGTCCTGACCTGCCTCAGCCCAGAGCGGTGTGCCCACCGTGGGAGGAAATGTGTGCTGAGGGCCCAGCGTGGCACCCTCGTCTTCTTCACCCTGAGGGAGCCTGCCGCAGCTCCACAGGACAGGAAAGGACAGGAGGCCCAGCACCTGCTGCAGCCTCCTCCTGTCCCTTGCTGCAGATCAACCCTCAGGGACGGGGAGGGGCTTGCCAAAAGGAGCTCCACTGGCCTGCACCCTTCTGCACCCAATGCCCTTGGAGCCTGGGTGTGGCTCTGGCCTGCGAGCACTCACCTGGCACGAGTCCTAGGTCCCACCTCCAGCACCACCTGACAACAAGAAACTGTTCTGCAGCTTCAGGTCAATGGAGTGGGTGAGGAAAAAGTACAATTCAGCAAAATGGCCAGAAGGAAAGAAACGCCGGACGTGCCATCCATTTGTCCACCACAGTGACCCGCTTGGCCCTGCACAAACGATCGGAATGTAGACTGTGCAGCCTGGCTCTGTGTGTGTGTGTGTGTGTGTGTGTGTGTGTGTGTGTGTCTGTCTGTCTGTCTGTCTGTCTGTCTGTCTCTCTCTCTCTCTCTCTCTGGCCTCTGACCCAGCCTTCACCGCAAAGCCTCCTGAGCCCAAGGCTGCTGGGGACAGACAGTGCTCCCAGTAGGTATGATGTCACCATTGGTCCCTCTCCATCTTATCTCGCCCAGATAGGAAGCCCTTGGAGAGCCCAGAGCGCAGGCCAAATTCCTGACTGCAGCTCAGAGGCGCTCAGGCTTGGCCCGGCCAGCCCCTCTGGGGCTCACACGACCCTGGGCGAGTTAGTTCAGCCGCTCCAAGGCCAGCAATGATCTCTATTTTTAGGGCTAGTGGAAATAGTGGGATGATGTTATTATTCATCTTCATGTTCTGATAGCTATTTCCTTAACCGTTAACATCTTCCCACCCTTCACGAAACCTGGCACAGTGGGAAGAAGTGGAGGGAGAGGGGATGACAAAGGATGAGGCTGCGTTACGTGCACATGCCAACTCCACGCGAGGAAGGTAAGCACTGCATGCTGCAACTGTGGACTCAACGAAAGAGAAAGAAAGGTCTCCGCCCACGAAAACTTTAGGGCTGTTCTTATCATACGTATTCGATAAATGTTTGCTGCTTGATTGCCTGGTGGTGGGCTACGCTCTCTCCTCCTACAAGTCTCATCTGATATCTCAGGGTCGGTCCTTACAGATCCAGCTCAGAAGGGTCTGGATGCCATCCCCAGACAGCCACAGTAAATTAGAGATCGATAGTATTGATTATTTTCAATAATCCATCCTTAAAGTAATCAAAATTTTTTGTGGTCCCGTAAGTTCCTGCCCTCAGAGAGGACTGACATATCTTTGGATTTGTCCTGATTTTCCTCTCTCATTTGGCTTCACGCAGGACTGGTCCCTCCTGCTAGAATAACACCGTTTCCTTCATTACCAGGGCTATTTATAAAATGCCATGAAAGAGGTTGTACGGTGTTTGGGCTAAACCTGCCTATCAGTTGTGACAGAGCAGGATCGTGTGGACACCTAGTAGCATCCCCTAAAAAAAGTCAGTGAAATGGGACCTCTCCAGTAGGAGAACTAGTAGCTGTGAAAATCCCACGTGGCTGCTGTTTGGGGGTGCAGCCCATGGAGCACCCGTGGGAAAGGCAGAGCCTAAGATACATGTTTTAGAAAACTAAAAGTGCCTATAAGTTAGTAGACTAGGAGATTTCTTTCAAATTTTAAAAAATCTTTTAATTATTTATTTGGTACACAGTCTCCCTACGCAACTGGGACTCAGTGTTCCTCATGTCTCAGCCTCCCCAGCACAGGGATTACAGGCATGCACCAGTACATCTAGTTTTGGGGCCCACACGGCGCACCCAGGGTTCTAGGGCTGGCATGGGATGCAGTACTAGGGACTGAACCCAGGTCCTTGTGCATGCCAGGCAGGTGCTTAGAGAACTGAGCTATCTCCCCAGCCCCCTGCCTAGGAGTTTTAACTTCGAAAACTGGGAAATAAACAGCAGTGGTTTTAGTATGTGTCTTAAGGAGTATTCCATTTCAGTGGGATCACTCCCAATGAATTTATAAGAGTCTTTTCTGAGTTTTGTAGTTATTTTTGCTGATTTAATACTTGGCACATAGTAGGTGTTCAATAAACACTTGGTGAATGAACAGATGGTGAGTGGCCAAGACATTCCCTGTTTTCTAAGTGCCACACTGAAAAGTAATAGAGACAGAAAGCAGATAAAATAAATGTTTACATTATATTTTGTTCAAGTCAGTATCAGAGGCTATAAATAGCATTCAAACACTTTCAAAATTTGACCAACATAAACATTGCTGAGCTGTCTTCGCCTTTTTCATGCTATGCCCCTGAAAGCCGGTATCTGTTTGTCACTTAAAACACATCTCCCTTCAGATGTTACCTTGGCCTTGGCAACTCCTGCTCAGTGTTTGGTTTTTATAAAATTTACCATTGAAATGTACTTCCCGCTACTTGGGTTTTTTGAAATCACAAAAAGGTTCTCAATTCTGTAACTGAAACAAGTGCCAGGTTTTTGCTTGTTTGTTTAATCTAAATATTAAAATTAAACCAAAACATTCAGAGCTTCCCTCACGCCAGGCACACTTTAAGGGCTGGAGACCTCTCTGTATGACTGTATTCCAAGGGTGGCTGGTGACTGTCCCAAAACTGTAGCTGCCCACAGACCTGAAAGTGACTTTCCTGCCTGAGTGACTGGAGGAGTAGGGTGGCCGCAGGCCATGTTCCCAGAAGCTTATGTTACTTTCTGCTTAGCTGTGGCCCCAGCTACACTGCTTTCTCTTCAAGCCCCAGGAGACACTCCCCAAACAGTGTCAGTGGCCAATGCACCGGTGCAGTAGGGTGGTTTGCAAGCGAGCTCAGAGCCTCAGACATCAGAGACTCCAGTGAGCAGAGGGTCGCTGGCCAGCCTCCTCCCCAGCCTCCTCCCCAGCCTCCTCCCCAGCCTCCTCTCCAGCCTCCTCCCCAGCCTCCTCCCCAGCCTCCTCTCCTACCTCCCCCCCAGCCTCCTC
>NW_004524628.1:7679114-7690832 GCF_000260255.1 Octodon degus
CCCCCCAGCCTCCTCCCCAGCCTCCTCTCCTACCTTCTCCCCAGCCTCCTCTCCTACCTCCCCCCAGCCTCCTCCCCAGCCTCCTCCCCAGCCTCCTCTCCAGCCTCCTCTCCAACCTCCTCCCCAGCCTCCTCTCCAGCCTCCTCTCCAGCCTCCTCCCCAGCCTCCTCTCCAGCCTTCTCCCCAGCCTCTTCTCCAGCCTCCTCCCCAGCCTCTTCTCCAGCCTCCTCCCCAGGCTCCTCCCCAGCCTCTTCTCCAGCCTCCTCCCCAGCCTCTTCTCCAGCCTCCTCCCCAGCCTCTTCTCCAGCCTCCTCCCCAGGCTCCTCCCCAGCCTCCTCCCTAGCCTCCTCTCCAGCCTTTTCTAGACAGCTGCGGGAACACTGCCCCTGAGCTGGCGCTGGCCACCGCCCACAGCCCAGAGTGCCAGCGCAGGCCTGAGGACAGCGTCTGGGCCACCTGTCTCCTCCTGTCCCAGTTTGGTTTGGTCATAAAGGAGGATTTATTGGACTACAGAAACCAAACACCCAAATCATGTTGCTCTTTGTGCTTTGGCATAAATGTAGGACTTGCTGGACCCCGGGGGCCCCTCCTCAGAGGGCCCTGCCCTCGTGCTGGGGAAAGAAACCCAGAGACCGGCGAGGGCCCACTTCAGTGTTGATGCAAACTGCTTAACTCACGGTGAAAGCCGGCACAACTCTAGAGAGCTGAAATGTCAAAAGAGAAATAAGAAGCTGCCCTACTCAGCCCAGTGACCATTGCTGAGGTCGGACACCGTGCGTCCTACGACAGGACAGCTGGAGAAGCATCCGGGGCCTTCCGTACCTGAGGCGTCACTGCAAGGACTAGCACTGCGAGTTTTCAGGCATGCGCCGGCAAGGATGGGGAAGGTAAGGCCAGCAGGCCGTCTTGATTTCAGCTGGGAGTGTGTTCAGAAGAGCACAAAGGAAACATTTTGGAGGAAAGCTTTTGGCAGTAGCCATCAAAATGTTAAATGTTTACACCCTTGAACCTATAAATCCTGTATCTGAGGGGGCCCCAAGAAATGCTCACAGGCCAAAGGAGACTGGAGCACGAGGCTGTCACAGCGGTGTGCTTTGCAACTGCAGAAAGAGGACCCTGCCCGCAGTTGTGGCAGAGGCAGCGGCCAGAGGGAGGGAGGCCGCGTGTGTCGACGTGTGTGTGGAGACCGAGGCCCTGTGCCGGTTTTTAATGCAGATCACAGAGAACAGCTACAAGTGTCTAAATACATCACTCACACTGCATCAAACCGCAGAAAACCATTAGCAAATAGGCTTTTGGGAGCCAGGCCTGGATGGACCATGTTCTTTCTGCGTGACATTTCCATTGAGAATGCACCACTTTTTAATACGCGAAGCAAGGAGGACATTTCCACCTTAAGAAACACAGCGCAAAACCTTGTGCAAAAAATGTTCTAGGCAATGGGGATTTGAAAGGATTTAAAAATGTAGTCTGTATCCTTGAGGAATTCACAAAATAGCTGGATGTACATATTCAAAAGAAAGACACTCCGCCTTGTCCTTCGAGGAATTATCTCGGAGCTCCAACTCGCTTGGTAAATGCCACCTTTAAATGGTTATGTGAAATGTTCTACTCCTTTTAAGGCTTTTTATAGTTATTCAAGTATCAAGGTAGGTTTAACTTCAGCTTTTTCCTTTATTCGAGAAATATTTACCATACATTCCACGGCAAAACCTGTGTGCTAAGGGAGGGGGTAGGATTTCTTATCTGACCATGGGAAGTTTGCAGTTGGGTACAAACACAAGAGATTCATATAAATAGCAACAATACAACACCAGAAAGTTTCTGTGTCCTGACAGAGTGACCATGCCCACAAGCTGTCACAGTGGGACCTTCGGGAAGGCCAAAGTCTCCTTCCAAATTTAGAAGTCACCCAAGGAGCATGGAGGAGCTCCAGCTTTTCTCAAGCGCCTAGTTTTTGTTTTTACTTCAGTGACAGCAGCCCTGGCACCCAGCAAGCTTGTCGTGGGACTGATGTCGCGATGAGTGGTGAGTACGGGTGCTCAGGGTCTCGCGTCTGCTCCCCGGGTGGGCTGCGGGTCGGGAGTGTTCGGCTGAGTGCCAGTTGGGTGGCTTAGGCTCACCACACCTGCTCCACAAAAACAGATTTGGACAGGCTTTTCTTGTAACTGGAAACTTCTCAAAAGTCACATTTGTGTGCAATCCATGTACACCTTCTGCACACTGGGAGGCTGCTTGTGTTCACAGGGCCTTGGTGGACAGCCAGGGTGACCAGCGTGACCCCCAAATCCTCAGTTCTGTGCTTTAGAGAATCCCCTAGCAAAGGCATTTATTTTCTTCATGAAGGTCTCACCTTCCCCTGGCTGCAGCAGAGAGACCTGGGTGGCAGGCCTGGCAGGGCAGGGCCTGTGACCACAGATGCACACATATGCCCACACACCAGCCAGTGCAGAGTATTCCTACCGTGCTGCAGTTCTTAGGCACCAGGACCTGGAGAGCAGAAGCGAGCGGCCTGCCCTGATGCTCTAGGAGCCTGTAGGCTGTGGACAGGAGCGAAAGCATCATAAACTGTGCTAACAGCTGCCATTCCGGGGGCCTCCTGGGCTCAGGCTCTATGCTAGAGTGGTTTCAGTCACAGCTATAACCTTGCAGGGTAGGTTGCATGGGCTTTCTTTCTGGTGAGCTAGGAGGGCAGCGTCCAGGACCCGGGGAAGGTGGCAACGCTGCAGGAGGGGCAGATGGTGGACAAGCAGCCCTGAGGCCCAGAGGCGACCCACTGTGGCTTCGTGAAGGAGGTACTTATGTGACCAAGAAAGTGGCCTGATTTAGTCAGCTCTGTGTCCCTGCACACCTCAGGCAGCCATCTGGGGCCTTCCCGAGGACTCACGTGGGAGAGGTGTGGCAGGAGCATTGCCAGTCTCCCTGGCCAGCAGGTGATGCATCTGTCTTTGTCACAACCACGATGTCGGCTGCGCACCAACCCTCGACCCCCGCCCTTGGCAGAACCAGGGCTGCGGGTTGGCTGAATCCTCCCTGGTCTAGGAGGTTCATTTGCCTTTCTCTCCACTTCCTGAAAGCTCTGCAGGTGGTGGCAAAATGTGACCTGTGACGTCAGGCAAAACCACTTCCCGTTGATGCCCACGCATCACCTGCACGGCGTAAGGGTTGGACCTGGTGGTCTCCTCAGCGCTGACCCGCTCTGCTCAGCCACTAACCCACTGCTGCATTTGGAGAAGATGAATCTCCATGTCGCTGTACTCCTGTCGGATGGGTTATCTTTATTGCAATAGTTCACCTTTACAGTTAAAAAAATATTACCCTAAACACTAACTGTACTGTGAAATGTGGGTTTTGAGGATCTTTAAGGAATGGTGTCAGTGGATCCAGGGTTTAACCTAGATTCCATCAACTATGGGCGCCTGGGACTTGCTCTGCCTTTCTAAGTCTTCTGATTTCAGGAAGACATCTTACCCTGGAAGGTTACTGCAGGGCTCATGTAAGGTGATAGATCTGAAAGAATGACATTGGGAAGATGAGAAACCAAGCGAGTGTCTGCAGGAATGGAATTTCCAATATGATATTCTCCATTGGCCAAGATGTGGCAGGCAGGTACAAGGCAAGGAGCAGGCAATTAGGAGTAAACACAGGGCACTCCCAGATCCAAGCCCATCGGCAAAATTGGGAAAGAGCTTGCTGACAAAGTAAGAGTCAGGAAAAGGGTGGCTGGGCTCTGCTGAGGAGAAAGATGGCCACTATTTTGAGCAGGACCAGGACCTCATGGATCTAGACAGAAACTCATTGCCAAGTTTTTCCTTGTGTCAATCTGTCTCCTTCTACCGGAACCTGAGAGTGGGGTCAGCGAGTCTCAGGTTCATGGTGCTTCTCAGATTGCGCGCTTTGGTATCAGCTGGCTGTCCCCTGCCATGGCTTTCAGGGCTGAGGAAATGGGCCAGGGAAGTGAGATGACAGACCTGAGGTCACAGCACGGTGGAGAACCTCCGGGCGAGAAGGAGATGGGCATGGCCTGCACCCCCGCCGGGGGCTGGCCGAAGAACTGAGCTCACCCCACTGCTCCGGGGCCACTGGATCTCTCCAGGACAAGACTCATCACAAGATTAGTTGGCAGCCGGGTGTGGTGGCACACAGCTGCAATCCCAGCATTTGGGGGACTGGGGTGGTGGATCCCTGTGAGCTGAAGGTGGATCTGAGCCACATAAATGAGTTCAAGGCCAGCCTGAACTACGTTTGTGAGAGCCTGTCTCAAACACCAAAGGAGGAAGTTAGAGCCATGAGCAATCTGTTCTTGTATAATAGGCTGGAGCCAACAGCATGATGTATGGAATATTGTGTCCTGCTAGGTTCTGTGACAAAAATCTAAGTTTACACTACTTGCCCTTGAGCAGGACCAGCAGATCCCTCCTGCCATGGTGGAGAACTGTGTCCTCTTCAGTGGCTTCCCTGAGGTGGAAGACTGCAATCCAGCCACTAACAATCAATTGGGCTTTGTCTTCTCCATTAGAATGGTGGAAATCATTACTGTTGTTATCATGCCGTTAGGCGATTATTTATTCAGGGCCTCGCGTGTGGCCCACACCATGCCATTATCTATGCGATCTCCCATCTGCACAATCAACCAGCTGCACACGATCTGCAGATGCCTCCGCTGAGGCTCAGCATGGGTAGGTAACTTGCCTGAGGTCACACAGGTGCTAAGAGGCTGAGCCAGGACAAAAACCCAGTTATGTATGTGTGGCTCCAAGCCTGTGGTCCCCCTCATGCACTGTGGGCTCAGGGACAGCGGAGAAGCAACGGTAAGAATGAAAACACTAGACAGTTGGCTGCATCAAAATCACCAGAACCATCAAAACTTGAAAGTCAGCAACCAAAATCATCAATCCTTCCATGGACCTAACTGGATTCTCCAAAAAGCCTACAGGTGACACGTAAAAAGACAATGTCATTAAATCTGATGAGTGCTAATTAAGCATCTCGGGAACCCTTTTGAAAGATAATCTTTGTTAGCTGACTCAATGATTTCATCCAGCTGGACCATTTAGAAAAATGACTCAAAGAAGCTCTTTTTAAATAGCATCATTTAGGGTCTGCTGAGAAGAAAAGAAATGGTAGAATGCAAGTGATTAGCTTGGAGACGTGGGGCAGTGCTGCAGGCAAAGCAGAAGGGAGCGAGGTGGCCCAGCCACGGCTGTAGAAAATGTCTCCCATTGCTATCGCTGGGAAGGGTGGAGGTGGCAGCCACCTACCTCTACCTCCAGTGGCACCTGCTGTCCTGTCATCAGTAGCAGGAAGCTAGGAGGGCTCAGGCCTGCATAGAGAGGTGACAGGTAAGCTGGGGACACCCTATGAGAAAGGCCTTGAGCTTTTTGGGCAGTGAGCCTACTTCAGGAAATGCTCCTCTGGAGAATAATCGGCCAGCCAGAGTCATCCCAGCATGGTCACTCACCATTCTGGCTGAAACGTGGTTTGCTCCCCAGTGGCTTGTGTGTTGAAAGCACTGTCCCCAGAGTGATGTTGGGAGGTGGCAGAGCTTTAAGTGGCAGAGCCTGGTATCCTCCTTAGATTATGAGGGCATCACCTGCAGAAGGGACTCATTTAGTTCTTGAGTATGAGTTGTTATTTATAAAGGAAGACTGGCCCCTCCCCACCCCTGGCTCCTGTGTCACCATGTGACCCTTCCACATTGTGATGCCGTCCACCTGGAGGTCCACCTCAGGTGGATGGTGCTGTGCTCTTGGATTGCCAGAACTGTAAGAAAAGGAAACCTCTTTTCTTGATAAATTATCTAGCCTTGGGTAGCTTTGTTCTAGCACCAGAAAGCAAACTGGCACACCTACCAGGCATGGTAGCCATGTCTACAGATGCTGTCTCTGCTTCTTACCAACTACTCCATGGCTTGGTTTTAATATCTAAGTTTTACATGTGCAAACAACCTAAACTCAGCCAGATTAGTTAGTATGCCCAAGTCTGCATGTGTGGAATTTCTACCGCGGGTCTTCTTATCAGGATCCAAACATTTCTATCTAATGCAGGGCCCCTTCTTTGAGCCAACTCACACCGACTTCTTTCTGAATAGTCGGAAATCATGGAGGAAGAACCCAAAAAATAGGGCACGCAAAATCTAGAAAAGGATTTGTTTAAGAAGATAAGTAACCCTGCTACAATAAGGAACCAGTGACAAGAGAGGCCAGAGGCACACAGAGGGGACTGCTGCGTGGCTGAGAGTAACAGCCCCGAGCACTGTCCCTGGTCTGGCACTGAAGGCTGAACAGACAGGAGCCAGGAGGCCCCTGCACCCCGGCGGGGGACTGCGCGCAGGATTCCCAGTGTCAGGAGAAACAAGGACCAACATGGGGGCGCGGGGACAGGGAAGAGGATTCTGGGAAAAACTTTAAAATCTTGCTCTAACTTTCTTCTTTTTAGCTAAAAAAGAGCTGCAGTAAAATTTATGTAGAGGGAGATGAAGTTCAACTCCCCAGTTCTGGTAAACCTAGACGCCCGACTGAGCCCTGCAGGTCGGTCTCCCCTGACCCAGGAAGCTGCGTCTGCCCCTCCCCGGGCCATCTGCTGCTCCCCTCCAGCCGCGGCCTCCACTTGCGGTCAGAGGCCGGCACTTAGCCGGACAAGAACTCCGTGGTGTGCACCGCCGACCAGGCCTGTCTGCGGGTGCAGCGCTTGGGGGTCAGCGGTGCTGGCGTCTCCACCGCGCGTGTTTCCGGATTTCCGAGTCGCGCTCTCACCCACAGCCCTACGTCAGCGGCATAGTCATTACTCTTCTGTGGGTGGAATGTCACCGCCATCGAGGAAGCTGCTGTGTAGGGACACAGCTGCGCGCCCCTGCTCTTGTCTTAAAGTCCATTTTCTGCCCCCATCCTTCTCCCTCCGTGCTCAGATCCCCTTCTGCCACAGACGTCAAGGAGTCTTGAGGTGTCGCCCTTCCCAGGTCAACAGTCACAGCCGCAAGAGCCTACAGGGGAAACGAGACTCCCCCGTGCTTCCCACGTGTTCGTTAAGAGTATGGGAGCACTTGGGCGAGATTATTTAGAAGTCTAGGAACGGATGGCTCCCACTTCCAACCTGTCTTCCCACCGGCCCCGGGCACCTCCTGGTGGTACGGTGATGCCTCCCTGCCCGCCTGTGCCCCTCACTCATTGTGCACTCGCCGTACTAAGGGTAGAAGGGGCAACAGAAGAATGACGCTACGTTTCTCTTTCTTCCTTCATTTGCTACAAATAAAGAGGCTGGGCATGGTCACACATAGGTGCCGTCCCAGCTCCACAGAAGGCAGAGGCAGGAGTCCAGGAGTCAAGACCAGCCTGGGCAGCATAATGAGACCCCATCACCCCAAAAAGGGAATCGATAGGGCTAAGAGACTCTTAAGAAGCAGGAGAAAGTCTGGCCAAGTGGCACACAGCGCCATTCACATCAGTGTCCCCTCCTTCCCCTACTCACCCGGCCTGCAAGGAGTTGGCGGCACTCTAAGTGCACAGCAGGCTGGTGGCCTGGCCAGGAGGCCTCCTCGCTCCATCCACCTCAGCCACTCCCATCCGAGGACACTGACTCATTGACAGATCCCCGGACCCCTTCGGAAGACCTCTTGGGCTGGTACTGGTCCGTGGCCTGCTGGGACGTGAGCCAAGCAGCCTAGGGGCTGCTGCTCCAGAGGAAAATCTAGGTAAGTACGTGGGTCAAGCTGTGTTTACTGCCACTCCCTCCAAAGTTGTCACTAAGTGACAGGCACTAAGCCCAAAGGAGCCAACAGAAGGACAGAGCAGTGGCAGCTGGGAGCCACTCGCCACTGGGGCTTGTTCCAGTGGCCTTCTTTGTTCCAAGGTGTGGGTGGCAGAGGAGGAGCGCAGGAGGCCAGCTTGTGCAGCAGAAAGCTGGAAAGACGTGAGGGTCAGGCCACCCAGGACTAGACCCTGCAATCCTGGTTAAAAGTCGCTGTGGAGTCCGTGCCCAACAGCAAAGCATCTCGGAGTGAAGGACGACCCTGCGAGAAAGGGTTCGGCACAGGGCACAGGGCCAGAGTGAACAGGCCATGACAGCCAGGAGGGTGGAGAGCCAGGGACAGGATGGAAGAGAACAAGCGGCACGACGGTCCGTGGAGAGGTGAGTAAAGACTCCACATCCAAGTAAAGACGTCACACCCAAAGGTTTATAAATGAGCTTTTATAAATCCTTTTTTATAGTGGGTTTCTTGGGAATTCTAAATACGAGGGAGACAGCCAGGTGTGGCGATGCCTGCCAAGAACACCAGCGCTCTGAGAAGCTGAGGCAGGAGGACTGCGAACTCCAGCCCTAGCCTAGGAAATTTGGTTACAGAGAGCCTGTCTCCAAAGAAAACGTTTAAGGGCTGGGAATATGCTCAGTGCCTGCCTGGCAAGAACAAGGTCCTGAGCTTGATTTCTAGTACAAAAAGAAAGAAAGTAAAGCAGCTGGGTGTGACGGTTCAGACCTGTAACCCCAGCACTTGGGAGGCTGAGGCAGGAAGATCACCAGGAGCTTGAGGCCACACAGTGAGCTCAAGGCCAGCCTGAACTACATGGGGAATCTCTGTGTCAAAAAACAAACAAACAAACAAAAGCCAGCCAGGTGTGGTGGCTCATGCCTGAGTTCAATCCCTAGTATAGGAGAGGGAGAGGGAGAGAGAGAACTGATACTTAAGAGTCTATAAAAGAGGAGTAGTAACAAGTCCAGATGGCCTGATGTCTTGAAGAGAAATTCCTGAATGAACAGAGAAAAGCAAAGAGAAGAATTAAATGTAGTCATCATATAAGTTAATTTTTTGGAGTTGTAGATCAAGAGCCCTTAGCAAGTATTCTCTGCATCAGAAAGAATGGCCCATAGTTCACAGGTAATTTCAGAATACCAAGGACAAACAAAAGCTCTAACAGGCTTCTGCGCACTAAAAAGAAAAAGAAGGAGAAGGAGAAAGAAGAGGGTTGAAGCACACACCTGTAATCCCAGCACGCTGGAGGCTAAGGCAGGAGGATCCCGTTCAACAGTCTGAACACTCAATGATTTAGTGAGTCCTTGTCTTAAAGTACAAAATTGAAAAAGGGGGGCTGGGAATGGAGCTCAGTGTGAAGGCCCTGGCCTCAGTCTCCAGGAGAGAGGAGGGAGGCAGGGAGGGGGAAAGCAAGAAGGGAGAGAGGGAAGGAGGGAGGGAGGGAGGGAGTTAGGAAACAAACGTAACTACAGTAGATCACATGGCTAAGCTCTTTATTGACTTTATATATTTATTTATTTTTTCAAGGGAACAGAGATTTAAGCCCAGACTTTCCCACTGAGCTACATCCCCAGCCCTTTATTTTTTATTTTGAGCCGGAGTCTCACCAAATTGCTGAGTTGTCCAGGTGGGCTCAAATGTGTGGTCTTTGTAGGTAAAGCATCACCGCACTGAATGTGACTAAGCTTTGAGCGCTATTTCTGTGGTTGTAACAATAGAAATATAGGTTACTGTTGGCCAGAAATGGAATGAATCCCTGCAGGAAAGGAAATAGTGATGCATCAAATCAAATTCTTCTGCAGAAAGACGGCAAAAGGTAATATTACAGTAGAAAAATAAAATAAAATGGCACTATAAGCAAATTCTTTAAAAATATGGATGCAGGGTCTGAGGTTCAGCTCAGTGGCCCAGCCCCTGCCTGGCAAGTGTGAGGTCCTGAATTCAATTCCCGGTATGCAAAAAAAAGTAAAAACAACACAAATATTCAAAGCATATGAAAATGGAATATAAGTGGCTAACAAACACAAAACAATAATTAGTCTCATTTCCAATTAGAGAAATGGTTGTTAAGCCAATAAAAAATATGGATGCAAAAATCACAACAAAGAGCTAGCCTCGTGGGAATCAGTGGTAGGAGGGAAGCCCCAGGGCAGCTGCTTTTGTTATGAGCTTTGAAAATGATTTCACTTTTCCTGTGTGCACAACTCTAAAAATTAAACTTTCCCAAGAAAAAGAAAAGCAGCTGGAAATGTAGCTCAGAAGCACAGCCCAGCACTTGCCTGGCAAGAACAAGGTCCTGAGCTTGATTTCTAGTACAAAAAGAAAGAAAGTAAAGCAGCTGGGTGTGACGGTTTAGACCTGTAACCCCAGCACTTGGGAGGCTGAGGCAGGAAGATCACCAGGAGCTTGAGGCCACACAGTGAGCTCAAGGCCAGCCTGAACTACATGGGGAATCTGTGTCAAAAAAGAAAAACCAACAACAATGACAAAAAACCCCAGCCATGTGTGGTGGCACATGCCTGTAATCCTAGCATTTGGGAGGCTGAGGCAGGAAGACTGCCTCAAGTTAGAAGCCAGCCTGGGCTATATAGAGAAACCCTGTCTCAAAAGGGAAAAGAAAAGAGAGGAGAGGAGAGGAGAGGAGAGGACAGGACAGGACAGGACAGGACAGGACAGGGAGAAAGGGGACTCTGGCTATGTGAAGTGTGTCCAGGCAGCCTACTACACCCAGACCTCCTAGGACACAGACACAGGCCTCCTCGGGCTTCGCTCTGGTTCTCCCCTGGACATTATCCTAGAAGTGTGAAGAGGCCTGTCGGTCACTCCTAGTGACCTGTCCCCAGGAGCTATGCATACTGCAGCATACCGATGTCCTCTAGCAAGGAGAGGACAGAGAGGTGGCCCCGCGAGCTGCCTAAATGCAGTTTAGCTGGAGAGATGACATAGCCCTCACGTTTGGATTTATGAATACAAATTCCAGATGGCACATGAGCCGTACGCAGAGGGGCCATCTGCTAAGGAAAAGCAGGGCTCATTTTTTTTTTAAGATGGGTGGTAATAAATGTCCCAACTCCCTCCGGTGAACATCTATCTATCTGCTGCTACCAGGGAGACTGTCGTGTGACGCCCACCCAATCCGTGCTCACTGAGACACCAGTACTGGATGCTCCTTCAAGTACCTGAGGGATTAACTAGGACTTCAAATAAACCCTGAGCGAGCAGAGCATGATTTCAGAGGTCCCCGTGAAATGCACATTGTGTGGTGACAGCTGCAGGCATTAATAAAGCCGCTTAGCATGCTACAATTGCACATGGTCTGTGAGGAATAAAATAAAAAACAGAAATAACTTTTCTAAAGTGACTTAGGACCTTGCTGCTGTTTTTGAGGTAGCCCAACCGTGGTGTTCTCTGTGGCCCAGCCTTCTCCACAAGGATGTAGCTGTCACGCGCAGCCTTGCCAGCAAGGAAGACGCAACCACTGGTTGTGTCTGCTCAGCCTTTTATTGCCCTGTTACATCAGCATTCTTCCCCCTCGAGGCCCCTGCTCTTAGCTTATAAGTCTCAGGGCTTCCAATCATGGGGCGCCACGTGTGTACCGTCCATTGGTCCAGGTACGCGGAAGCAATGCATTAGCCCAAGCCTTGGCCTTTTATGGAGTTGTTGATTACCAGGAGCGCTCACCCCGAGGGGGTGGAAGGCAGAAACGGGCGCCATCCTAGGGCGCGGCTACACGCAGCTCCCTACAGTTCCCCCTTTTAGTTTTTGCAACAGGCGAGAACAGAGGCCCGATCCCCGTTGTGCTAGAGGCTGTGCTGATGCTTGCCCAGGCTTTTACACCCAGGGAGCGTCAACAGCGCTCAATGCCCTTTGCATGGGGGTGGGAGGAGCAGCATCTACCCACATACAATCAGGCATGCTCTCCATGGATTCCAGGTTGGCTGCTCCGGTCTCCAAGTGCAGTGCTTTGCCTC
>NW_004524628.1:7691112-7691870 GCF_000260255.1 Octodon degus
AATTACTAGCAGTCCAACACTGAGCATAAAAGCATGTCTCATTAGAACAAGAGGCAGGGCTTTGATTGCTTACCACAAACACGAAAGGAGGATAGACACACACAGGAGTGGGCTTATAAGTAATGTTTCTCAAAGGCACAATACCCTGCTTGGGCTCGGAACGCCCTGTATGAGTGGAGGAATTTCCAGAGGGGGACCTTGGCTCCCACTGTCCCCAACCCTGGGAAGTACTCCATGTAAACTCACTAACTCCATGTAGCCCACCAGTAAGCATGGCCAGGGGTTCCGCGTTCACGCAGCTGCCGTTAATACCGCATAAGAGCCAATTATCAAAAGGGTTGGACACATACAGCTGAAGCGGGTCTTAATCACTAAGTTTTGACCTGTATAGGTCTCATTAAACCTAGTGGCTATGCCTGGGGAAAAGGTAAATTGTTTTGCTTTGTCAGCCCACGTTACAGTGTGGGACTGACACCCAGTCCACGGCCAGGTCTCTCCCCAATTCATTCCCAAGAGGGGATCGTAAGACTTCCACAGACTGCGAACCACGGAGCCACCACATCACACTCCCCCAGAAACTTTTCTAACATCCTATTACTCAACTTCAATCTCTGTGCATGCAACAGCTCCTTCAGAGCCTGAAAAATTGGGTGTGAAGTGGAAGCGCCCATGATGACTGATAATACTTTCGGTTTAGTTCCTTTTCGTTTTAGTCCGCTCGTCAGCGAACTCTTGCTTTCTCTTATCTACAGAGAAGC
>NW_004524628.1:7692290-7726019 GCF_000260255.1 Octodon degus
GCTTCCAATCATGGGGTGCTACGTATGTACTGTCCATTGGTCCAGGTATGCGGAAGCAATGCATTAGCCCAAGCCTTGGCCTTTTATGGAGCTGTTGATTACTAGGAGCGCTCACCCCCTGAGGGGGTGGAAGGCGGAAACCGGCACCATCCTAGGGCACGGCTACACGCAGCTCCCTACATGTAGCCAACATGACATGAAGGGGAGGATTGTTCCACAAGCTTTACGCACGAGCCACCACCAGGTCAGACCCTGGCCAGGACGCCCTGCGCCTGGGCTTTGTGGGGTGGAACAAGCTAGTGGGAGGCTGAAAAGCCTTGATCCCAGATACAGAGGCATCCACATCCTCAGCCCCAGAGCCCAAGTATGTGTATCTTAGCTGTTGGGGGTCTCCTGGGTACGTGAAAGGCCTTGGGAGGGGGAGGGTTTTCTCCTAGCCCCAACATAGTTACAGTGTTCCCTGTAAGAGGAAAACAGGAGCCTTAGAGTCAGAGTAGGTAATTCAAGGACAAAGCAAAGGTCAAAGAGAGATTTGGGAAATGCTCCACAGCTGACTTTGAGAGTGGAGGAAGAGGCCACACGCCAATGCATGCAGGCAGCCTCTAAAACCAGGATGGGAAGGGATGGAAGGAAAGGACCCAGCCCTCTGACATCCGAACAATAGTCTACTAAGCTAGACTAATTCAGCCTGCTGACCTCCGCAGTGTGAGAGATTCATTTGTGTTGCTCCAAACCACTCTATTTTGTTTCTGCATCAAAAAGAAATGAACGCATCCTCTTTGCAAACACTCCTGGTTCTAGCTCTGCTCTTCCTGAGCTACTACACCCTTTGGGCCCACAGCGAGGGGCTGAGACTGCAGCAGGCTCAAACGTGTGTTCTCTAACTCACCAACAGCCATGTGTGAACGTCAGATTTAAAGGTAGTGGAAAGAAAATGTAATGAAGTGTTTTTCTCCTCTGTTATTATGGCCACGTTTGAAGTGTCGACAGCCACATGTGGCTGGTAGCTACCAAACTGAACAGTGCCAATGTGGACCAAAGTGCTATTGGACCATGAGATGCTGTTTAATTTTTACAAGCTGAGTAGCCATTTGTGTGAGTCGAATGAAGTAGGCAGTGGACCACTAGGTATGATCAAAATACACAGAGCATGTTCGTGTTCCTTAAAATTTGTTATAGTAACAGACACATTGCTACCAATCCCTTCTAAGCCCTCCCCCTCACTTTGACCCCCCTGATCCCACGGTCCTTGCCACTCTGAAGCAGCTCTGGAAGTCCTCTTTCCTGAGTGTCTTTACAATGAAAATACAGCGAGCGCTGCTCCCAAGTCCCACCCGACGGAAAGGCAGGCTCATGAAAACGTGACCTCAGGTCCTCATTCACATTCTTCACTGGAGCTGGCACTGGACACCTCGGCGCTTCCCTGGAGTCAAAGTACCATGAAAGGGAACGTATCGAATCAGTTCAGGAGATCAAGGCAGTCATAAGGGCGAAACTGAAGATACTCAGGAAAGAGGACTCCAGAGCTGCTGCAGCGAGCGGCAAGGAGGATGGGATGAATGTGCCCGCCCGCAGCAAGGGGGAGGACTGAGAGGGGGACTCAGGACAATGTGCCTTTTATTGCAATAATTTTATTTATTTTTGGTACCAGGAATTGAACTTAAAACCTCTCACTTGCCAGGAAGGTGCTGTGCCACTGAGCTGCATCCTCAGCTCATCTTAATAATTTAAAAATGTTTAGTAATTGCAACAGTTAGGGGCTGGGGGGAGAGCTCAGTGACTTAAATGCCTGCCTGCCAAGCACAAGGTTGTGAGTTCAATCCCCAGTACCAAACAAAAAAAAAAAATTGCAATAATTAATAATTTTAATTGTAATTATTTATTACAATTAATTTTAAAAATTGTGATAATTTTAAAAATTCAAACCCACTGTAGTTCTCACCCTTACCTTGTATGTTATAGAAACCAGGCCAAGAAAACTGCCTGTTCTACGCTAGTGGCAGTCTGTGGCGAGGACTGGGGACCTCTGCTGTCAGCGCAGCTCGGACATGGTATTTAGAAGCCCTTGACAGCTCAGATTTCAGCTGCAGCCAGGCCTGGTGTGCTGAGAGGTCTGAGCCAGCGAGTGCCTGGGGTAAGCAAACAGAGCGACACCGCATCCTGAACCGCGCACCCTGTCCCGCAGGCTCTGTAGCAAGACCGGCCTGGGGAGGCCTTCGGGCTGGGGCGTGGCCGCACCCCAGCCTCAGAGAGCTGAGCGGCTTGCGTCGCTGGGAAAGCCGCCCTCGCACAGACAGGCTGCACTGTTCTCTTCTCAGTGCAGAAGGTTTGATTTGGGAACTTCCTCCAACTCATCTGAAATCTGTAGTGTTTTGCATGAGTGGCCTAAGTTTATTTTCCTCAATGAGTAGCTACAATCCTCCTTTCCCTTGTCTGAAACGCCATGTGGGGTGAAGTAATAAATTCCCCCTTATAAATAGATGCTTTTCTGTTTCTCTCAACGCAAACGTCACCTCACTTTCACTGCTGCGGCCTGGCCGTGTCATCTGCTGTCTGGCAGGGCAGTGCCCTCTCCTTTCTTATTTTTCAGTGTTTTGTCTGTTCTTGATTGTTTTCTCTTCCCAACACACCTTAGAATCGGTTTGCCAAAATTTCCCTAAATATCAATTGAAATTTGCACTGGAATTTATGGACTAATGAGATCACTGATATTTTTCAAATGTTGGATCTTGACTTAGGAACAAGATTTGCTGTTCCCTTTACCCGAATGCTTGTTCTTGTACTTCAGAGTGTTGACTTGTGTTCATCAACTTGTAAGTCAATTTAAAGGTACTTATTGTCGCTGTTGTGAATGGGTTTGTGTCCCTCTGGATTCTTAAAGGGCGTAGCACGAGGGCCTTGAAGCTGGTTTGCGCATGCATCTCCCTGTTGACACTTCTGTGAAATCTCTGAGATTCTTCTATGCTACTATATCGCCTACTAAAAGGATTTTTCCTCTGGTTTCCTTTGTATTTTTCTTGGCTTCACTCAATGGATTTGAGTAGTAGTGGTAATAGCAAGAGTCATTACGTCTTCCTGCCTTTCCTCCTTTCTTTTCTCTTACGTGTGCTTAAGTATTTATTGAGATGGGGTCTCACTGTATTGCCTGGGCTGGCCTTGAATTCACCGCCCTGCCGCCTGAATCTCTCCAGAAGCTGGCAGAAGTTTGGCCGGCCACAGGAAAGAATTAGAATTTGTCCTGACTTTTTTCTTTCTTTTTTTTTAATTTATTTATTTTTATTTATTACATCTATTTATTGTGTGTGTGTGTGGCCAGCTCAGCCCACCAGGGGGCGGGGCTGGCTGGCATGTGGTGCTGGAGGATTGAACCGCGGTCCCTCTGCTTTGCCAAGCTTGTTTCAAGTAGGTGCTTTAGACCACTGAGCCATCTCTCCAGCCTGACTTTTTTCTTTCTTTTCTTTTCTTTTTTTTAAATGTATTTAGTACAGAGTCTACAGGGTCTCGCTACACAGATTGGATTTGTAGTGATTCTCCTGTTTTCAGCCTCCCAAGCACTAGGATTATAGGCATGCATTACCATGCACAGTCCCAGTCACCATCTCAGCGTGCCCTGGGGCCGGGGCAAGCACCGCCTGCTTGGGTTCAAAGCCCAGTCTCTGCATCTGCCTAAGCAGGTGCCTTACTCTGCTGAGCTATCTCGCCGGCCCTGCCCTGACTTTCATTTTATTTTTTTGGCGGAACCAGGGATTGAACTCAGGGCCTTGTGCTTGCCAGGGAAGTGCTTATTCCACTGAGCCATCTCCCTGGCCTCCTGTCCTGACTTTTAACAGAGCACTTCTGTTATCTTCCTCGTAAGTATAATATTTATCGAAGAAATTTTTTTTCTAATTTTCTGGGAAAGAGAAGTTGAAATTGATTTAAAATATTACTTTACATTTGAGACGATTACATTGTTTTTCTTCCTTAAATTTCAAGTGTTGAATTACAATAAGAGATTTTTTAACATTGAATATTGCAGGTTCCTGTACTATGCCCCTCTTGGTCAATCATATTAAAATTAGCCTGAAACTACACAGAGACACTGCATTTGCCAGCGTTTTATTTCAATTCCCACTTTAGGGTTTTGTATTCCTAAATGTTTTTATTTTCAAGTGATATGCCTTTACAGTTTTTTTTTTGTTGTTGTTGGCTTTTTATTTTGACTTTTGTCTAGCCAGGGTTATGTGAGCCTTGCAAATGGTTTGGGAAACTTACTATCTTTTCTAGTGCCTGGAATCTCTGTACTTCCTGAGGGCTCCAGAGCGATTTCCTGTGACTGCCTGAGACAGACCTTTGCAGGATGCTTTTCTCCTAACTCTAGCTGGTGCATTCTGATTTTCTATTTCCTTAAAAGACTCTTCTGGCTGCAACGGTCAGAGCAGCCAGGCAGCCGGAAGTGGACCCAGCCCAGGGTCCCTCGGCAGGAGGATGGATGGCCGTCTGCGGGGTCGGCACACAGCGGGAGACTGTCCATCCATGAGAGGAGTGCAGCCCTGACATGGGCCGAGGACAAAGTCCTCCATGACTGGCTGTTTGGAGTAAGCCAGGCACGGAGCGATGAAGGGCTTGTGCCTCGGCATACAGGAAGCATCTAGGAGAGGCTAACCTGGAGAGACAGAAAGCAGATGAGAGGCCCCCAGGACCGGGGGAGGAGAAGAGCAGAGGGTATTGCTCAACGGTTACAGAATTTCTGTAGGGAGTTGGGGAAGATTGGGAAACAGCATGCTGGGGATTGTGCAAGGAGGAGAATGTAACCAGCGGCACTGGACGGCACACTTAACGCAGTTGGGCTTTTAGGTCATGTATATTTATCACAATAAGCATTTTAAATCCACATTGTGATTCAATTAATTAAATCTATATTGTCTTAATTATTTTTCTTCCTTCTGAGACCAAGTACCTGACACCCAGAGTTAAAGGAGAAAAGGTTTAAAGGGTTTTTTAAAATGTAGTTAGTGCGGGTTCTACAAGGTCTTGCTACACAGATTGAACTTGAAGTGATTCTCCTGTTTTCAGCCTCCCAAGTGTTGGGATTACAGGCGCACACTACTTTGCTCAGTCTCAATCACCATCTCAGCATGCCCTGGGGCCAGGGCAAGCACCACGCTGGGATTCAAACAGACAGAATTTGATACCGGAGAAGTGAAGAAAAGGTTTATTTTAGCTTGCAGTTTGCAGACGCTTCAGTCTGTAACTGGCTGGCTCAGGGCAGGGTGGACGGCAGATGGGAGTCGCAGAGGAGACGCAGCTGTTGGCAGGCAGAAGGCAGCGAAGCAGCAAGGGCCGAGCACAGCGCTTTCTGCCCTTGTATCTTATTCAGGCTACTTGGGGTGGGCAGCGCTTCATCTTAGTGCCCTTGATCCTAGCACAGTCCCACGAATCAATCCCAGCATCACACACTCTAGGTTCAGCCATCTCTGGAAAAGCCCCACCTGTGACCACACGAGGCTTTGGGGAGACACCCTGACACAAGCCATAGCACTCTGCCTCTGGTCCCCCAACCCAAGACTCATGTAGACACACTTTCTGCCACAGCACAACCCACATTGTCTGGAGTCCAATAGCTAACGCAGTCCTCCCCAGAAGAAATCCCCGAGGCTGGTGTCTACCTGCTGAATTTTTATCAGCACTCTGGTCTTCCCAGCTCTACCCAGAATCTCCCGTTGAGCACAGCTGTAGACCTTCCAGCTCTATTTTTTCAGCTAGCATCTCCAAAACTTTCCTAGGTCTTCCCCTTCCCACAAGCCAACTCCTAAGCCACACGGTCAGGTACAGTTACAGCTATGACTTCACTTCTCCGGTGCCAAATTCTGTCTTGGTTATTCTTCCCGTGCCTGAGACCAAACACCCCACATCCAAAGTTAAAGTGGGAAAAGGTTTATTTTGCTCACAGTGTGTAGAGATTTCACTCTATAAACAGCTGGCTCCAAGGCAGGGTGGCACGACAGAGAGGCATTTCAGAGGAGAAAGAATTTATGGTGGGCAAAAGGTAGCAAAGCAACAAAGGACAACCACAGCACCTTCCGTCCCTTATATCTTATCCGGGCCACTTGGGGTAGGTAGCACTCACACCTTTATTCTCATTGTCCTTCATCTTAGTATCATACCATGAGCCAATGCCAGTGCTACACACTCTAGATCCAGCCACTTCTGCAAAAGCCCTACCTGTGACGACCCAAGGCTTTGGAGGATGCCTAGACACAGCCATCACATACACACACACACACGCATGCACACACACACACTCACAGTGGTGCTTTGTTTTCAAGACAGGATCTCACTACATAGTTCCCTGGCCTTCAACTCACAGTGTAGTTCAGGCTGACCTCAAACTTTTAGTGACCATTCTACCTCAGCCTCCTGTGCCCTAGAGCTACGGGAGTGGGCCACCGTGTCTGGCTCTGTTTATTGCTTGTTTTTAATAAAGCCATTTTTAGTAATCTTTGTTTTGCTAGAATATCTTCTATTTCATCTAAATGTTCAGAATTATTGATATGAATTGATAGTTTATCCCTCTCCTTAGTTTCGCTTACGTAGTTGTCTTTTCCTTTGTGTCTTTCAAGCCTGCCCTCAAGTTTTTCTGCTCCTGCCCTCAAGACACGGCTTTAGGTTTTATTGATTGGAAAAGCTAATTTTTTTCCAATTCATTCCTCCTACTGACTTTATAAACTTCTTTTTCAAGAGTCATTTTATTGTCTTTTCTACCTTCCTGTTTTTGTTGTTACCTTCACTATTCTTCATTTCAAAAGTACATGATTTTAGTTAAAATTTCTTTTCTAGCCTAGAGATCTTTTTTTTAATTTGCAAGATAATTGATTATTTTTATTGCTGTTTTGCTCCTGTCTAATTGTACTGCCTTATAGCCAGAGAGTGTATGGCCACATATGATTTCCTGTGTCTTTTGTAAGTTTTCTAAAGTTAATTGCAAAGAAAGTACATAACTATACATATACGTGTGTGTAAATATTCATATAATTGTGAATAATTATGTGTTCCAGTAGTAATTAATTCTAGGGCCGTCCAAATAGCTCAGCAGATTAAAGCACCTGCAAGCAGGCACAGAGACTGGGGATTTGATCCCCAGGCCTGCTGTGCTGGCCACGCCCCCAGGGCGTGCTGAGACAGCAGTTGAGACTGGGCGTGGTGGCGCACACCTATAACCCTAGCGCTTGGGAGGCTGAAAACAGGCGGATCACTATGAGTCTGATTAGTGAGACCCTGAACACCCTGTAGACCCTTTCCTAAAACACAAATAAATAAAGTAGTAACTAATTCTATTATTCATATCTCTTATATACTGAGGATTTTTTTTTTTTTGTTTAATCTATTAGGTTTCGAAAACAATTTGAGTAAAATCTTCCAGTAAGACTGTTATATAAGGCTGCACAGTGTAGAGGCCAGAGGTTCGTGACAATTTTGGGTTTTTGGCAAGCAGTACATTTCCCTTCCATCTTCTCATTCCATCTAATAGTTTTGGCTTAAATCCTACTTTGTCTGATAATGGTAATGCCAGACTTGCTGTCCCTAAATTTTTTAACCTGAACAAATTTAAATTTATATGAGTACATGTTCTTGAAAATTGAATACTTTTACAAGCCATATAACAAAACAACCTCCTTGCCTTGCCCCTGCCTCCCTTCTCCCTGGAGGCAGTTGCTTACTACATTATTTCTTCTGATAATTGCTTCCACATTTCTAAATAATAATCTTCCCACTACTACTCTTAATTTGCAATGTTAGATTTCATCTGCTTCCTGTGGTGGAACATGATGTAGCTGTCTTCTCTGACCCCACCGAATTCCCAACATCCTCTCAAAACTTTTTGTTCCTATCAATATTGACTGTTCATAATTATGTCCACGAGACTGTGATTCATAGCTAAAGCCACTTCATACATTAGGACTATATGTCTTTTTTGATATCACTCTGCTTTTCAGGAAGTGAATATATTTCCCCCTTTGTCTGATTGTTTAAATACTAGTTCACCCTAGCTTTGCACCAAAGAGCCATCATCTTCTGGCCTTGGGGATAGTCTCTGCTGTCACTGACTGCCCCAGGGCCTCCTGCACCCCCATCCTTCTTGGAGTCTCCACACCCCATTCTGGCCTCCCCTGGGCCTTTCTCCCGTGGTAGCTTACATCACTGAAGGTCTGGTAAGGCATGAGGATCTGGGGATCGAACCACAGAATTCTGAGCCTGACTGCTTTGCTTAAGCAGGCACTTAAACAACTGAGCTAATGGGCAGGTCCCCGAACCCACAGTTTTCAGGACAGCCCACACAGGCTTGGAAATGCCTCTTTCTACTCTCCCATTTGAGTGACACTTGATTCCACATTAGCGACAGTTTTCCCTCGCAGTTTTAAAGGCAGGGCCATTCCGGCCTTGTTGTTGAGGTGTGATGACTCCCATCTGATTGCTACTCCTTGTCCGGGGTCTTTTGTGCTTCCAGAAAGCTTCCAGACTCCTGTCTTGAGTGCTCTGAAGCACCCATGAGTCGTCTCAGGGGGCTTCCTGTTGGTCCTGTCCACGTAGAAGCTCCTGCCCTGGCTGTCCCGACGGCTCTTCTATTGCTGATGGGGTC
This sequence comes from Octodon degus, assembly GCF_000260255.1. Taxonomy (NCBI): domain Eukaryota; kingdom Metazoa; phylum Chordata; class Mammalia; order Rodentia; family Octodontidae; genus Octodon; species Octodon degus. The sequence goes on from NW_004524628.1 coordinate 7,700,911, forward strand.
ATCTCTCCTCCTTCCTTTCCCCACTGTTCTCCAGCGCTCTTGTTTCTCATGATGCTGCTCCACTGAGAGATTGGTCCTACCATTTCTAGTCCATTTTCATCTTTCTTATGAATACTCTTTATTTCTTCCATATCTTAGGGAACTTTCAAAAATTTATCTTCACTGAAATTTTCATTTTTAAAAGATTTTTTAAATTTTTATTTATTTATTTGATACAGGGTCTCTCTATGCAGCTGAGACTCGTAGTGATCCTCCTGTCTCAGCCTCCCCAGCGCTGGGATTAGAGGCGTGTGCCACCATGCCCTGTTTCAGTGGCCAGCCTGGCATGTGGTGCTGGGGATCGAACCCGGGTCCTTGTACTTGCCAGGCAGGCTCTTAGACTGCAGAGCTGCCTCCCTGGCCTAAATATTCATTTTTATCTCACTGAATTTGTCACATATACCTTGTATTCCAAGATGACCTTTGCATGCTCCTTTGTTTTACAGTTTTCTGGTGGTATTCTTGAGGACAAGAAACTCCCTTTGCCTCTGAAACTAGCATTTTGTTTTGCTTTAGAAATGGCTTGTCTCTTCATTGCTCTGCCCCTCTCACATTCCCTTTCCTCTTCATTGACTTCTGTTGTTGTTATTCTGATTCCTGCTTTTATTTGAGCATTTACCTCAACTCTGCCCGTGTTTCAGTGATCTTTTGTAATGAATAGTGACTCACCAAAAGCAGACTTGGGAAGCTGTGTGTGAGTCGGGGTGGCTTGTTTCCTAGGGAACTTTCTAGAAGAGCAGGCTGGGCAGTGTGGTTGGGAGATGCTGGCTGCCCATTTGTGAAGGTCTTTGCTACCAGGCTAGTCAGGGAAAAGACAGCCCTGTTGCCTGGGAATGCAGATAGAGCACTATCAGAGCCCAGTGGAAGGGCCTGGGAATCCCAGGTTACCCTGTGTAGCCTCGCCCTTAACTCCACCATGTCCAGCACGGTCCCTCATCCCCTCTGAGGCACTGAGTCCAGTGTCCCGCTAGTCCTTCCCACTCTAGTCTGCTCTGGAGGTTTAATGACAGCTCCATTGACATGACTTGCCCACAGCTACCCCAGTCTACCCTGCCCACCACCCCACCCTCCATACTCACTGTGGTGCCTGCTGTTCTTGGAAGTCCCTGGTGGTTTGTGCACAGAGCTGCCTCCTTCCGATTGCGCATTGCCAAGAAGCATCAGCCCTTCCGGTCACTTCATCATTCACCAGTTAGGTGTCCAGCTGATGTCTGTAGGACGTTGCAGCTGTTTTCCATCTGAGATGATGCTTAGTTACTAAAAACATCTCCTTACTGTATCACTGGAGGGTAAGATGGGAGTGCAGCCATCCTCGGTCCATTGTGCTTGACTCTGTGTTCCTTATTTATTTCCGTTAGTACCTTCCTGTTTTATCTGTACTTGTTCCTGCATTTCTGAACATTAGATCATCATTTGTTTCAGATAGCACTCATAACAGCCAACGTTTTGCACTGTTTGGCAAGCACTTAACACGTACGGCGTGTAGGCAAGCACTTAACACGTACACACGCTGAAGCACAGGCCTGCCCTGGTTATCCCACTCGCCACTCACATGGCACTATTCAGTAGGCAGAAGTCACTGTTCAGACCCAAACTGCGTGGACTAAGTAGAGAGCGGATCCAAGAGGGGCCCTGAGCCTGTGCTACCATGTTGATCAATGTACTACTAGTAATGGCGTCTTTTTCTTTCATCCATTTGTATCTTTGCCTAAGGAAGAAATTGCAATCACAGCAGCTGTTGGGATACAGGCGTGTGCCCCATGCCAGGCTAGGATGAGTCTGGCGTGAGGCTACCTTCACCGCCAGCATCTGCTGAATGGGGTGGACCGCAGTGCAGTTAATGCGCTTCCACCTCAGTGAGCCCGCAAAGCTGGCCGACGCCCCTCTCCCAGCCTGCTGTATTCAACGTCTCCCATTCAACATGGTTTGCTGGCACACTTCTGGACTGAACAAAGGGTGCAGGAGAAATGGCTTAGAATGGCTTGTTCCTTCCAGTCTTGGGTAGTGGGAGAAACACTCGAAGTTCCTGCCCTTGTCAGGACCTAACAGAGCAGCCAGGAGCGCTGGGGCACGTGACAGTCGGAGAGGTAGTGGTCCAGCTCAGCAGGAAGAATAGGAAAGTCCAGGAAGATGGCTGCAAACTGTGTGCAGAGACGGAGGCTGAGCAGCTTCCAGAGAGAGAAAGCAGCCAGGACGTCCATGCCACGATGGACTCCAGGCTGTTTGTATGAGGAGACACCGAAACAGATCTATGTCTTCACCTGAATGTATCTGGCACCTACAACGCTCCTGAGAAATATAAAAAGTGTTGGCGTTGCATTTGGGAGCAATGAGGTTTTTATAAAGTATATGAGTAATAAAGATATTAAACACCACTAGCACTGTAGTGCCTCCCTGTAACCCAAGCCCTCCGGTAAAATGAGGCAGGAGGATTGCAAATTGAAGCTCAGTCCTGGCAATTTAACAATTTACAAGCCCCGGTGTTCTGACAAACCATAAAAAAGATGGTGGGCAGCTGGGGAGGTAGCTTGGAAATCTAAGCACCTGCCTGGCAAGCACAAAGACCCAAAAAGGTTCGATCCTTAGTACTACATGCTGTACTGGCCTTGGAGCCACTCCAGCCACCAAAACTGTGTGTTGTGGTGCATGCCTGCAATCCCAGTGCTGGGGAGGCTGAGACAGGAGGATCACTATGAGTCTGAACTATGTAGTGAGACCCTGTAACAAATAAATAAATAATTTTTTTTTAAAAAAGATGGTTAATGTAGCTCTGTTCAAATGCCTTGGGTTCAATCCCCAGCATTGCAAGAAAAAATATGGAATCCACATTTTCACTTTCCTGTTGATGATGAACGTGAAGATTTTCACAAAGTATTTGTCAATATTTATCAGCCACGTTAAGGCTCCCAGTGATTAACTAGTCAAATGGCAAAAAAAAAAAAAAAAAAAAAAAAAAAAAAAAAAAAAAAACCCACATCTGTCATTGGCCAAGCGATGGCCGTGACTCATCCACATGGCTGACACTGACAAAGGTTCTACAATCTGAGATACAGGATCTCAGGATAAATCCTGAGGGGATTTCACTGACTTTAGCAGACCCAAAAGCTACAACTCTTATTGCATAGGTCCTGCTTTATCTTTAACTATCCAGCAGAAAAGTATAAAAATGAAATATAAGACGTAAAGCCATGGTGTTATGTTGAGCTGTAGCTGACTCAGGTCAACAATTTCTGACATTGTCAGTCAAGCGGAAGACCCAATACTATTACGGGCTACTGGACTCTTTTAGAATATTTTGCTGAGTTTACACACCTATAATATTCAAATAACGGAACTTAACAAAGAAAGGGGATACAGATGAATGTCCATTTTGTATCTGTGTATTCAAAGTGGTTAGGTTAGATATATAGTTACATTCTCTTAATGAATAGAGGGATTTGTTCTAATAGTGTTTGTAAATAGGATATCATGTCTGCATCTTATACAGCAATTAACCACTAGGAAGAATGTATGCAATGTGTTAATTATTGAAACTGTCCTACCAATTTGGTTTGAAACTGTCTCATTGCTATTTGTTTTTCAATAAAATTATGGAAAAAAATATATAAATAAAAAAGGGGAAAAAAAACCCCCACATGTCTGTGGCCGACCTGAGAGGTGTGCCCCCATGTAACATCATGGCCTGTGCAGAGCAGATGAATTTACATATTACCCCCAAGAAACACGGGGTTTCACTTAGACCAAATGAGTGTTCCGAACTTATTTTATCTACAAAAATTGAAAAGATAACTCAATACATTGGTTCTATTAATAGAAGAAATCTGCAGATTTTCACAAGATTCCAGTTTATATTTGCAAAAAAGGCTTAAAATAGAATAACAGATGTTATGGCTTGTGCTTGGATGTCTTCCCAAAGCCTCATGTGGTCAGAATTTTTCAGAGGCAGCTGGGTCAGGATCCTGTTATTGATCCATGGTGTGATGCTAGAATCAAGGGTTTGTGATTACTGCGTAAGTCCATTGATTAATTCGGCATCACCTTAATCCCAGTAGCCTGGATAAAGTATAGAAGGGGCAGAATGATGCTGTGAGGTCCTTTGCTTGTTGCTTTGCTTCCTTCTGCCTGTCATGAAACATTTCTTCCTTGCTATGCCCCCTGCCTCGGAGCAAGCTGGTTATGGACTAAAACTTCTACAAACTGAGCTAAATAAACTCTTTTCCTTTTACCTTTGGATGTTGGGTATTTTGTCTTGGCAATGAGAGAAAAGTAGCTGAGACAGAATTGGTACTGGCGAAGTGAGGTTGTTTCTGTGATTCTACCTGGCCTTTTGTTTCAGGAGCCTTTCACAATGGCTTGTGGGAAGAGTTTGGAAAGGCTTTGAGGTGCTGGGTGAGAAAAGTAGAGTTGGAAAGCCTTAGGCTGCACTCAATGGGAGATTCTGGTCAGAGCTCAGAACATCAGAAGGCTGATAGAAATCCTGCCAGTAAAAGTATGGCTCATGAGGGTTCTGCTAGGATGAAGGACTGTGTTAGCTGTTGAACTCCAGGCCCTGTGTGTTATGCCTTGGAAGAAAGTTCTTCCGCTTCTTTCGTATGTCTAGAACTTTGCCCAAGACTAAGGTTAAGGGTGCAGGAATAATTAATCTGGCAAATGAAATTTTAAGGCAGGTTAATCTTAAGACAGTCACATGCCTACTTTGGGGGACTTTTAGCCAGATTTCTGTTGAGAATCAAGATCAAAGTGCCCAGTAGGAGGATTTAAAATATTTTGAGTTTGGACAGACAGGAAGTTCTGGCCAAGCTGTGGACTGCAAATACAGAGCAGAGGAGCTCTCCACTGTGGAGAAGGAACAGGAGATGAGCCAAGATGGCCTGAGCTCATCACAAGATCCAGCAGAATGTCAGCCTTTGGAGCTTCAAAGTTGCAAAACTGGAAGAACTCTTCTTTGAGAACAGAGCCCCAGAGCATAATGGTCCAGCATGGCGGTGGCCTTTGTTCCCTCGGGATTTGGGGTAGAGGCACTCAACCCCATCACCAAAGGAGAATGAAGTTGGATCCTGCTAGAGCTGGTGACAGACCTTGGGATCATCCATATGGTGCTGGCTTTAGGTGCATGCACAGTGAAAGAGTTGCGGGGCCAACGAGGCTGCCTCCCGGTTTCAGAAGCAGGCCTGGGATCCCGGCCAGGCCACGTGCCACTGAGGTGGGGGGGGCCGCAAAGCTGTAGGGGTGAAGCCAAAGGAGCACTGGAGACCCCACAAAAACTTGGATCTTCTCAAAAAAACTGCGAGAAGGTAGCAGAGCCAGCAGAGAAAACCCACGAGAGTGAGCTGCAGCCTCCAGCAGGGTCACAGGTGCGCGGCCGCCCAAGCCATTTGGTGGTTACAACTTGCTGCAGATTTCCAGGGATGTTGGAAATGAAATTGTGGGATTTAATGTTTGCCCTGCTAGCTTTTGGTTTTGTTTTGGTCGCATTCCTTTGTATTTGTAATTTTTGGAACTGAAATGTTTATCTGTGGCACAGAATATTGGAAGTGTTTAACTTTCTTTTCATTCATACATGGACTTGTACCTAAGAATTTGCCTTAAATCTCAAAGAAGACCTTGGGCTTTGGCTTCTCAGCAATGCTGAAACTGTTAGGACTTTTCAGCTATTACAAGTGGAGTCTTTGGGGGGGGCCAAGGGTGGAATGTTATTGTTTGTCTACAGATGTCTCCCCCAAAGCTTCAGGCAGTGTGAAGCTTTTCCAGAGGTGGCAGGATCTAGAGTGTGTGACTGATTCATGGTGCCATGATGGGATTAAGGGTGTGTGATTACTACAGCAGTTCACTGATTGGTTTGACACCTCCCTAATCCCAGAACCCTGGATAGCATGTAAAAGGGACAAAAAGACACTGTTAAGGTTTCTTGCTTGTTGCTTTGCTGCCTTCCGCCACAAGTCGTTTTTCCTCCAAGCTACCTTGGAGTCAGCCCATTATGGACTACAGCTCTACGAAGCGTAAGCTAAATAAACCTTTGCTTTGGGCCAGGGATATAGCTCGTAGCATAAGCACCTGCCTGGCAAGCACAAGGTCCCAAGTTTGAGTCCTAGTATTGCAAAAAAATAAAAATGAAATAAAATAAACCTTTCCCCCTTTAACTTTGAGTGTTGGGTATTTTTGTCTTAGCAGTGTGAGAAAAGTAATGAGAACAACAAATAATTATAATAATGACTATATTTGTCCTCAGCCAATTCATGATAGCAAAATATAACTCTTAGTTCATTACATCAATAATTAAAAACCTGACAGTTAATGCTATTATAGATTAAAATCAAAATTTTAACATTGAAAATAAATACATTTGTTTTTGAAAAAAAAGAAAATAAATACATTTGTGATGAAATTTTGGTGTTTAAGAGTAATTAATATTCTAATTTCTTGGAGCAAAAATGTATAGCAAACTTATACTCAACCAGTTGCAACTTTCTAATACAAAAGAAGCTATAGTGTAGTATAGCAAAATAGGTGTATCTCAAAATACAAAACTATCCTCATATGTCTACAGCTAGATTGATTGAATATTTTGTTTGTGTGGTGACATTAATATTGGGGGACATCTTTTTAATAGAATAATCTTTACTTTTATTGATATTTTGGTGCTGAGCATTAAGCCCAGCGTTTTGTACTAAACATACACTTCACCACGCAAGGAATAAAAATTTTCACAGCCTAGAATTTTCTAGCACACAAATATGGTAAAACACTCAACAGGATTATCCTAGTTACTTTTCTCTCTCTCCCTCTCTCATGGCTGGGACAAAATACCTGACATGCAAAGTTGAAGAGAGAAAAGTTTATCTAGCTCACAGTTTGTAGAGGTTTCGGTTCATAATCATCTACTTCAAGGTAGGGTGGGGCACGTGGCAAAGGGACAGCTATTCCAGGTGGCAGAAGACAGCAAAAGCAACAAGAGCGAAAGGGGCAGAGCACTGACACTTCTCCATCCCTCTTACGTACGCAAGCTACCTGCCCTAGGGCAGGTGCGCTTACACCCCCAATGACAGCACTAGCCAGTGAATCAGTCACAAACTCTAGATTCAGCCACCTCTGAAAAGCCCACCCCCATGACCACATGAGGCTTTGGGGGAACATTCAGACCCAAACCATAACAAGGATCATACACATAGACAATTTAGTTGGAAAATTTAAACTCAAAATAATTTTGATAGCAAAGTGCTGTGACTGGAGCAACAACACTCAACACGAGATGACTGAGTGACACATGTGCCTGTGTCACTGTGAACCCCTGGAGGTGGGGAGAGCCTCTGTTAATATGGCTATTCTGCATTTGCAATACCTTGAAGCTCTCTACTAGAGAAATGCAGCTTCAGCTCACCTCTTTCTTCTTCCCTCAGCTCTTGCCCCCATCACCAGCCCACCCTGCTGTTGGGTCCCCTCTGCTGAGTGACCTCCCCTGTGACCAGCCAGCGTGACAGCTCAGCTCTGGTGCCTTCTCAGAGCCCTGATGACCCATTCAGAGTCCTGTTTCCTTGCCACATTGAATGCTGTCACTCTAGGTTGCTGTCTGTCTGTTTTCTGTTGCTATCACAGACTGCTACAGACCAGTTAGCTTATGGAGAACAGAGGTTTCTTAGCTCAGGAAGCTGGGAAATCCAGGTGTGCAGGGCCCACATTGGCTGGATTCTCCTGAGCATCTTCTTGCCCAAGCAGAACCTGCCAGAGGTCATCATAGGACTCAGTGGAACAGGCTCATCAGAGGTGCTGCCCTGTGCCACTCAGCCACTGCTGTGACAGCCAGGGTCCTGTTCACTGGTGAATGAGGGGCTTCATTCATCCATGTGGGTTCATCCTTCCCAACCTGGCCACTCCCTAAAGCCTCATCTCACAGAATCATTTACATGTGACTTGGGGTTTCCACTTTCAGTGCATGAAGTTTGGGGGTACACTGCTCTATGGTCACCTCTCTCATGGACCTGTCCCTCCACTGTCTCATCCCCTACTGACAGGGGCAGGGTTAGATCAGCTAAGCAAAGCAAGCGTCCCACCAAGATACCTAGTTCACTGGGTTCTTCTCTCCCTGGGCTCTGGAGAGGAAGAGGCCTTGTCCTCAGCCCACAGCCTTGTGTCACCACAGTCTCATGTGAAACTGTGTCACCTTGCTCGCCCATCGCAGGACTTCCTGGGAGTCAGACTTCCCGTATTTCTGTGCCAACCCTGCCCACGGGAGGACCTCAGCTTCTGGGCACACTGGCCATGTCTTGGACCGATGACCACCCATTACTTAACAGTGCTCAGCCTTTTGTGTGCCTGGAAAATGGGCATCACAACCGCCCTGCTGGGCTGCGCTATCTGACAGAGAAGAGCCACTCAGGGCCCCTCAGGCCAACTTGAACTGAGGCTGCGCTCGGGTGGCGGAGAGCAGAGCGGGCCACAGACAACTCGGAGGATATTTGCTCCTCTCAAGGCGTCAGTGTATTAACTCCAAAAGCCAACACAGTAATTCCATGCTTGTTGTTAAGTTTAAATTTTTGGTTTTTGAGACAAGGTCTCAATATGTAGCTCAGGCGGGCCTCAGAGTTGTAGTGATCCTTCTGCCCCAGCCTCCTGAGTCCTGGGACTACAGACATGTGCCACCACACCCAGGAACTACGCCACTTGTAAACTAAACCTTGTAATTCCTTACCTTAAATACTTTAGATTCATTTCTTAATAATCAGGACATTTTCCTATACAGATTGAGTGTCGTAGTCCAAAATCCCAGCAGAGGAAATGCTCCAAAATCTGAAACATTTCGAGTAATGTGATACCACAAGTGGAACATTCCACATGATGAAACTTGGTTTCATACACAGATTTCTTTGAAATATAGGATGAGGTTAGGGGTGTAGTTCACAGGTAGCATTTACCTATTGGAAAAAGCACAAAATTACCTTCAGATTAAGCCTACGGGGTTTATAGGAAACAGGCTATAAGAAACATGCTTCTCTCATTGCTGGGACAAAATCTATGTGTTTCACATTTAGGGTGAGGCTCCACCCCCAGGGCATCTCGCTGTATTTGTGTATCTGTTGCAGGGTTTTGGGAGGCTGGAGTCTCCTTCTGGAGGTGGATTCTAGGTTCTTTGCGTCCTCAGTGGCTCAGGGAGATGGCTCAGATGCCTAAGTGCCTGCCTGTCCTCAGCAAAGAATTGGGTAAGACAAGTACAAATGGTAGCCAAGGTTTATTAAAATAAAATACTTGGGCTCCGCTGAGTGAGTTTGGACTGTGTGTAAGTAGGAAAAGAAAAGCAGCCTGCACATAAGGGCGGCCACCATGCCAGACAGGCTCAGGGCAACAGCTCAGCGTGGATGGCTCCTCTGGTGTCACCATCCTCAGCCGGGCCTCAGGTCCAGGCCAGCCCTCAGAAACTTGCCCAAGTCCTTGTGAGAAGGCCTGAGCAGGGCTTCGGGGACTGTTCTGAGCACGTGTCCCAGGATCCTGTAATCCTCAGTTGGGCCTCCTTCCCCAGCCAGCTTTGCCCTGCCCTAATCTCCCGTCCCACGCCTATTCCCCAGCGCACAGCACTCTGCTCCCAGCATCGTAGGTTGGATTAGGGACACCCAACCCGTCTGCACTGCACTACGACTTCTCTGGAGAAAGATAGTGGCAGTCCTCTGGTGTTGCCTGGAGTGCCCTGGTGCATTCTCATGTCCCACAGCTTTGATGACTGTGATATTTCAAATACGAGATGATCAACATTCACTTGGGATTAGCTCTCTACTATGGCTGGTGTCTTAAGGTCTCCCCAAAGCCTCATGTAGTCACAGGGGAGGCTTTGCCAGCGGGGCTGGACCTAGAGTGTGTGATGCTGGATCGACTCATGGTACAATGCTAGGGCCAAGCGCGCTAGGATTAACAGTGTGAGTGCTTCCTGCCCTACGTACCCTGGATAAGATATAAGGGTCAGAAGCAGCTGGGTCATTCCTTGTTGCTTTGCTACCTTCTGTCTGCCATGAACCATTTGTCCTCTGAGATGCCTTGGAGCCAGCTGGTTATTGAAGCTCTACAGAATTCAACAGGCTTTCCTTTTTTAACTTTGGGTGTTGGGTATTTTGTCTCAGCAACAAGAAAAATAATTAAGACATTCTCTTTAATCTCCTTTTATCTATAATTCTTTCCCCTTTTTTGTTAGTTTAGGGTTTTTTTGTTTTGTTTTGTTTTGTTTTTTGAGACTAGGTCTCACTAGGCAGTTCAGGCTGGCCTTGAGATCACTTCAATCCTCCTGCTTCAGCCTCCTGAGGCTGAGATTACTGATGTGTGAAACCATGCCTGCACCTACATTTTAAAATTTTTTTGGAGAGCCCACGCCATCATCTTCTTAATTTCTAAGTATTTCTTCACAATGACATTTAACCAGTTCCTCTGTCCCCTGTATTTCCTGTAAATGCAAGTTCAATCTGGACAAGGCTTGACTGGCTTATGTTAAGTGCTTTTGTCAAGAGCTCAGTCTTCTCCCTTTATTGGCCAGGCAAGTGAAACCCAAACAGGAATTTGCAAGCAGACTTGTGTACATAGTATTTGGTTTTGAGTGAGAAGGTCTGAATTGAAAATGAGCCTTACTGGAACATTTGGACAATTAACTTTCCCTTGGTGAAGCTTATTTTCCTCTGTAAAGAGAAAAGATTAGAAAAGCTACTCCCCAGTGTCTTTTGGGTCCTAGATTAAATGTCTATTTGTACACAATTAATGTGGCGGCTAGACCAGGGAACGCAATTCACCTCCCGCAGTGCAGGGTTCTTTTGACTTTACGGAGTCATTCCTATCAAGCACTTGACAGTGTTTCCTTGGTTTTATGGTTGTTTGCTTCTTTTCTTTTCCCTCTTCTTTTCCTTTCTTGGAGTGCGTGTGGGAGGTCCTGGGGATTGAACCCAGAGCCACACATGTCTGTTTTGATGGATGGAGTATACAGTTATGAGCACCACTTTTTTTCTTTTTTTTATGGGGGATTGAACTCTGGACCTTGTGCTTGCCAGGCAGGTGCTTATGCGGCCGAGCTATAGCCTCAGCCCTGAGCACCACTTTAAAGCCTAGGCCATAAGGAATTTTTACACCGGCATACAATTGTGTCACCACCAGTATCCAGCTGCCCTTGTGGTTTCACTCGCGCTGAGCAGAGAATGAGCGCGCTTCCACTTGAGCAGCTCTTGATTCAAGACAGGAAAGAGCCGGGCGAGGGGGGGCACGCCTGCAGTCCCGGCACTCGGGAGGCCACGGCAGGAGTCGCCATGAGTTCCACGCCAGCCGTGGCGTATGGAGTGGATTCAAGTCCAGCCTGAACAGCACAGTGAGACTTTCTCAAAGAACACAGACCAGCGAGATGAAAGAAAGCAGCAGAGTCCCGCCACAGGGCAGGATGAGAAAAGCCAGCACAACCCACTTGCGTGCTATCAGTCTCCTGCTGGAAGGCCCCAACAAAACACATCTGAATGTTAAACAGCTTGCTACTTGCAAATTTAAAAAAAATGGAAGCCTCTGTAGTCACTGCACCTGTTGCTCTGCTGAGCCCAGGTCAGTTTCAGAGACCAACACACCATTGTCTCCTGGGGGCCACAGGCGCGAAAGCACCGAATGCCAAGCCCCATCTGAGTCCCCTACAAAACTCACCACTTCCCCGAGGGTCACTCCCTTTATTTGTTTATTCGTTTTATTAGCTACAGGGTCTTGTGGTGCAGTTTGCCCTGGTAATGATCCTCTTGTCTCAGCCTCCCCAGTGCTGTGTGCCACCATGCCCAGTCTCAGGGCTAGCACGGCATGCCGGGGGTTCTGGGGTAGGCACAGCATGCAGGACTGGGGCTAAAACTCGGGTCCTTGCGCTTGCCAGGCAGGTGCTTAGACCGCCAAGCTATCTCCTCAGCCCTCTCCTGCTTCTTAATCCTGCCTGCTTTAGTGTCATGCAACAAAGTAGGCATTAGGGAAGGTGGAGCCAGGTGGCGAACAGCACACGCCTATGATCCCAGTACTCAAGAAATTCATGCTCTGAAATTATAAATTGTGCGTGCTACAAACTTTCAACCTCCTAGTTTTGCACTGTGCTTGATTGTGCTGTGGAAACTGAGGGCAGCTATGAGGGTCGCTTTACTATCAGGCCCAGGTAGCGGAGCTGCTAAAGGTAGGTAGAGTAGCTACTGAGCAACGTATGATGTGGAAAGCACTAGGCCCCAGCCAGGAGTAGTGCTGCATGCCTGTCACCCCAGCACTCAGGAGGCTGAGGCAGGGGAATTGCTGAGAGTTCAAGGCTGGCCTGGGCTACCCAGTGAGCTCAAGGCCGGCCTGAACTGCAGAGCGAGACCGTATGTCAAAAAAAGAAAAATAACTAAATAAATTCACCAAACAGAGAAATTCCATTTATAAATAAATCAATAAACAAATATGTTTAGGGGGAGAACAGTAGATTAAATTACCAGCTAATTATTACTGGTCAGCATTATAAGTAAATATTATGTATATCTTATGCTTTTATGAGCTTAAGAATGTTTTAAGTCCCCCCTTCACACTGAGGGATCTTGGACCTTTTCCTCAAGCCCTGGTTATAATACACAAGTTACCTGAAATTGCACGGCCAGAAGCCTGGGTTGGCCACATCTGTTGTGCTGGGGAGTTGGTCTGGGAGTGTTGATCTGCACCCCCAGCCTTTCTTATTTCTATTTTGAGGCACAGCCTTGCCACATTGTCCAGACTTTCCTGCTTCAGCCTCCCAAGCAGCTGAGATTACAGGCTTGTGCCGCTGTGCTGGACAGGGTATGCGCCTTAGCCCTGGATTTGCTACTTTCTAAGGGTACACAGAGAGCCAGATTGCTGAGTGTCTCTAGGGTGTGGGCTTTCTCCTCCACGAAACAGGAATAATACACCATGTGGTTACACAGAGCATGTGAGGACCGAATGACATAATGTGGGTTCCTTTTTTTTTTTTTTTTTTGTACCAGAAATTGAACTCAGGACCTTGAGCTTGCCAGGCAAGCGCTGTACCACTGAGCTCTATCCCCAGTCCTTGAATGACATAATGTGAATGAATTGCTGAGTGGTGTAACCCCATAATCCCAGTACTCGGGAGACTGAGGCAGAATGATCACTGGGAGTGCAAGGCCAGCCTACGCTACACAGTGAGTTCAAGGCCAGCCTGAACTACATAGTGAGTCCCTGTCTCAAATAAATAAATAAATAAATAAATAAAAATAAATAAATGAATAAATAAAAAAAAGATGTCCTCTTTGCCTAGGACTTACGTATATCCTCTTGTATACTGCATATCCATTCCTGATTATGTATAATCCCTAAGGTAATGTGAGCGTTGTGAGCATAGGTAGTATACTGTGTCATTTAGGGACAAGAAAACAGGCTGGCCATGTTGGGTACAAATGCAATTTTTGGGATATTTTCCATCCTCTGTTGGCTGGATCTGGAGATGTGAACCCGCAGAGCCCAAGGCTGACTAGAGGGCTGTCTCCTCCTGGGCCGGGCCTTTGGGGTGCAGGGGGAGGCCAGGCCTAGGAGACAACTGCTGTGGGCTCCCCGTGCCTTTGTGACTGGGGCAGCCCTGCCCATGGTGGAGGAGAAGAGAGAGGTCTGCATCCCAGCAGGATTCCTGGGGGAGAAACCGTCCCGCTTCGCTGCTCTGCCCGCAGTGTGCACAGTCGCCATGGACTAGCCGATGCCAGGGGTGCAGTTCCGATTTGCGGACTTGCAGGCGGGAAAGTCTCGCGGCGTCAGCGCAGCTTTGCCTGTCCTTTCCTGGGCTTTTGGACACAACGCTGGTCCAACAGGAAAAAGGAAACCTGCGCGTAGAGGAAGACACAAGCCAATCTGAAGAGGCCAGCAATGCTCTCATTCAAAGAAATGTCGTGGGTAACGAGACAAACAGATATTTCCACCTGCGAAGGTGCAGGCCAGCGCCACAGCCAGACCCGGGGAACGTGGACAAGTCACGCTTGCTTTGCCCATGACACCCTCGTTCCTTATTTATGTTTTTACGTCAGGCAATTCTGCCGCATTTAGCAAAAAGACATTGGTGTTCCAAAAAATTAAATAAACATCCTTAAATCTCAATATTTAAAAAAATGAAACTGTTTCTATCATGAGAAAAATCACACACACACAAAATAGTTCAAAACCAGCAAAATATTTGAAGATACTGGCTAATCCCTAAATACCCCAGCTAAACTGGAGGGTACTCAATACTGAAAAAAGACTCCTTTTAGTAATACCCATCTCTGGCTGGGGAGATGGCTCAGTAGAATAAGCACTTGCCTGGCAAGCGGAAGGCATGAGTTCAATCCCTGGTACTGTCAAAAAAAAAAAAAAAAAAAAAAAGTATTGGGGCTGGGAAGATGGCTTAGTGGAATAAGTGCTTCCCTGGCAAGTGCAAGGCCCTGAGTTCAATCCCTGGTTCCGCAAAAAAAAAAAAAAAAAAAAAAAAGTAATACCTATTTCTATTTCTACCTCTGTTTTCTTCCTTCTTTTTATCCTATTAGTCTCTTCCCTATCATCTGCTGCATGTATATAAAAAGGCCTAAGAAACTTAATGAACTTTAAAATACCCTTTACAGTGGCCTGCTCACGGCAGTTGCTGATTAGAAAGTAAGTAGATTTTAAAAGTTACACTGTAGGTGAAAAGAGCTCGCAACTCCTGGCTGGAGAGTTTTGTGAGACTTTTAATTTTGCTGGATAAACACAGTACCACGAATCCATTACATGCCTGAAAAACACACGGTAGGTGGTGGGGACTGAGGAGCACTGTGAGAACGGCCCCAACTGCCACTTTACTAAACCACCCCTGCGCTCACATGCGGAAACCACGCAAGGCTGTGAAGGAGGAGCGACAGGCTCCGACCTCCCTGAGGGTCAGCATTGCATTAAATGACTCCGGCAGGTGACTGTATCTTCCCCACCTGCTTGGAAAAGGTGTGTGGAAGTCCTAAGCCCAGGACCTGAGCACAAGGCTTTATTGGGAACTAGGTCAGAGGCAGATGCGACCACCTGACCTGTGGTCACATGGGCGGCTGGGGGTCCTCTGTCCAGCAGGCCCCGAGCTGGATGCTCAGTGCAGGCAGAAACTAAGCAGCACAACTGCAAACCAGGAAGAGCAAAGCCAGAAGAGGCATCCTGAGGCCAGAAGCAGTTCCCGAGCTCGGCCCTGCCACCCCCTGGCCCTGCCTTCTCCCTAGGCAGCCCCAGGGCTGCAGCTCTAAGCACTGGAAAGGCAGTTTAATTAATTAATTAATTAATTTGCCAATGTACATATTGTTTTTCTGAGACAGGGTTTCACTATGCAGTTCAGACTATTGAACTCAGCAATGTAGCCCAGGCTGGTCTCAAACTCTAGGTGATCATCCTGCCTCAGCCTCCAGAGCTTTGAGATTACAGACATGCCCTCGCTAAAATGCCAGTGCAGAGCAGCCTTTAAGAAATTAATACAAGTTTGGGGGCTTACATGCCTGGGGATAGAGGATAGAAAGGAGACTTTTCATTGTATAAATGATTATGTGTACCATTTGAATTTTAAGTTATATGAATGTATTTCTCTATTTCAAAAAAAAAGAAAGAAATTAATACAGTCACTATATTTCAGGAAAAATTTATTTACCTATATGTTTATGTGTCATAAGAGGAAATTCACGGAACTATACCTTGGGGTACAGGACAAATTTCCTGGATCTGACTTCTAAGGAATGAAAAGATTTTTTTGAGACAGGGTCTTGCTGTGCAGTTTGGGTTGGTCTTATGCTCACTTTTGTAGCCCCTGGGCTGGTCTCAAACTCGCACCGATCCTCTTGTCTCAGCCTCCTGAGTGCTGGGATTACAGGTGTGTGCTGCCCTGCCCTGTTCTGGGGCTAGCACAGCATGTGGGACTAGGGATTGAACTCAGAACCTTGTGCTTGCCAGGTAGGTGCTTATGCCTCTGAGCTATCTCTCCAGTCCCTGAAAAACATGTCTGATTGCCTGAAATATTCTTTGTGAGACATGGAAGGTAGATTACTTTTTAAAAAAAGATAGGCCACTACACAAATCTCACGACTTACTCTATTTTCTGTTGCTATCACAGCATACCTGAGATGAGTAATCTGTAAAGAGATTTATTGAGCTGACAGTTTGGAGGTGGGAAGGTCCAGACAGCAGCATGAAGGCCTTGTGCTCAAGCCAAAGCAGAAAGCCTGAGAGCTGGAGGGTGAAGGGAGGACAGTGGGCCAGATGCTTTGTGACAACCTGCTGTTGCCACAGCCCCCCTCTCTGTGCAGCCACATCCCTCCAGCCACACTCGGCAGGTTGTAGCCCGTGACCCCACCACTGCTGACTCCCTCCCCCCACGCTGGCAGGTGGCAATGACATTGTGGCGCGGGTTTCTGTGGGGACAGCACCTGAAGCCGCGGCACCCTCATACCGTAGGCTGAGGTCACGCTTACGCAGCCTGGAGAGGCCACAGCCACCCTCAGATCTCCATGTGAGGGTGAGAGTGAAGTCTCATGGTACAAGCTGGGGATAAATTCCAGTAGGACTGAGCTGGAGGCTGGAGCCTGCGCCCCGCTCCCACTTCTGTTCTCCACCTCTGCTTCAGTCGTGGCGACTGTCCTCAAAATGCTTAAAGTGTCACCTAGCTTTGAACTCAGAAACATGTTTGCTGGATAGGTATCTCTGCCATGTAATTATGGAAACCTTGGCTCCGACTACACTTTAACTCTGGATTTTGCAACTTTTAGCAGTGGAAACCTCATCTGAGAACAGCATTACTCACATTTCCAGTTTGTAGAACACACAAAAGCAGAACTTGTGCGGTGGGAGGAGGAAGGGCCAGACAGGGAGCGCAGGAGCTCTTACTGAAATCCCCCAGGTCCCTTGGAACCCTAGGGAGCCCCAGGCTCTGAGGAGCAGTGTTTGGGGAACAGAACACCTGGTCTCGTTCTCATTCACTCTAGTGTAGCGGCGCAGAAGGGACTTCTCAGAGTGGAGGTCTAGAGAGCCAGTGGCTGTGAAAATAGTTGTGCGTGTCTTCCTAAGGAGTGGTTCTCTCTTTGAGCACCTGCCTTGTTCCCAATTCCTGGAAATTTCAGCATCAGTGGTGAGGTTAGCACGGGGCACACGCTGGGTCTAGATCCAGATCCTTGACCATTAACTCCTCTTGCCCTCGCCGGCGCCCGCTTGTCTGCGTTTTCTTCTCTCTGCACAACTAGAGAGCTAAGCTGAGACTCTCAGGGTCCTGTCTGCATAGCGGCCCATCTCCACAGGCACCAGTGCAGGTCTGAATACTTGGCTGTACAAGTCAGGCCACTAGCAACAACACGTTAGTGCAAGAGAAGGTGGAATCTGGTGAGAACCAGCAGGCCTTCCTGTTTGCGACTGCCTCGGAGTTGCATTTTTAGGAGCTGAAAGACTGTGCCCATCCAGTTATACTTCTTTGTCCAATGCTTTCCTTCCTCTAGTGCTCCGCCCCCACCCCCACCCCAATTCCCATTTTCAGCGTCCCCAGCACTGGGATCACAGGCATGCGCCACCACGCCCAGACTTGATGGCTGGCTCAGCGTGCCAGGTACAGGGCTGGCGTGGCATGCGGTGCTGGGGATCAAGCCCTGAACTTCGGTGGCTGCACTTGCCTAAGTAGGCGCTTATTCCACCAAGCTATCTTGCTGGCCATTTATTTATTTATTTATTATGCGTTTGGTACAGGGTCTTGCTATGTAGCTCGGACTAGTAGTGATTCTCCTGTCACTCCCCAGTGCTGAGATTACAGGTATGTACCATCACGCCAGACTTGGTGGCAGGCTTGGTGTGCTGGGGCGGGGCCGGCATGGCTTTCTTTACTGGAGATTGAACCTGGGTCCTTGCACTTGCCTTGGCAGGCACTTAGACCGCTGAGCTATCTCCATGCCCCAATTATTTCTTTTTTTTTAACTTTATATTTTTATCAGCACATGTTTGTCATACAAACCAATCACATTGATCACAGAGAATTGCACCTGTACATAATACATCTTGATTCTTCTTTTTCCCCATTCCCTCCCCATTTACAAAAGCTTTGTTTACATTTTTTCCTTCCATTCTCTGTGTTCTCCCTTCTCCCTTTCATCCCTTCCCCCTTCTTCCACGTCCCATGAGAAGGTCCCTGTCTTCCATCACCTTCCCGGCACAGCCTCTGGGCTTCCCACTCAGCAGCAGCAGCAGCGCAGTCTGTAACTTGTATGTCCAGCCGGTTCCGCTCACCGTTGCGGTCCAGAGGCGCCTTTGCTTTCCTACAAACAACTCAAGTTCATTATGATTATTTCTGACTCAGTGTTTGAAGCCTCTTGAGGATTCCGCGTATGAAAGATTGTTACACTGTAACTTGACTGAGTTAATCCTCATATACAAATTCATTAAAAAGACAAAGCGTCCCCCAAACTATTTCAGATAGTTCCTCTAGATACAGCAATCAGAATATCTTGGTTTTTAAAAGAAAATGTTTCTGAAACCTTTTTCTGGGAACGCAGCTGCTACGATGTGAGATCTCATTGGAAACCCACGTGAAACTTTGTTTATCATTGTGTCTTTGCTGGGAGGTAGGGTCTGATTGGGAGAGGTTCGCGCCTTTCCACTTGGCTTCCTTTTCTTCAGATCAGATTAGTCACCCTGCTGGTGGGTTCTTAGACAGTTCCACTGCCTTTCTTGTCTCCTCCCTTCTGTGCACACCTGCTTGATCTCCGGCTTCAGCTGTGAGTTGAAGGAGCACAAGGATGTTGCTGGTGGCCAATGGATCTCTGCTCTGTAAGAATTGCCCAGCCCAGGTATTTTGCTATAGCAATGGAAAACAGACTAAGACAACAGGTTTACATAAAATGTACCCATAAAGTAAACTTGCACTTCTCCCTGGCTCCTAGCAAGCTAGGAACATCTAGCCAACTGCCCACTGTGTTAGCCTGCTCATGAGCACACTCCTCATGAGATCAGCTCCCTTCCATTTTTTGATTCCCCCTTCCTTCTCTTGTACTTCCTGGGCTGATCTCCCAGACAAACTATCTGCACCCAAATCCTTGTCTCAGGCTCTGCCTTTGGGAGAACTGGGCTGCGATAACTTCCGGTCACAGATGCGACAACATCCACAGCCCATGAGCAAGGATAGGATTTGGGTCCTGCGCACGGCTTCCGCTGCTTTTGAGCTGCCTTCCTTATTCTACCCCTTCCACCCTCTGGGGTGCTAGAGTAGTTGCTTCTTTTTCACACAACTAATATGCTCGCTCATTACAAAGATTTTTGGTCTGCTCCTCCAGTGTGCAAAGATGGCTTTCAAAAGATGGCACTTGCTGCCAAAATATGGCATTGCCCCGATGCCATCAAAACTTCCACCACTTGTGCCACCCCTCTTCCATTGTGGCTAAGGTGCAAAGGGTTATACGGCTGAGACCAGTGTGGTATAAATTGGGAGCTCCCAGACTCCAACCCCTTAAGCTCACATGTTAAGGGGTGCAAGGGACACACTTGCTTAAGCCCTTATTCATTGAAAGACATGAACTCAAATCTCCACCCTCTAAGTCTGTGCTTCTCCTCTTTGAGCTTTGCCTGAACATACCTCAGCCCTCTTTCTCAATCTTCCTTGCTAATATTTTCATCATTTACTTGTATTTCCGGTTGATCCATGTCCTCCGGGACCATGAACACACAAGTTGTATCCACTGAGTGCTCTGCTCTCCATCCTACACTCTTCTGACTTTGAAAATCCATTTCTCCAAATATTTCTACAACAAAAAATAACCAAGGCAGTCAGGCAATGGACAAGCAGCTGTCTTTGTCCATCCTCACGTTCTTGCATAACTAAGCTTCCCTGGCATTGTGCAAAGGCTGCCAGCCCGCTGCGCCCCGGGAAGACGAGCGTTCGTACTCTGTGGCATGCCGTATGCAGGACCACACCTGCTGCTGCGGTTTGGCATCGACCCCAACATTCATGGGTTAGAAACAACTCCCAGTGCCATGGTGTTGTTGGTGGATCTTATTATGCACTCAGAAGGGGAGCTTCACAGAGGCGATTTGGCCACGGGGTGCTTGCTCACTCATCTGGGGATTCATTCTCCAGGGAGCTCAGTGGTTCGGTGTGTGTTGCCAGGCGGGGCCTGGTAGGCAGAGGTGGGTCTTGGCAGTGTGACCCGGAAGGCTAACTCATCTCCCTCCCTGGCTCTGCCCTCTCTCTCTGCTCTTGTCCACCATGCCAGGAGCAGCTTCCTCTGCCCAGGCCTTTCTGCTGTGTTGTTTGTCTGTTTTAGTCTGCTGAGCATGGACTAAAACTGGGAGCCAAGCAAATCTCTCCGCCTAAGGAATGGGTGTCAGCTGTTGTGTCCCAGGGTCAAGGACAGGCCTCCAGGTCTCCAGGTGGTGACAGATCGTGAAGGCTCTGCTTCGCGAATAGATGGACCTACCACAGGTCAGGCTGCTTATCATCAGAGTGGGATATTTACTATGGAGTGATTCCACACACACACACACACACACACACACACACACACACACACAGAGTCTTGCCTTTCTGCTATCAACTGACATGGTAAGAAGACCCTTGGTGCATCATGTGAGCCCCTGGGCCTTGGACTTGTCAACTTCCAAAACATAAGTACATCTCAGTTCATTATAAATGGCCTCACCTTAAGGATTCTGTGCTAGTATCAAAAAAAAAAAAAAAAAAAAAAAGGGCCCAAACACCTGCCCTCCAGGCCTGGGTCAGCCGAAGTTCTCAACACACCATATTTCTCAGGCTTCCTGGGCTGAGTCCTCTGCCTGTGTGACCCATCTCCTTGTTCTTTCAACTTTTCATTCTTTGTCTAAGCAAGTTATTTTCCCACCGGTGTAAAATGCCAGTGCTACTTATTTCCCAGTGTCCCACCTTAATTAGCTTTTTAGATAGGTTTATTTGTGTACTCAAATAGATTTTCAAGGACAAGGGCCAAGACATCTACCTTCTGGCATGACGTGTCCTGCACACAGCTTGCTGCAGACCAGAACAAGATGTTTGTGACTCCCTAACTCAACTTGAACTTCTCTGCTCTTTCCCAAGTGACTGTGGTGGGTCATGGGAATTTAAGGCAGTATTTAAGGTTAAACGATGTCATTAGGGTGAGGCCCTGTTAGATAGGATTAGTGCCCTTACAAGAAGAGACATTCTCCAGAGAGTACATTCTCACTCTTTGGATGTACCAACGAAAAGCCACATGTAGACAGAGGGACAATATGGCTATTTGTAAGCTGGCAAGAGAGAGCCACATCAGAGCACCCCCTGGCTCTCTGCCTCTCCTAATTCCTTCTCCTGGAGCCCGCACTTTCCTTTTCCCCAAATCCCCTCCTCCCCAACAAACCAAATAGTTCAGAACCTTGGTCTTGGACTCTACTTTCCAGAACTGCAAGACTTTCGGTCACAGTAGCCCCTTCATCTGTAGGGGAATCTTCCACGAACCTTGCTGCATGCCTGGGTCCATGGGTAGCACCAAATCCCAGCTATGCTATGTTCCTTTCCTATGCACGCGTGTAGTAAAGTTTAATGTATACATTAGGCTGAGTGAATGATTAATGACAATAATGAAAGACACCTACAACCTGATACCATATGAAGTTATTTAAAACTTAGAAAAAAAAAAAACTTAGGAAATTTTTTCCAGTCTTTTTTTTCCTACTTAGACATGGCTGATCTTGGGTAACTGAAACCTCAGAAAGTGGAACCCTGAAGAGGTGGGACTACAGGAAGTGTGGTACCGGGAAGTGAACAGCCGCTCTGGTGGCTCTTGCCACCAGGAAAACTTACTTGCTGGTGTGTGCTGCGGTCTGTCATCCACCGCCCGTTGCCAAGCCTTAGGTAGCAACGTTCCGGGCCCTGGACCCCGACGCCAAGCCTTAGGTAGCAACGTTCCAGGCCCTGGACCCTGATGCTAAACCTTAGGTGGCTGCTTCCTGGGAGCCCGACCCCGACGCCAAGCCTTAGGTAGCAACGTTCCGGGCCCTGGACCCCGACGCCAAGCCTTAGGTAGCAACGTTCCGGGCCCTGGACCCCGACGCCAAGCCTTAGGTAGCTGCTTCCTGGGAGCCCGACCCCGACGCCAAGCCTTAGGTAGCTGCTTCCCGAGACCTCCTGCATCCCCTAGCACCAGGCGTGACAAGCCTGGCTTGAGCCTTGCTTGATCTTCTCATCTCTAGTCTCAGAGTATACAGAAGAGGAAGCAGAGGCTCAGAAGGTAAGCAGCCTCATAAGGCCTCACAACTAGTACATATTAGAACTAGGGTGCAAGCCCAGTTTTCCCCTTTTCCTGAAATCCATGACACTCAACAATAGACTTGCTTGTCACTCTTTCCTGGGTTCTATAATGTTCTACCTCATGCTAGGGCTATTTGTGGAACCCTTATGCCCATTGCCAATCAGGCTGCAAGATCTCCTAGGGCAGCCGGCGTCGCTTTTCCTGACACTGGGAATGGTCGGGAGCCCTTCCCGAGTAATAGCTGACTTCCAACTGTGAAATAAGTGTCCGATGGCAACGGTGGAAAAGCAGCCCAGGAGGGAGGGCGACTTAGAGAAAGCCTGCAGAAGGAAGAGATGGTTCTGAGGTGATGGAGGGCGTTTGGATAGGCAGAGGGGAAGAGGCAGTCTGAGGTGGGCCTCAACGTGATGGCCTATGGAACCTCTGGAACAAGACGCCGGGGAGAGGAGTCCTGGCATTTGTGTACTGGGAGCACCTGTGCGTCCTGGCAAGTCACTTCATTCCCTTTTCTCTGTCCCGGCCTCCTGAGTGCTGGAATGATAGGCACATACCACCATACCACTCCATGTTCATGCTTAGACACTTATTTCCTCATGTGTAGAGTAAAATGATTGATAGGTTTTTTTTTTTGTTTGTTTTTTTTGTTTTTTTGTTTTTTAGGTAAATGGCGCAGCAGAGAAACAGGCAGAACAAAAATGGGAATAGGGCTTTACTTTCTTTGAGGACATGCAGAGATTTTGGGAAAGATAAGAAATTCATTTGGAACAAAGGGAGGCTGAGGGTTTTACGGCCTTTTGTCAAGGGTGGAGTATGAAGTGGATGTTTAGATATGCCTGAGAGAGCTGATTGGGGGTCTTTCCTGGGGGGGGGAGAGTGGAAGTAAATTATGTCCTGGCTAAGTTGGAGAAGAAGGGGGAAGTGGTCTTGGAAAGACGGGCTTTTGTTTTAAGCGCATCGGCCATATGAGATGACCACCATGATGATTTTAGCAATTCACACTAGGGCCAGAACCTATCAATAATATGATAACATATGTTAAGGACTCAGCACATCGTCTGAGCCTAACCCATGTAACTACTAGCAAAGACTATTAAATATGTATGGTTTGAACATTTAGGAGTAGTTCTGAGTAAATTATTTACCTGTACTTATAGCCATTGCTGATCAGAATTATTTATTTATTTATTATTTTGGAGACATATAATATTTATTATGTCTCAGGCTGGTCTTGAACTCACTATGGAGCCCAGACTGGCCTCAGACTGGCAATCCTCCTGCCTCAGCCTCCCCAGCATTGGGATTACAGGTGTGTGTCACTAGGCTGGGCCAGAATAACTGAAAAGGACTAATAAATCTAAGAAGCCCTTTGGTTGCTGTGATGTCTTGAATCAGAGAATACCAAGTGTCCCTGCATGTGTCTTAAGCTTGCAAGAGATTTTCATGTGCAAAACTTGGGAAATTAAACTGTCAGAAATCAGGAGGGTGCTGGATCTAATCTGGGTAGAACAGACCACCTGAGTGGCATCAGACTTTGGGATGGACTGATCTGGAGAGATTCCTGTTTTCTTCCCAGGTAGCTTTCCTGGGCTTAGGCTTCTGGCTTCGCTTTCAGTACTTTGGTTTCCTTACCCCAGGGCTAGAATTGTATGCACAACACTCAGCACTGAGCAGTACTGGTGTCTGGGAAGCCCAGGAGGGAAGGGCCTTGGGTTTGCAGGGGCTCCACTGCTACTGAGCTCCAAGTACCAGCAGCCTTAGCTTTGTCTGAAAATAGCCCCTTGTGTCCCTTCACTGCAAGCTGGGGTTGGGCAGGCAGCAATCGGGTACCTGGCACTGGGGAGCCACTGGACCTTTTCGGCTGGTGCAGGAATGTGATAGCGAGGAGTGTGGATAAAACAGAAGAAAACTGCCTAACTGCTTCTAACTTACTGGGCTGCCTGTCTTGACGGTTGGTGACGTCTAGGTATGAAGTCTGAACACTGGCAGATCTGGAGGTGCAGCCCGGCAGATCGTGGCGGCTTGCACGGGGCCACGGGAGCAGAGGGTCTCGGGCTGCATCTGTACACATGCTTCAGAGAAGGTGGGATGGCAGGGCAAGGACAGGGCGTGGGCTGCTACACTCGGGCGAACCCGCGGCGGCCTTGGGGGTCTGAGATGGCAGGGCAGACACGCCTTCTCTGCCGGAGCCACGGATCTCGGCAGACTCTTGGCTTTGGGATTTCAGAGAGGGTCCCTTCTACGGATGACGGGGAAGCGTGCACCCCGGCGTCGTCGTCAGCACCCAGACAGCCCTCGGGAACCCCCACATCTCCCCCGGCCAGAGCCCTCCCCAACATTGCCTAGCCCCGCCTCTAATGAATATTTACGAGGCCCGAGTCGGCTAAGCCACTGTCCGGCCCCGCCCATCCTGATGAATATTCACACATCTCGAGACCACAGGGCCAGGGCCTGGCCCTGCCCATCCCAGATGACTACAACTCCGCCCACGTCGAGTCCGCCATTTTGGCCCCGCCCCCAAATGAATATTCAAATAGATAGCACCACCCGATCCTAGTCCAGTCCCGCCTCGGATGAATATTTGAGTATCCGGTGGCTGCCCGGCCTTCCTTGGCACCACCTACCTCTTTGAATATCCAAATAGCCCGCCCCGCCGGCCACCGCCCAGCCACGCCCACTCTGATGAATATTCACGCAGTGCGCGCCGAGCCCCGCGCCTCACCTCCCTGCGGGCTCCGGGCTGCGCGCGTTTCCGCCCGCTCTCTGCCGGCGAGGGAAGGGGCAGCCGTTCTCCGCGCCCGCTGTCGCTCCCGGGGTCCCGGGCCCGCCCCGCGCCGC
>NW_004524628.1:7726870-7734530 GCF_000260255.1 Octodon degus
TGTGTGTGTGTGTGTGTGTGTGTGTGTGTGTGTATTAACACTTGATTCTGGCGGGCCTGGCCTGCGATCACTCTCGGCCCCGTTGTCTTGGTCTTAGGAACATTGTCATCCCGCTTCCTGCGGGCCTAGTGCTTAAGGTGGGGATTTGGTGTCCTCGGGACTGCTGTGTAACTCTGGCCTGCCCTGTCCCTTCTCTGGACCGCGACGGTCCCAGATTTGGGGGAAGCAGGGAGGAGTGTGTGTTTGGGCAACAGGAGCAGGAAGAATTACAATGTGGGATTATAAAATCTGAATTCCAGGAATAACCTGTTTGACAGCTGTGTAATTGAAACGGATGAGGGAGAGGAGGCCAGGGTGCCCTGGTTTCACACCTACCCAGGTCTTTCTCTTTCCTTTCACCCCCCCCCCCCAGGAAACTGAGGAAATCTGGAGACTGTGAGTCTGTGCCAAGTGCAGACGCCCGATGTGACTAACAGTGTGTTGTTCATTTCATCGCACAGTTGTGGAGCTCAGGAAAGAGCTGTAGGCAGTGGAGGCACAGGCCTCCAACCTTCCAAACAGAATGCCACATTCTCCCTGACTTGATTTGTTGCTCCTTGCCCAGGGTTTTCTGTGATCTGCACAGGGGGAGTTTTCTAGCCCATCAGAGTGGGCACAAGGTTGTTAGGAAAAAAAAAAATGATCTTATGAAGCAGGGCTTTGTGGCTCACTATGGAGAACTGTCATTGTCTCATTAAAAATGGAAGGGAGGGGGTTGGCCGCTGACTAGACGTTTTCTTAGGGCGAATGAAGTGTGGATCCTATTGTCTCTTTTCTGTTTTCTGAATAGCATTTATCTATCCCTTGGACGGCTCGCCTGGCTCTGACTGCCCTGGGCCTGGGCCCTAGACTGGCCCGCCGGCCTGTGGGGCGCTTGAGTGTGTCTTGTGCGGTGATCTTAACTGAATTAGCGTGTGTTTCCTTGGTTAACTGTTGGGGCCCGGTCCAGATTTTTGAATTTGAAAGGGAGCCCTGTTAACTCCAGCTTGCTGGGCTCCACTGAATTGGGAAGGCAGGGGGAGATTTTGGAGAAGACTGTGTGGCAACTCCTGGGTGGTAGGGTGGTTACTGGCTTGGAGACGTCACCCCCAGCCCTATTGTTTGTTTAAGCAGCCTGCTGTTTTTTTCTAACCCAGTTTTTCTGGCCAATCTAAGTGGTGAGTATACTCTTCCCAGTGAGTTAGCCAGAGCTTGTTTTTGACCTGGTTACACAGTTGTTGGATTGTTTGTATCTTCCTTGGTCAGCAAGGATGTTTCGGGCAGTGCAGTATGCCAGTAGGCTTTTTGAAACTTAAAAAGCAAAGAATGAATCCTCAGTGTGGATTGCAACTGGTTTTAAGGGGCGGTGCTCTTTTAGGGTGACTGGGCAGGATCTCAGGGCTTCTCTTTTCCTCCTTGGTTCCAGGCCCCCCCCCCCCAAAGCTTTTTGAGATTTGCTGAGTAATGTATTTGGAAAGTTTCTGGGATACTGGCAGTGACAGGAACGGCAGAGTTTGTGTGTACAGTTGAGGAGCCATTCTCCAGTCATGCAAGCCTCAGGCTTTGAATGTGTGTGGAAGTTGCGTACAAGGCAGAACAAAGGGGTAGTTGAGATTTTTGCTCACAAGCGTTGTCATGGAAACTTTCAAGCATCCAGGAAGAGTTGCTAGTGGTTATCTGCCCCGACCAATCTGCTTCATCTATGTTGTTCTTCTCTCCTTTATCCTGAGGGAAACTCCGGGTACCTTTTTGGCCATAAATACTTTTGGGATGTTCTTTCCTTTCTCAACATTGCTACAGTGTCATTGTCACACCTAGGAACACGTTGCTTGTGTCCAGTGTTAACATTCTTCTGTTTACCAGCACTTGTCTTTAGACCTGCTATCTCACAGACGTTCTTCAGGGGTGACACACTAGTGCTGGGACTCGAATCTACTGCCTTCAGTACAGACAGGTTTGCCTTCCCGTTCCACTAGGGGTAGGGATTTATCTGGGGTTTTATTGGCTTTTTTTTACATGGTGGTTGTAGGCTTTTTGCAACTCATTTGTTATTTATAATGTTTCCTTTTTGTTTGTTTTTTTGAGACAGTCTCTTAAGTAGTTCAGGCTGGCCAGGGTGGGCTTGAACTCACTGCAGGCCTTGTACCGAACTCACCCCGGGGGTGGGGTTGAGTATTACAGGTGTGGGCCATGCCCAGCACTTTTCTTTTTAGAACATTTTCAGGTATGACCTTTCTATAAGCTGAATAACTTGATAGTTCTGTTTTATTTTACTATAGTGTTTTTCAGCTTTAAAGTTTTCCTGGAAACTTGTTCTTTGTTAGTGAGAGGTTGCTCATTTTGAAGGGATTATATGTAAAGTGAATGAGTTAAAAGTTTTTTGATTTCTTTTTTAAATTTTGATGTTTTATGAAAATGGGTTTTTGGGGATACCTTTCAAGTCTTTAAATATGACAAAAGTAGTGAATGGTCTGATATAGTTGAATAGTATATAAGTTTTTCTTCAAAAAGGATTTCCATTTTTGTTGGATGTTGGGAAAGGTCTTCAATTAAAACTTTAATTGTTTTTTTTTTTTTTTTTTTTTTTTTTTTTTTTTTTTATGCCTGGGCTAGGAATGTGGCAGATTACTTGCCTAGCTTGTGCAAGACCCTGGGTTTGATTCTTGGCCCTCTCTCCTACCCTCCCATTTTTGTGCCTCGTGTGTGTGTGTGTGTGTGTGTGTGTGTGTGTGTGTAGGGGTGGGTGGTGTCAGAGAGTGAAGTTCTCTTCACAAGGTTATATCCAAAATATCATTTTTTTTAAAAAAAAGAAATGCCTGTAGCCTGCCTCTGCTTGCTGAGTCTGCAGGTTGAATGAATATGGTGAATTTTTATCTTCTTCCGTAGTAATAGTGATAGTGTGGAAAACTAAAGCCAGAAGTAAGTCAAGCTTGTTTAGTTGTTATTTTGAATTTTGTTATTTTAATTATTTTTTGGCAGTTTTTCTGTTTTTCTTGGAGTGAGTCCTGTTATTTTATATTTGGTGAACATGTTGCCCCTGAGAAGGAGAACTGAGGCTTTTTTTTTTTTGGTGAGAATTGCGTCTTGAGGACCACACAGCCAGGCGGAAAAGGTGCATGACTGCAACCCCAGCACTCTGGGAGGCTGAGGCAGGAGGGTCACAACTTGGAGCCCAGCCTGGGCAACATAGCAACTTAGTGAGACTATCTTAAAGTAAAATTTAAAAAAAGGCTGGTGATGTAGCTTACTGTGAAAGGTGCGGGTTCATGCCCTCGTACTGGAGACAATAAATTTTAAGAAATGGATGTGTGGGGTCACAGGCTGTCCATGACAGCTGAGAATCTGGCAGGTAGAATGTCTGGGATGGGAATGTTCAGGCGTGATGCTAGCTTCGTGCCGGGCAGCACGCGTCTGCCTGTCTGCCTCTGTCCCTGCAACTTGGACCAGAGAGGACCTAGGCCTAAAGACCTGGCTCACAAGGGGCTCAGCACTGCCCCAAGGCCTTGGGTACTGTGTGACCCTGGATCCCACAGGTTGGTCAGCCAGGCTGGAAGGAGGGAAGAGGGGGAGGAGCCTCAGGGAGGCGTTGTTTTGTTTTTTTTTTTTTTTTTGCAGAACTGACTGTTGAACTCAGGCCCTTACACTTGCCAGGGAAGCGCATATTCTGAGCTATCTCCCTAGCCCTTAGGGAGGCTTTGTTTGGGGCTGGAGTTTGGGGTCTATTCTTCAGGCACTGAGGAGCCTTGGGATTAGCAGGGAAAGCACTAAAATCTTTTGAGCCTGCAGCATTGCCTGGCTTATTTATTTATTTATTTATTTATTTATTGTCTTTTTGAGAGAGTCTTACTATGCAGGTCAGGCAGGCATTAAGCTCACTTTGTAGCCCAGGCCGGCCTCAGACTCACAAGGATCTTCCTATCTCTGCTGCTCAAGTGCTGGGATTATGGGTGTGTACCACCATGCCCAGCCCAACTTAAAGTTTTTTTTTTTTTTTTTTTTGCGGTACCTGGGATCGAACTCTGGACCTTGCTCTTGTCAGGTAGGTGCTTATGCTGCTGAGCTATCTCTCTGGCCCTTGTCTGGCTTTTAAAAGCCATGAATCTTAACATTTTGGAGCAGGCACTTGTGCCTTGTGAGGGCTTCTCTAGCTGTTCTGAATGTGACAGTCTTCTCATTTTTATTTTTTGGTACTGAAAATTGAACCCAGGACCTTGCGCTTGTGAGGTAGGCTCCGTGCTGCTGAGCCATATCCTGGCCTAGGGAGTCAGGTCTGTTGTCTGTTGGAGGTGCAGACCTGGTGTTTTCCCGGAGAGGAGGCTGCTTGGCCAGGTGGCATGTCCAGGCTTGTTCTGAGACAGGGATTTCCTTCCTGCTGCTGGGAGCTGGATGGGTAGGGCGGGGGCGGGCCAGCCGAGCAAACCAGTGAGTGAGTGTTGGGGTGTGCTCTCGGGGAGCGTGTGCTCCCTCTCCAAAAGCTAGATGGAAACGCCAGGAGTTCACAGAGCACCCAGCCACCTTGCAGATGGAGGGGTTTAATTCCTTGTTGATTGGGAATAACGGTCGTACTCACTTGTGTGACTGCAGACTTGCACTTTGCCCCTTTCTTTTGAGCCAAGGTTGAATGTGTGTATATTTCAACGCGGGAGCACAATGTAAAGGGCTCACAGACGCTTGGCGAGTGCTTGCTTCCCTTGCGGCTGGAGGGCTGAGGTCTTTTTGCAATACTATGCCCTACTTTGAAAGAATGCCTCGCTGGTGGGTGCCAGACTGGAGGATGATCATCCGAGGAGTTTCATTGCCAAGGAGCTAAAAATACTGAAAATTAAGTAGACTTCCCTTACAGATAGGTGCCTGAACATAGGAATTTCATGTGTGCTCTTATTTCATTGCTTTGCCTTCTTTGGCAGTGCACTTACCCAACAGCTCGGAGCTGCTGTGAGCCAACCTTGGCCGCAACTGAGCTTTGGGGTTCTCCGCCTTGCAGCGTTGCCGTGCTGCTGGGTAGCATCAGCATCTTCCTTCACCCTGTAGTTTATTCCAGAAATAGGTAGATGTAGTAGGACATTGAAATAACCGCACAGGTTCCCGCTTCTCAGATGCAGAAAGGGAGGACATCGAAACAGAGCTGGTAAGAGCATTACTTGGCAGGTTTGCACCCAGTGTGGATAAAGGTGAGCTATGAGTCCTGAAGGGGGAAGCCCAGACAGCTTGGCTGATCCCAGTGTGAGAGTCAAGGACTTGCTCCCCAGGAAGCATTCTGAACCCCGCTGCTCATTTGGAATGAGTGACCACTGGAGGAGCTGGACTGACTGGAAGTCACCTCTTCAGCTTTGTAGGCAGTGTTTCCATCACAGTCCGTGGCAGTGCAGTGGGGTGCAGTTGATGGTAGGGATATTTACAAGGAGATAAATAGTAGATACGAATAAGTAACTGCTTGGGTTACTTATGACGCTAGTCTGATTGTGAGGCTTTTAGTACAGCATTTGAGGGCAGTCACTTGATTATTCAGGTAGAGATTCCATGTACTTAACTGACTTGAAGACTTGGAAGCTTTTAGATACTTTGCTTTAACAGCAGAACACAAGACCAGAATAAATAACAGTCAGGGTGTGTGGAAGGATAGCTGGGAGGAGAGCGAGAGGACAGGATCGGGTTGTGTTCCACCGGTGCAGCAGTGTGTGCTCCTGTCTTACGCTGTTACGTCACTATTCACCAAATAGAATCCCATTCTTCCCAGAGGTTTCCTCAGCATCGTGGCTACTAAGTGTGCTTCAGAAGCATCCTGTGTTCAGAGGTGGGCCTGGGGCAGGTCACTGGAGCAGCACTCGTCAGGGGATGCACCCATGAAGCCGTGGAGGTGTGCCACTCGGAGGCGGGGCTCCGTGGTGTGGCCTGGAGGGGCCTGGCCTCCTGGTTGCTCTCCTTCCCCTCCTGCCTCCTGGCTGTCCTGAGTGCGCAGCTCTGGCAGGCCTCCACCCTGCAGTTGCCCTCGGAGTCTGCTGACCACAAAACACTCCAGACCCTTGGGAACCGTGAGCCGAAATAGAACGTGAGGGTGAAAATAGCGTGTGTTTAAATTAAAACAGGTGTCACAATAAGAAGGCACATTGCTGTTGTTACCCTCAAAACACTTCTCCTTTCTGGGTGTGGGGCGTGTACCTGTAATCCCAGCATGCAGGAGGCCGAGGCAGGAGGATTGCCTTGGGTTCAAGGCCAGCCTGGTTACCACAGTGAGACTGTGTCTCCCCCTCCCCACTTTTGGTTCAAACACACCCTGTCCTTCTAGCCACGTCCTGAAGCAGCTCTAGAGGTCCGATTGGTGAGCGTCTTCCGGTGTGCTCTCGTGGCTGCCTTAACATAATTCAGAATGCTTACCTTGGGCCAGGGATGTAGCTCAGTGGCACAGCACCTGCCTGCAGTGGCTAGGTCCTGAGTTTGATTCTCGATTCCTAGTACTGAAAAAAAAGTTTACCTTTCACGGACATTTTGACTTTGGGGAAGAGCTGGGCGTCCTGGGCGCTGATCTGGTGAGGAGAGTGGCCGAAGACACCCGGCAGTGTGCTTCCCAGCCTGCCTTTCCATCGAAAGGCGTGCTAGGAGTATTCACTGTAGTTTAGATCCCATATCATAAAGACACCACAAAAGAGGATTTCAAACTTGCTTAAGAAAGTGGTAGGAACAGTAGCTTAAGTGTGTTGGCAGTGTGGAGGACTGAGGGGGTTCACGGTCATACTGTCTTTTACTATAATAAATTTTTTAAAAATTGTGGTGGAAAGTAACTGGTACGTTCACCAGTGGCATCTGCTGGCATTATTGAAGCAAAACTGCCTCCTCAATTAAGGGGGCAGTAAAGCAAGGTGTCAGGAGATACTCTTTTTGGTAAGAATATTGTGGGAGAGGCTGGAGTGGTAAGTTTTAGAACTTCACTAGTTTAAAATTGTGATCTTAGAAACCTAATATCTAGAGCTGAATTCCAGAGACAAAGTGAAAAACAAGAACCCACACAGGGTGGTCTTGGCCAGTGGATGCGGGCCTTGCTGTTGCCCGTGTTCCACCTGTCGTGTTAGACACACGGATGGTGCCTCTGTCCCGTGGAAGTCGGGAAGGACTGGGTCACTCCCCAGCTGCCCTGGGACTCAGCCCCAAGTCATGCAGGGCCACCACTCCTCCTGCCCAGAAGGCTGTGCTCAGACAGTAAATGCGCTCGAGTGCACCCGTACGGGGAGCAGTGCACAGGAGCCCCTTAAGTCTGAGGGTTTGCCCTCCCCTAGGCTTCTCTGTATGGTGAAACATAGCAAAACAGCTGGGTCGAAAATTGAAATGAAGATATAGACTCCTAGCTTAACATGTTCTTATTACCACGATCAGAAGATGTAATGTTACCTGGAATTGGCAGAGTTTTTACATAGAGTACTTAATCCTAATTTCTGAAGTGGACTTGCAATGTGATCCAGTGAGTGGGCAGGTTTTCAGGGGCACTGAACTGGCACGATGGCTTTGGAGCACCGCTGTTCCTCAGCATGGTGTCCTGCTGCCTTGAGTGGTTGTCGCAGCTCAGCAGCAAACAGTCCTGCCCAGCACTACAGAAGCGGGGCTCCCACCCAGGACTACAGAAGCGGGGCTCCCACCCAGGACTACAGAA
>NW_004524628.1:7734730-7821510 GCF_000260255.1 Octodon degus
GGGGCTCCCACCCAGGACTACAGAACCGGGGCTCGTGTGCTTCCAGCTTTGCCAAACATCTTTGACCTCACACATTGCAATCAGCTCAGCTGTGGCTGCATATGGGCAAATTAGCCTATTAAGTCTAAGTCATTTATACAATAACTTTACAAACTTCTGTTTTATATGCAAGGCCTTAAAAAAGCATTCACAGCCTTGGATGCTGCGGTTACAGTAAAGCAATGCTAAAACGTTCATTTCACACCTCCCCGTTACCCGGAAGTGCCATTGTCGATGCTCTTAGCTGCTACATGGGATGTTTACCGCCCTGCTTCTCATGATAAGCTTAGGCGGCTGTGTCTCAGTTGTCAGTTTTATGGCTTGTTGACTTCCTGTGACAGTGCTGATTGTTGTTGGGTGACTGCGGTTCAATAGTATTGCATAGTTGGCTCTACCCGCCTCTTCCTTTCAATGAGTATATCATAATTTTAGGGTTAAAATGAAAGTTGTAGCCAGATGCTTGTAATCCCAGCACTTGGGAGGCAGAGGCAGGAGGATCGTTTGCAAGTTCGAGACCAGCCTGAGCTACACAGTGAGCTCAAGGCCAGCCTGAGCTGCATTGTGACAACCTGTCTCAAAAAAGACCAAAATAAAATAAAAGTTGTATATCATCTTGATTTTGTAAATACCACTTAATGTGTGGGCTAACGAGGTGAATAGGATTGCGTTTTTTCCCCAGTGGTGCCCCCTTCTATCCAGTTCCTTTGCCTTGGTGTGTTTTCTGTGTAGCTATCCTTGCTTTTCCTCTCAGATTCCTTAAAAGATAAACCAGACATCTACAGAAGCCCACTATCTATCAGCAGTTTGTCTTCACCCTAAATAGACCAGGTGATCTGATGTTTCAGATACCCTGTGCAACCCAGGCTGGCCTTGAGTTGGCAGTGGTCCTCCTGCCTCAGCCTCCCGGGTGCTGGGATTTCCTTTTGTATGTCTTTGACCTTTTTTTTTTTTTTTATAGTGTTGCCCAGGAATTCTTTTACTTTTCATCAAAAATAATACCAAATAATGCCAACAACAAAAGGCAAATGGGGCCCATAGTGTCCTGCTAACATCGAATTTGGAGGGCAAGCGCTGGGTGCTGAAGGGGAGGAGGGAGTGCAGTGGGAGAGAAGGCGGCGCCGTCACGGATTAGTGTGTTTTAGCGAGTCATCCGTAGGGCCAGGTAGACTGTCTTCCTCACAGTGCTCCAGCGTGCGGACACACACACCACCCTTGTGTGATGTGTGTGACGGCTGATGGGCAGGGCAGTCGCTTCCTGTGGCCGTTGTGGATACCCAGCTTTGCAAGGTGTCACCGGCTTGTCCTGGTCGTGCTTGCTGGGGCTGTGTGTCAGAAATGGCGGAAGGGCAGGAAGTGTGCCCGGCCCTGAGCTCCTCACAGTGTGAGTGACCATCTGGTCTGATGGCTGGATGGACTGGGAGCAGGGACGCTGTGACCTCTCCCTCCCGCCCTTACTGTCCCTTATTCCCGGAAGCTCCACTTGTTTCTCAGCTGCTTATCACTAACCAGACCTGGAAGTATCAGGAACTAGAACTTGCCCAAACTATGCTTCTTCCCTAGTGTTTGGGGGATTCCTTTGTGAGTAGCCATCGCCGTGTGGTGCCGAAGACTAGTTTTCTTTTATCCTAGACAGAAACTATTTGAGTCATCTGGATTTTAGAGAGAACCTGTTATCTTTGTTCAGAGGAATGCACGTCAGGCCAAGTGATTTGCCGTGAATAAGTTTACTTGTTTTCATTTGCTTCAAGTGTACATTTATGGTATTTTGCTAATTTTCATTCTGACATTCATTTTATGATACTTTTATTAGGGCTATTGATGCCTTCAGATCAATTTAAATAAATATAAGAATTGTGTGCTTTTTAAAAATTCTTGAACTTGAGCTGTTCTTACTGCTCATACCAGTGCAAGAACATGCTGTTGACTGGCAGTTTTCTTACCCGTTCCATTCAGAGGCTGTTGCTGCCTTGCGCCCTGTGAGTGCCCAGGCCTCAGATCTCGAGGCTGAGCCATGTGTAGTCCTAGTCGAGGCTGCTGTTCATCAAGGGTCTTGTGCTGGGATCCTGCTCAGATGCCGGTGTTGGCTGGGTGGAGGGTGCTCTCCAGGGAGGCCAGGCTGCAGGGTGTGCTCACTCACTCGGCAGGGCCAGCCTCGGGTTCCAAGCCCTCCCCATTTGTGCTTGGCGTGTTGGAGCATCCTGGCTCTCGCAGCCGTCGTGCAGGCTTTCTCATCGAGCGCTCCAGTTCTCCCCCAGTTGAACTAGGGCCTTGGGTCTGCTCCGAGGGCCTCCCACACCCCAGCCTTCCGCTTCACTCCTGTTGCCCCCTGCCTTGCTTCTCAGAAAAAGAACCTTGTTGAGGGCTCAGTACCAGTTCTTTCCTTCACTGCCTGGGCTTGGAGCCTTGCTGCAGGCAAGATCCGCTCATTCACTGCGCATGTTCTTACCGCATGTGTAGTCTGTGCCAGGCACCAGGCAAGGCTCACTGCTCGGTGCCGTGCACAAGGCAGGCAGCCAGTGTGTGCCCTTGTGTGTGTAAGGCACAAAGTGAATAAGCAGTTTAAGAGGATGATTTTGCAGGCCGGGAAGAGCAGGGACTGAGGGTGTCTGACATGACAGAGAGGCTGGGCTAGATCTGATAAAGGAGTAGGGAGGCGTAAGCAGACAGATTGGTGAGAAAAGATAAACAGTCTTGGGTTTGAGACAGGGCCTACCATGCATCTCAGTTAGTACCAGACGGGGAAGGTGGAGCAAAGACAGGAAGGGTGTGTTCCATTGTAGTGGTAATTAGCCGTCTCCTTTCAGCTCACGGGGAGCCAGCCAGGCCTGGGTCTCCAGCCGCGCTGCTGGTTGGTGTTTCCTGCAGTTTCCGCACCTCCTGAATCAGTACAGCCTATCTGGTTAGGCCCTGAGCCGTCAGAACAGAGCCCTCCTAGGCCTCCAAGGGCTTGTGAGAGGCTCTGGAATGACGACGGCAGGATGATGTGGGGTGGGCAAGACCCTGCTAGTGCACTGCGCACAGGTACAGAAGGCAGCATTAGAGCGGGCTCGTGACACTCACATTAGTTTTTAAATGTTTCTGTAGTTGAGGTTATGGAAGGAAGTAGTTAAATGATGAGATTTTGCATTACTTTTTCCAGTTGCCACACACAACCACACATTACTTCACGAAGGAAGTAGGGTTGTGGTAGTGTGTCATTAGGTACTTTCGCCAGTTGTGTAAGTGTGGTGTGCCTGCACACACTAGGACAGCTGTGATATCACTGGGCAACATACCCGATGGGACTGCTGTCATCTGTACGTTCATTGCTGAGGGCAAGGCCCTTGTGCAGCGAGGGCTGTCTACTTTTTGATGTTACACATAAAATCATTTTGCTGAACTTGGTAAAATGGTTCTGTGGACTTTTGTAAAAATCTTGAGGTTGATAATAGTTTGCTACTCAGCTGAAAATACATTATTGTTATATGAAAAATAGGGACTTAGTGCTAAATTTTGCATAGTTTTCCCTTATTTTATGTTTTGTGAGGACTTGCTGTCATTAGTATCTCGTCTCTTTTTCTTTTTTTGGGATTAAGTTTTTTCCCAGGATTCCATTTTATTGACTTTGTAAAATTTTTTTTCCCTACTTTTGTCTCCTTTGTTAGATTACTAGCTATCTGGTTCTGTATGGGTTGCCTTAGGGTTTGTAGCACACGTCATTATAATCTATTTTTAAATGATAGCTGCTTCAAGTGGAAGGGGCTTACAGCAGTAGCTGGTAAGTAAGACTCATAAACGTGCTCTTGTAATCACCATGTGTGGCTCTGGACATGTCTTGTGCAGATCTTATTTCTTTTGGTATCATTTTCTTTCTCTCTGAGCAACTGTACCACTTGCAGTGTAAGCCTGCTGCTGCTGAGTCCTTTTAACTTTTGTGTGTCTGGAAACTATTTTTGAAAGATATTTTCGTTGGGTATAAAATTCTAGGCTGCATTTTAGCATTAGTCCATTGTCCTTCAGTCCCTTTGCTTTAACTGTGAACTGTTAATGAGCCCTTTCTGCTGCTGTCCTCTGCATGTGCATGCCAGTCTTTTCTGGCTGTTTTTAAGACTTTACTGAGTCTTGGTGTTGAGCAGTTTGGTGATGCAGTCAGTGCCTTACGCTTTTTTCCTTTCTTGTTTCGTGTGCATTGGTTTCTGGGCTTCTTAGCCTGGGATTCACCTGTTTGATCCAAGTTTTGCCCTGCTTTCTACTGCCTTCCTGGGCTTAGGGACATTCC
This sequence comes from Octodon degus, assembly GCF_000260255.1. Lineage (NCBI taxonomy): Eukaryota > Metazoa > Chordata > Mammalia > Rodentia > Octodontidae > Octodon > Octodon degus. Next base: position 7,739,028 of record NW_004524628.1, read on the forward strand.
ATGAGGGTTAGGCCCCTTGAAGTCATCCCACGGCTCCCTGGAGCACTCAGTTCTCAGGTTCTTCCGGGCTTTACCTTGAAGAGTCTCTTGCTGAGGCTTCCTGATGGTTTTCCTTTCCACCTGCAGTTGCTGACTTTGCCAGTAGCCCCAATTGGTATGTTTTTCATTTTAGACATTGCATTTTTTTTTCTCTAGAAGTTTGGTTTGGATCTTTTTTATATTTTTCTGGGTTTTAAAATTTCTCTTAAGTTTTTTAATGTATGGGACACAGTTATAACGGACATTTGAATGTCCTTGTCTGCAGTTCTCACATCTGTCAGTTTTGTGTTGGATCAGTCGATAGTCGTTCTCCATCGTGTAGCAGGTGCCAGACGGGTTCTCCTTGTTTAGTGCTGGGTACTCTTAGCTTCCTGGAAGTACTCCTGAGCTGTGTTCTGGGGTATAGGAAGTCACACAGAAATTGCTTGACTTGTTTAGGGCTCACTTACAGATTTTATTAATGCAAGTCTGGAGCAGTGGCCAGTCCCATACTAATCACTCCCCTTGCTGAAGAGCGAGCTTGCTTTCTTTATAAATCTATTATTTATTTAATTATTTTACAGGGTTTGCTACCCAACTTGGACTCATAGTGATCCTCCTGTAGGTTTGCTACGCAACTTGGACTCGTAGTGATCCTCCTGTCTCAGCCTCCCCAGGTGGGATTACAGGTGTGAGCCGTCACGCCTGGTGCAGCATGCCTGTGTTCTGGGGCATGTGGTACTAGGGATTGAACTTGGGTCCTTGTGCTTGCCAGGCAGGTGAAAGCTGTCTCCTCGGCCCTGAAGAGCTTCTGAGTGGAGCCAGGCTGGTGGGAATAGGTGCTGTTTTTATCCCTTTTCTTCTGAATCTGTTTTCTTCAGCCTTACCAGCACGGTGCTCTTCTGTAGAGGTCCTCAGTGGTCTCTTCCGTGTTCCCCATCTCACTTCTCACTGAGCTCGTAGGTTCCTGGCCTCTTCACACTCAGCTCCGCCTTCTCTCTGGAGCGCAGAGGCGTATGCTGGCTCCTCCCGGGCTGTGACGTGAAGGGTGTCGGGCCTGGCGAGCCCAGGGAGTTTAAGATCATGGAGCCCCAGACTTCAGGGCTTGAGGGGTACTTTCTTCCCCATTCTTGCATACAGATTGTGTTTTGGTTTCCAGTGCAAAAAAGTCCCGTCCCTGTTAACTCCAGTGCCATTTCCATCCTGTCCCTTGAGTCCCCATTCTCGAAGGTCAGCAGCAGCACAGGCTGGGAAAGTAGCCCTTCCTTCCTTGTGTTTGATTGGGGTACTGAATGTAGAACAATCTTAGCTTTTATTTTTTTTTTTATTTTTATTTATTTATTTATTTTTTTTAATCTTAGCTTTTACAAGAGCCATGAAAGAAGGAAACCAGTTTTGTTAAGATGTAATTCATGTGTTTTTCTCCTTTCAAGCCTACCGTCCTGTGGCTGTTAGTCTTTGCTGCATTGTGCAACCGTAGCTGCAGTTAATTCTAGAGCATTTTCACTGCCCTGTGGATGAAGCCCATGCCCTGATGGTCCTGTGACTACTGTCCTCCTTCTCGATCTCAGCCCTAAGCTACCGCTAGCCTTTGCGGGTTTAGATTTCTTGTAGGCATTTCATATAAATGGAATCAAATTGTGTGTTTGTGAAAGGTTCCCCCCACTTCATAGGGATCAGAACCAGGACCTTCACACTGAGCTACGTCGCCATCCCCAGCCACTTTTATTTTGAGATGAGTTCTCCCTGTTGCTAAGTTGTGCAGGCTGGGTTTGAACTTGCATCCTCCTGTCTCAGCTTCCCAGAATGCTGAGATTACAGGTGTGCACCATTACCATGCCTGCTGTGAGTGGCTTATTTCACTTAGCATCTTCTCAACCTTCACATATATCAGTATGGGTTGGTACTTCATTTCTCTTTATTGCTATCTCAGTTACTCTAATCTCGTTGCTGGGACAAATACCTGACACTCAAAAGGAAGGAAGGAAAGGTTTATTTAGCTCACAGGTACTGGAGCTTTCAGTCCATACTTAGCTGGCTTCAAGGCAACCTGGCACATGGCAGAGCGCAACCCTTCATGGTAGTGGCAAAGAGCAGAGAGCAAAAGGGAGGGGCAGCAGCAACAATGGCAACGGGAGAGCGAGTCTGCCTCTTTTACATTACATTCAGGCTATCTGCCTCAGGCTGTGTGTAGCACTCACACCCATAATCCCAGCAGGAGGAAAACCCATAATCCCGGTGGATCATGATTTAATCTCAAATTCTAGAAGTCCCTGCCCCATGACTGCATGAGGCTTTAGGGGGACAACTGGACACAAACCGTAACAATTGCTGAATAATATTCCAGTTTGTCTATCTGGCACATTGTGTTGGCTTACTATTTGGTGATCATGTGACTTGTTTCTACTGTTGGCTTGCAGGAATAATGCTGGTGTGAACATTTGTGTACAAGTTTCTGTGTGGGTTATGGAATTGCTGGGCTGTGGGTGCCTCTTGGCTAATGTTATGAAGAACTGCCAGGCTGTTCTCCAGAGTGGCTGAGCCGTGTGTAAGCCTGCCAGCACGTATGACACTTACATTGTCTTCACAACCGTGCCAATACGCAGGTCATTTTCTTTATGGTCTCCTTAGTAGGGGTGAAATGTTATCTTATTTTAGGGGTTTTTTGTTTTATTTTTGTTTCTTCATTAGTGTTTCTCTGGTGACTAATGGTGTTGACCAAGTTGCTTCTTGGCGGTTTGAATCTCTTTGGAAATCTTTTTCATATCCTTTATTCATTGCTTAAATTTTAAGTTGAAAGAGTTCTTTGTGTTCAAGATTAAGTCTCTTGACAGGCATATGATTTGCAAATTTTTCTCCCAATTTGCCCTTTCATTTTCTTGATGGTGTTGTTAAATCCAGTTTATCTCTTTTTTCTGCTTCTGCTTTTGGGTATATCAAGGAAACTGTCAGTTTTATAGTTTTAGCTTTTAAATTTAGTCCTTTATTCCACTTTTAATTAATTTGTGGATGGTGTGAAATGGGTACAACCTCTTTGCATACAGATATCCAGTGGTGTCAGCATCATCTACTGAGAAGACTATTCTTGCTTAATTGTTTTAGTGTAGTTGTCAAAAATCATTTGACCGTAATTGCGAGGATTTAAGACCCTCCTCCCTTCCCAGCCCTGCTGACGTTTCTGGGCTCTCAGTTCTGTTCCATCATGCCTGTGTCTGTGCTGTGCTACCAGTGCTTTTGTAGTAATGTTTGAAGGGAGGGACTGACCCTCCCAGCAGGCCCTGGGACAGGCCTGTGGCGTTCCTTGCGCTTCTCACTAACGGGTGACACCTTCCTGCGTGCAAGCTGTTGCTTTGCAGTTGCCACGAACTTCGTGAGCTGGTGCTCTTTGCTCTCCCAGTTAAGATCTCTGCCGTAGTGTGGGTACGTGCAGTCATCATGTGTCCAGCAGACCCCGTGTATTTATAAAGCAGCATTGAGAGTCATCCCCGAGGCCTCATCTCCCTGCAAGAACTGCCGCTGCAACCATAGTGTCCCTATAAATGAAGAACCATGTGGTATAGAGGAAGAAAAAAATAAAATATCTAAAGAACGGGAATCAGGCCTGAGATATGCAAAATTATTAAAATTATTTTATGATTTCTTACAAAAATTGCACTGTTAAGAAAGCCTCCAGAATATGCACAAGTTACATACCTGGCTAACATACCTACTGCTATCACGAAAGTGTAGTGAGATGTAAAGAAAATGAAAGGCTTTGGCCTTGGAATACTAAGAAATAGTTCCTCTTAAATTTCAAGAGCTAATTAATCAAAAATTTGTGGTAAACCCAAATATTATGCTTGAAATATGTTATCTAAGAGGAAACATGTGGCTAGCTGGTTGTGACGTTCTAGTCTCACAGTGATAACTGGAAGTGTTCCAAGTCTCCTAACACCTGGCCCTCGCTGATCCAGCACACCGGAGGAGCTTTCTGTGTCCGCTGCAGCGCTGAGACTCATCTGGCTGTGGGACTGGAGAACGCCGCGCAGTGTCCTTGTCCTGGAGCCTCACTCGCACACCACGATTAAGCCTGAAGCCCAGTCCAGAGCGCGCATCTGGCGGTAGTGATGATTTTAAGGCACTTTGGCTATCTGTGGTGTGATAGCTTAAATGCTAAACAGTCAAAAGACTTTTGGGTTCTAGATTCACATTTATTATTATTACACTTACAAAATGTAGTTTTCATTCATTTGTTCAACTTCTGGTTTATAAACACTAGGAAAAGAGGAACTGCCCAGGACAGAGATTTTATCCAACAACCTGTTGAGACTAAATTGCAGAGAAGGAAGTCTTTGCTGAAATATGTTTCCTTCGTGAAGAAACCTGTTGAGAAATGAACTTTAGTTGTGAAAAACTGTGCCATCTGCATGATGGGCGTACGCTTGAGAAACCTGGTTGTCCGCTGCATTTCACAGCGGGCCTTTGAAGGCAGGAAAATGTCCTCCTGCTAGAGTGTGAGAAGGGTGTTCGACAGCCACCTCATGTAACCATCATAACAATGCTGTCTTCTCCATGGAGAACTGGCCAGAAATTACCTTCCTCCAGATTTGAAACATTGGTATCAATCAACTGGAAGTTAAAATTGGAAGTTAAGAATCAGTCTGAGTTGTTTCGCAGAATCTCTTTAAAATTGCTGTTGTTGCCATGCAAACTCATTAGCTGTTAGGTCCACACTCTTAAAGGAAGTGGCTCTAAGGTTGCTTCTAGAAGCTGAGGATTTCTTCCTGAGTCCAGGCTCATCATCAGACCTGGACTGAAATCTTCCTCTGGTAGCTAAAAAATCAGTCCAAAAATGCCACCCACCATCTCTTCCATGAATCCCTCACTACCTGGGTTTCTTTTTCTGTTCAGAGGATGTGGTACACATTTGAGGCCTTAGGAAGAGATACTGTGAGCTCCATACCGCCTAATTCTTCATGGACTGCCATAACAGTGTCAGTCTGGGGGTTCACTGTCTCGCAGTTCTAGGGCCTGTCCAAGGTTGGGAATGGCAGAAGACCTGGTTTTTCCTGAGGGTCAGAAGTACCTTCTAAAACCACCTTGTATAACCATCATAAGAATGCTGTCTTCTCCTGGTCAGAAACTAGCTGGAAATTACTTTCATTGACTCTTGGAGGGCCACCTTGTGACTGTGACTTTTCTTCCTCAAGGGCCTCCCCAGTGTCTCTCCTGTGAGGACATGAGTGAGGTAGATAGGTGCTCGTGTGACTTGGTCACCTCATGAAGAGCCCTGTCGCTTAGTGCAGAGGGCTCCTGAGGTAAGCTAAGTTTAGGGCTTCTATGTGGGTGTTTGGGAGGACTCAGTTCTGCCCATCGGGATGCGTACTGTTTCTGTCCTACTACAGACGTGGAAATATGCTTTGGAATACTGTTGACTTCTTAACTGTTAACTTCGGAACTAAGTACACAAGGACTTATATAGCATATTAATTCAACACAAAAATAGTAGGCACTATTATAGGTGCTGGAGATAAAGAATTGGTGAAAAACCTCCATATTTTCCTGGGGTTTAAGAAGACAGAAAAAATGCAGCAGATGGTGATAACTGCGTATTCTGTCATACTGTGTGGGCAGATCCTACCTCTCATTTACCCGCAGCAGACTGACGTAATGTCAGCATCATTTTTGCAGGGAATTGGCAGTTGGTTGGGGCTGTGCTCAGCATGATGGGTCTGCTGGTATCTCAGGGTTCCCCCAGGTGGCTGGTGTCACCTGGCAGTGAATGGGAGGCTGTGTGGCACCGGAGGGAGGGGCAGACTTTGAGTAACCTGGTCTCTCCTGTGTCAGTTTTCCCTTCGTTTCATTCTTTTTTTTTTTTTTTTTTTTTAAATGTATTTGGTTGTGGGGTTTCACTACACAGCTTGGACTTGTGATCCTCCTACTTTCAGCCTCCCCCGTGCTGGGATTATAGGCATATGCCACCGCTCTTGGACTGGCTGGCTCAGCCTGCCCTGGGCACGGGGCTGGCGCAACATCTGGTGCTGAGGATCAAACCATGGTCTCTGCACTCATCTTAGCTTGCTTACGCAGACGCTTTAGTCCGCTGAGCTGTCTTGCTGACCGTCGTTTTCATTAAGCAGGATTGAAAAGTTTTTGAGGGGGCCTGCCCCTTAGCTCAGTTCTTTAAGTGGCTGCTTCACAAAGCAGTCAGGCTCAGATTGCTGTGGTTCCATCCCCACAACTCAAGGCAGCCAAACCTGCCCTGAAGGCATTCGGAGAAAAAATAAATAAATAAAAAAAAAAGTTTTTGAATACTGTGGAGATTTCATTTTGGATGATTGAGATGGAGATGCAGCACTAACTTATGGAATGGGGCTTCGTTTCACAGAAGTCACCATTGATTACATGGGAGCATCTGTTCTGCTTCAGGGCCAGGAGTTAGGTTTTCTTCCATTAATTCTGGTAGGGTAATAGCAGTGGCATGACCCAAATGCTGCAGGCTTTGCTTTGGTTTTAGGAGTTCAGATGTCTCTGCTTGTGTGGCAGGCGATGCTAGCCCTGCTTCTCTCAGCTGACCAGGACCCGAGAGCAGGGCGAAGTAGAAGGAAGGCCTTCTCAGTCACCTTCCAGAGAGTAAGTCCAGTCACTGTCCTCCACAGCTACAGGTAGGCCACAGAGGGCATCCGCTGCTTGTGTGTCAGAAGGTGATGTGTAGGGCTGAGTTTCGGTTCTTAGGATGAAATGAACTGGTGATGGGATGGAGGCTCAGGTAGTTCAGGTTAGAGCTGGCATAGGAAACTGAATTTCTCCATGTGTAGGGAAAAGAACAAGCTCCTGGAGTGACCAGTTACTTTTGAAACTCGCAGAGGCTCCTCTTGGTGGAGGAGAGTTGCATGAACTGCGTTCGCTGCAGGTGACTTCCCAGGTGCGTCTGGAGGGCGTGGGGCGTGTCCATTGAAGGTTACCCACAGTGCACCAGTCCATCAGCAGATTTCAGGGACTTTAGAAAGGAACTGAGAGGCAGGCTTAGGAAGGGACTTGGAAGTCTTGATAACACGATCAGATCGATTAATGGAGGTAGACAGGTGAAGTTTCAGGAAAACTGCAAGATGTGATGATGCTGGAGGCTGGAGACTGATTTGTGGGAATTTGGAATCAAATGAGCATATTTTGTTTGAATTAGAGAAAAGGAAGGACTTGGTACTTGGCAATGTGATTTGACAGAAAGTTTCCAGGAGCACCGACATCAGCGCTTTTCCGAACTCTTCCTCACTTTTATCCTTCTTTTATGTGTGTCTAAGGAGCCTAAGTAGTTGCTCAAAATCTTAAAGCTAACACACAAGTAGGGTAGCCAGATAATAAACCAGCTCAGCCTTGGTTTTTAAATTTTACACTTAACCCAGGATATTGGAAGTAGGAGAGCTTAAGGCAGGGTGGACAGTGGTGAGCGGGAAGAGACGGCAGGCTGGATGAGGTGGCCTGGAAAGGTGAGGTGGCGATGGGAGCGGCCCTGTTTCTCTGGTTTATTGTATTTGCTTTGGAGCTTCTCAAACTTGGAAGTGCCCTTCGTTCAGCCCTTGTGCAAATGCAGATTCTGCTTTAGCAGCCTCGGGTGCAGCCCGAGGCTCTGTGTCTGATGCCTGTCCTGTCCCTGCCTGCCTTAAATGAATGCATGACAGAAAGAAGTCATAGCCCCAGTCTTAGTAGCAATCAGCCAATTTCCAGTGTTTCTTTCCTTGAGAGAGTGGCTGTTTTGGATCAGGATTGTTACCTGCATGTATACACATTGGCGAGTTCGTGAAGAGATTGTCACCTGCAGCTGGGCTCTGGTCTTCCTGGGAGTCAGTTTCCCTGGTTTTGCTGCTCCTGGGCTGAGGGGTCCAGGAGGAAAGCAGCTGCGCCATGGTGGCTGGAGACTGGGAGTGGAGGAGGAGCACTGAGGGGAAGGGGCTGCTGTGGCCTGCCTCGTGGGGCAGGGCCCCTGGTCACAGCGCTGCAGCTGGGAGCCCACAGGCAGAGTGCCCTGGGGATCCGGGTCCTCACTCTCACCCGCTCACGAGCTTGGGGCTGAAGGGCAGGACTGTGAAGTGCTGCCACCTTCTTGGCGCTTGGCTTGGTGATTTGGTGACATGACATCATGATGACCTGACAGTATTTCTCGTTGTGTTTTAGGTCGTAGTGCATATGCTGGCATAAGGTAGGGCACTGGGCAAAAGGGCAGCTCTCTGGGTCTGGTGGGTCGCAGTGCAGGTCCCTGGCTTGAGGGGCTGGGCCTGGTGGAATTTGGTGAGGTCATCATGGGTGGGGCCGGCAGACCTTCACCTGCACCCCTACAGCTGTGTTTGAGACAAGGGAAGGGACAGCAGGAAGGCATGAACCAGATCTAGGGGGTAGCACAGTTTAGCTGTATGGCATCTGGGAAAATAGACGTTGTAAAGAAGTCCTTGTTGGAATAGAAAATTCAAAGTCAGATGGTAAGGGTGCGGGAGTTCTAAGAAGGAAAGCACCAAGCGGAAGGTAGGGGCTTGAAGATTCCCGGTACTCTCAGAAGCAGGTGGGCCAGGAGTCCGTCTGGGCTCCAGTCCACGCGATGGAGCTGTGGAGCTGTGCCGCATGTTGAGTGGGGATGTAGGTGGGGCCCGTGCTTTGGAGTTGGAAGTGCTAGAGCCACAGAATGACAGATCCTCTGCTCTGGGGAGCCTTTGTCCACCCCCTTGCTTCTACCTAGGCCTGCAGGCTCAGTGAGGGCAGGGACTGGGGCTGCTGCGGTAACCTGGGGACAGACTTACTACCAGATTTTTTTTTTTTTTTAATAGATACAGGGTCTACGGGGTCTCTACTAGATCAGACTCCTAGTGATCCTCCTGTTTTCAGCCTCCCAAGCCCTGGGATTACAGCCACGTGCTACCAAGTCCAGTCTCAATCACTGTCTCAGTGCACCCTGGGGGCAGGGCTGACACTGCAGCCGGGGAATGAACCCCTGACCCCTGTGCACTGCCTAAGCTGGCGCTTTAAGCCACTGAGCTGTCTGGCCAGCGACTGAGCAATGTATTTTTGGGTGGAGGTTTGTTCACTGCCACATTATTCTGAGAAAGTGGGGGCGCCAGGAGCTGGAGAGCCACCAGCCTGTCTGCACAGTGACCTGCTCCTGCAACTCTCATGGCGCAGCTGCTGGCCGGGTCTGGGACTGGGCAGGGCCCGGGGAGCGGGGGCATGACCAGGCAAGGACCAGGCAAGGCTGAGCGGCTGAGCGCTGAAGTTGCTCTTCACTGAAGCAGTGGGTGGGAGGAGGAAGGTGACTTCAGCCTTCACCATCACTGAATGGTAGGAGCCGTGTCCTAATCTCCCCACTTGGGAGTTTGAGGTGGGAGGATGCTGAGTTCTGGCGTGTCCCCCAGGGATGGTTGTCACTATGTTGGCTTCCGGTCTAGAAGATAATAGAGAATTCTCAACCTTTATGGTGGCTGCTGAAGAAGGCCCTGGTGGGGTGTTTGTTGACAGCCTTGGGGTGAAGCCAGGGCGGGTGCAGAGGGAGATGCTGTGGCCTGGGGTTTCACACATGGCAGCGAGCGCTGTGTTGGGGGCTCCATCTCCTCCCATCCCCTCCCCTTACATCCTGTTTCTCTGTGGCCACCTCATACTTCTCTTGATGACTTGTGAGGGGGATCCTTGACCTGTAGGTATTTGTTTTTGTTTTTATTTATTTTGTTAGCTGTAGAGCTTTCTGGGATTTGGGTCGGGCTCTGGCTTGGGGTACCTCCGTTAGCTGTTTCATCTTACTGTTTACTGTGAAGATTACCAGTTAGATTGATTTCTATGTCAGCACTGCAAATTGAAGAGTTTTTGAAATTGGGCTATAATTTTAAATGAGGATTCAGAATTATAAAGGGTCTTCTGGGTTTGTGTTTATTTTTAGCAACTTGAGGACTTTGGAGGAATTATGATGACTGCTTTTGAGTTAGTATGGGGTTTCAGAATTCCTGGGAACATTGCTTCACTGTCACTGGGGCCACAGAGAATGCCAGTAATCAACAGATTTATGAGCTTTTCCCTTTTATTTTAGCTTTGATCTTATCATTGATTAAAACCCACTAATATTAGTTAATTGTCAGGTGACATTAGCTTATCATCCTGGGGTTCATTGTGCAGCTCTCTGGGTTTTTATAGGAGGACTCGCGCTCACTTGTGCAATCCCAGAGGTGGGCTAGCATAGCCGGCACTTCCCGTGCCATCTGCGTGGCTTCAGGTTCTATATAAATCACACGTAACTTTGTTTAAAGAGCCTCAGTGGTCAGGATCATAGGCAGTTTCTTTAAGCACACAGGAATGAGCAAGATGTTTTGTTCTGGTGTGGCTGGGTTATTTAATATGTGGTAGAAGGGGGAATCAGTTTGACCCCTAGTAGCCCTAGTGCTGAGCGTTAGGGTAGTCTACAGATGATCTGTAGAAACAGTTAAAACATGTAACGTGCCCTCAAGTGGCCGCCTTTCTCCAAAAGAAACAGAGTGTGTTGGTTAAAGTACTGTGAGAGTTTGTCCTTCTCCCACTTCAAATTGAATGCACACTATTATCTCAGAAAACCCAGAAATACAGACAAATACATAGTCGGCAGGTTATCTTGATTCTAATTGTAGAACTCCTTTAAATATATTAATTTGTTTTAATATATTTAGTACAGGATCTGCAGGGTGTTGCTACACAGATTGGACTCTAGTGATGCTCTTGTTTTCAGCCTCCCAAGCGCTAAGATTATAGGCGTGTTCCACCATGCCCGGTCTCGTTCGCTGTCTCACCGCCCCTGGGACTGGCAGGGCTGGCACAGCAGGCTGGGGATTGAACCCCAGTCCCTGCTCCTGCCTAAGCAGGTGCTTTGTCTACTGAGCTCTCGGGCTGGCCCAGACTCCTTAAGTATAAATCTGAAGTAAAACTTTCTCAAGCTTAGAAAGTACCAGCCCTGTACGCTGTGTTTTAGGCTCTAAATTTTCTTTTGCAAGTATATATTAGCTAATGTAGAATGACAGAAACAAGAGACACTCACCTTGATTTATACAAGTGATTTTGCACTTTGTGTCAACATTGGAAAGCAGGAGCAGGTGCAGCTCAGGGATAGAATACTTGCTGCTCTCCTGCGAGGCCCTGGGCTCAGCTCCTAGCGGGCCAGGGGAGCAACCAAGCAAGCGAAAGCCAGTGGTGAGACCTTAACAAAGCAGCACACAGCCTCTGGGTGGGAAATGTCAAAGCAGAGAGCCAGCAGGTTGTCCAGGCGCCGTGGCTGCCGGGAATTACAGAGAGGCCCCCCAGAATTGGTAGTGGTAGGGTTCCAGCTCACAGAGCCCTGAGTTCTCAGGCCGTGACAGTGATGGACTTGGGACCCAGCTGCACATGTCTTGTTTCTGCGGCTGCTAGTGAGGTCTTGATCAGTGGTGTGGGTATTTTCCCTGGGGACTTCCAGACCCAGCTCCTGGGACCCCTCCAGGAGGTCTGAGGTGGGCCGGAGCCTCTGCCTTCCAGTTGTACCCAGTGGGAGCCACTACGCTGAGGATGGGGGAGAGCGTGGCTTGCCTTCCCATTGCCTGGGAGCTTTCCTCCCAACATTTTGTCCTGGACACTCAGACCTACGCAGCAGTTCAGGCTGCACATGTGTGTGCCTGCCTCTTAGCTTCTGTAATGAACAGTTTACTGTTTTCATATCTAATTACCTACCTGTCAGTCTGTCCAGTTTTTAAAAAGGCATTTCAAAATAAGTTGCCCAAATCAGTACCTTTTACTCTGAAACATTTCAGCTTGAATGACATTAAGTACAGGGCAGTGTTTTATTTACACTTTTTTTTTTTTTTTTAAGGAAAAATACATATGTAGTGGAATGCACAGCGCTTACTGAGTTTAACACTTATGTAACCTAATGTCTTGCAAAATGTGGTGTCACTCTTCGCACCTAGGAGCTGTAAAAGTCATCGTGGTCCTTGGTCCCACTGATTACTCCAGAAGAGCCACTGGTGCGCTGTCCCTCAGCTTTGTGTCAACCTGTTTAGTGGTAGCTGTGTTCAGAGACTGCCGCTCTAGACTCTTGGGTCTTGCAGAATGTGGGAAAGAAATGGACCTGTATTTGGAAACTCAGCAAAACTAAAAAGTCAGTCTTTAATGTAAAGGAAAACTGGTGAATGTTGGATAAATGTTCAGCTTTTAGGAACGTTAAGATGTTACAGAGCAGGGGATGGAAGCTGAAGAGTTACAGCTGAGGAGGGGGTGTTGTCCCTCTGTCTCCTCATCCCTTCCCCTGATGACCTTCCCTAAAGATCTGCTGGATATGGAATCTCTTGGTACGTGAGAAGAGATTATTCAGAAGATGTAATTCTTACTACTGTGCTTGCAGCCTCTTGTCCGTAGTGGGGTACACTGTGTTTATCTGGGGTGCGGCTTAGGGTTGGTAGTTTAACCAGACGATTGCATGAAGAGTCCTGTCTTAATTGAAGAGAAAATAGAATGTGCTCCCTGAAGCCTTTGTTTGGGTAAATGGAAGCACAACAAAAGTAAGAGCGTATGTATTTGGGTTCCTGGTTTTATGTCATTCAGGCTGACTGTGAACTTACGACGTAGCCCAAATTGGCCTCACACTAATGGCTGTCCTCCTGCTTCAGCCTCCCAAATGTTGAGATTACGGGCATGCGCCACCATGCCCAGCTTGGGTACTGGTTTTAAATGTGTTATTTTAGATTGCACTGGATAGTTTGAAAGCTCTTGGTCATAGCAAATCAGGAAGAGTTAAAAATAAACTTTTTTAACAACCGAGTAGAGATTTCTTCTGCATTTAAGCCCAGGCTCACTGCCGGTGGCTGCTCTCCTGTCATTCCATTTGACCTCAGCTTCACGCCCCGGGGTTGCTTCTGGTCACCTTGTCTGGCAGCTGGTGTCTTCTCCCATCTGACCTTGTTGTCACTCAGGCTCTCTGCCTTTAGGGTTATTTTAGCATATTTTGAGGGCAGGTGTAGTTCTTGGGGTCTCATGCAGCCCCAGCATCTGATGTCCCGCAGCAGATGGACAGCTGAGAACCAAGGGCAGAACCCATGTGGGGACTCCATGGTGGCCTGGGATGGACGTTGAATCCTTGGTGGATGTGGCCCAGGGTCTGTGTACCTGGCACGCGGGCAGGCGAGAAGGCTTCTTCCCAAGCCTTTTTGTTCTCTTCTTCCATGTGCTCTGTACCTGAAGCCTTCTTGCCCCCCAGTTTTCAGCTCTGTGTCATTTGCAATGGCTACATGATCTAGAGCAGTCGGTTGATGCTGTATTTGTCAGTAATATTTCTGGTGCGAAACTGTTTCCTGATTTGCTCTTGTGAGATGTTTTGATACTCCAATTAGGAGCCTGGGAAGAAGGGTGTGTTAGGTTGAAGGTGGAGGGCTCACACAGTTTGTCTTGTGCTGTGGTGACAGAACACACAGGCTGGTGCATGTGCACAGCAGGAGGCCTGCAGGCCTGGAGCCTGGGAGGCCCACAGAGGGACGCAGTGCTGCACTGTCTGAGGCAGAGGGGGGCACAAGGACGGTGTGACTGCTTCTTGGTGTGGTGTGCCCTCTCACGGTGTTCCTGCCAGGCCACTGTGCACCGTGATGGATGTGGTGGAGGCCCGCAGTGCAGCTGAGCACCTTCCTTTCTGACCCTCAGGTGAGCCATCAGCCTTTACACTTTTCGTGGATCCAGCCCCTGGGAGTTTGTTACAGCAGGGGGACGTGGGCTGACACAGGAGATGGGGCTTGCCTTCCTATCAGTGTGACATTCACCACCCTGACTAGGGTGGGCAAGGCCGCTCCTCCCACACCCCATGGCTGGTCACAGGCTGCTCTTTGTGTCTAAGGGGTGAGCGCATCCCTGTGTCCTCCCTGTCTCCTGCTGGCTGGTGGCGGGGTCATATAGTTCATACTAGGTGTGGGGCACGCTGGAGGCAAGTAGGGGCCAGCAACAGCGATGCCTTCTGGGGAGCCCAGCCTGGGTATCTGCGCCTCTATCCAGAGTCCTGGCTCTGTCCCTGGCTCCAGGCTTCTGCCTCGGGAGGGGTTGTTCCAACACCTCAGACTGCACTGCCAGGGTCTGCAGAGGGCTTGGGCTCTTTTGACTTTTTATTTCCTGAGGTTATCATAGATCCTGAACACTTAATGCCTAGCAAACTTAGACATATGTTGAGGACCTTCTGTTGGGTTGAGTTGAACTGCAGACTTTTTAACCTTGGAAAGCAACTCGAATAAGGGTCGGGTGGGAGGAGGGGTGTTTTGAAAATGAACCTGAACAGTAGGACCTGTTCCTGTGTTTTCTTTACTTAAAAGATTCTTTTTCAATGAAAAAGCATTAGTTCCTGTTAGCAGGTCTTACCATCCCCCATGACTAATGAAATTATTGAGAACCACATCTTTCCTTATGGATTTGCCAATAGCATGAAGACACCCCTTAATTTTGAGCCTCTCCACACTGGGAATGGGCCTGGCTCAGCAAGTCTCACTGGTACATGAATGAATTGGTACGAACTGTAGTATAATCTGTTGCTTTAAGCATTGCCTGGATGCTTGATGAAATGGGCTGATGAAATGGGCTCGGAGAGCCTGTGGAAAGTTGCCCTGGTGTGGTTTGCTGTGGCCCTGGGGTGGGAGTAACCCTCACACCCTGCTCTAGTGGATGTCCCATTTCCATGCAGACTGGTTTTAGGTTGATTTTCTCTTCGAGATTGGTCATCCTGGGAGTTGGAGTTCAGCCCTCAGTCCAGCTTGTGGTGGGCGGAAGGGAAAGGGTGGGCAGGTGAGCCTGAAGGAAGGGAAGCTCTCCCAGCTTCCGAGGAGGGTGATAGGCAGCTGCTGTGTTGGGGTGCGCACAGGTTAGGGGCTCTTCGTCTCCTTGCTCCACTCCCCACTGAGCTCCCTGCCTCCCAGCGTCTGTGCCTCCCCCTCCCCATCTCCCTGTGGGGCAGTGGTCTCGGAAGGTGCAAGTGCAGTGTTTTGCAGCCGTGGGCCATGGGATGTGCAGGGGTCAGCAGCTGTTTGTTCCTTTGCAGGTGGCGAGAGCTGACCGTTCTCCTGTGTTAGCTCCCAGAGGTGGGTGTTGTCAGTGGGGTCCTCAGCTGGGGCTGGAGGTGGGCAGAGGGAAGGCAGCCAGGAAATGGCTCCCCAGGCTATGGGCCCAGGAGGGTGCCACTTCTGCGCAGGTCTCCTAGTGGTCAGCGTCAGGTCTGGGTGGGCGAGTGGACCCTATGGGTGCTCTGTGGTCCTTGGGTGTGGCGGGGGGTGAAAGGCGAGGGAGGGTATGGGAAAGGGAGGGCAGCGCCAGGGGCCTTGTGCTTGCTGTGAAGGTGGGCTGCTGCTGCGCTCGGCGCTCCGCTCAGGTGGAGGCTGTGTTGTGAGAGGAAGAGCACGGACTGGGAGTCTCAGTTCCTGAGCCAGATCCACCTGCACGCGCTCTCTGTCTGACCCTGAAAGCCACCTGTTCCCTCCTGGAGTCTTGGCTCCCTGAACCCAGGCCAGCCTGCGTGTCTCCCAGTGTCTGGGGAGAGGATCTTCACCGCTTTCCCTTCATTATTCAGGCTGTTGAGAAGAGAGTTCCATGAGGAAAGTGATTTGTTGTCCATGATACCTGGTATCCTGGGAATGTCTGTGGTAATAGGAAAGACACAAGTTTTGAAAGTAGTTTTGGTTGGAAATCTGTATGAAGTCAAATATTAAAGAAAATATAAAGAAAATAACAACATGTGGAGGATTGCCCCATGTACAGTTTTCCTTCTGCATTGTGCATCTAACAAGCAGCTGCTACAAAGTTTGCTATTGTGTTCCTTAAAAAAGTTCCCAAAATCCCCCAAAGAGAAATCAGAGGGAAGTAGTGTAGACTGGACTGGATGTAACTTAGTATGGATATCAGTTAGCTTCCTTCAGAGATTGCCGTCAGCCTTGTGACACAGATCCGCTCACCTGCCCTTTCCACTCTTGTCCCTCAGCATTGACATGCCCGTACAGAGCCCAGCCTGCTACAGACAGACTCCCCTGTGTGTGCAGATGCTTGTGCTCCTTGGTGGGCGGCGGGTGGCAAGGGCTGCTCCTTCCAGCACTGTGAACCTTGCTCCCCTCTCTGGCCTTTGATTCCAGCTGGGGACTGTTGAGGAGAGAAGATGTTGGAGAAAGTGGGCCTGGAGGGGAACTGAAGGAGGGCTCTGTGCCCGCTGGCTGGTGTTCTGGCTTGTGCGAGGGCAGGGTGTTGTTGAGAGATGGCACGCCACCCCCACCCCCACCCCCCACGAGAGCCAGGCTTTGTGGTCCAGCATCAGAATCTTGTTTTTCCTTGGTAGGGGTTTCACTTGCTGGTGGCCTGAAGGATTAGGTGGGCACAGCAGGCCCCTGGGCAAAGAATGAGGTGGAGAGGAAGGAGGGACAGCCTTCCAGGGGCCTGGTGTCATCCACAGTGGGTCTCTAGCCATTGTGGCGAGGGTGGTGTCCTGTTTTGTTCAGGCCAGAGTTGTCGGGCGGGGCAGGGAGAGCTGGTTTCTCAGGCAGTGTCTGACGGAGGCCCAAGAGGGGCACTGAGAAGCTGCCACCTGCTTTATTTTTGTGTTAGGGTTTCCTGTTGAGATGAACTGAGAAAGTGTGTGGGTTTTGGAGTAAACACTTCTCAGAATACACCACGTTACCATCCCAGTCACTGGCAGGGTTGGGCAGGGCCATGACCACAGGACTGGCTGGTGGCTTTTGTCAAGCCAGAAAATTCAGCTCCCCTCGAAGGCCACAGGGCAGAAGGGGGAGAGCAGTCAGGGGAGGTGGTTGGCACTGGAAAGAGCAAGCCAGCTGGGCAGGGAGGTGGCACAGAGTGGCCTGAGGCAAGGAGAGCAGTCTGGTTGCTGCTGGAATGGGAGCACGATGCCAGGGCGATGGGGTATGGGTGCGCGCGGGGGGGGGTGGGGGGTGTCCATGCTGACAGGCTGGCATGTGGACGCAGCTCTCAGGTGGCTTTGGACTGCAGCTGGTGGGCTCCGAGAAGCCCGTGCGGGGCATTGGCTTCCGAGCCTGCTGCGGGCTGGCTCTTCTCACTGAGAGCAGGAAGGCGGAGCTACTGTTGGCTGCGGTGGGCCGGGACCCCTCTCCACTGGTCTTCGCCCCACAGTAGCATTGCCTGCGGGCTGCCCGCTCTGGTCTGCTCCCTCCCTCATGTCATCTTCTTACACGGCGGCTGTCTGAAACACCTCTGGATCCCAGCCGGCCTTCTGTCAGGCCCTGCTTTACCAGCTGGCCCTGGTGGGCACAAGAACCTTAACACTGTCCCTTGTCACAGACTGGCATGGCTGTCTCCTCAGTGCTTCGTTCATATGAAAGAGGGCTCAGCACCGGTGCCTGTGCTTCTCACAGTGCCTGGCACACAGCTGAGTTCAGCACCGCCTGTGGTAATGACCTGTTCTGTGCTGACACTCAGCTGTCCAGGAGTTTGATTCCCTGTGTTTTTTGTCATTGTCCTGCGTGAGTCCCTCTTCATCATGCCCCTGTGCCTTGACCCAACTTTGTAAAACTCGCGTTTTACTGTAGCTGATCCTTCCATTGATGGGCAGTTCCCAGCGATGTAGAGGTGGTACCCCTGGCATGCCTGGTGTACTCCACACTGGGCATCAGCGTGGGGGTGCCTTCGACCCCCATTTCTCTGCGGATGCACCTGTGCCACACCCGCAGGACTTCTGGCTGTGCTGTCATGAAGGGGGCTGTTGGCCAGATGAGCACTGATTGTGAGAGGTTAGTCACCGACAGATCTGTGAGATGCAGATGGTGAGGTTGCTAATAAAACTTGCCCTGGTGTAACTGGTCCCAGGAAGAGCTGCCTGCCTTTCTGACCTTCAAATGTCAGTTGGGATGTGTTTCTGTTGGGTTAGGGCTGCTGTTTAGTGCACGAGTAAGAGGCCACCTTTATTTGAGTAAGGAGGCCCAGGTCCTCGATCTAGTGCTATATTAAATTATTGGTGTACAGAGAAGAAGCCCATTATTGCTTGCGATTTCTTGGGTTAGGGCTTCCCCAGTGTGAGGGTTTTCCTGGCTGTTGCTAACTGTGGCCTGGGGGGGAGGCCTGACTGGAGTGGTGTGCAGGCGGGGCTGTGCAGTGATGACGCAGGGCACCACACCGGTCCTTTCTCTGCCACTCCTTGGACTTGCTCAAGGCGGGGATCCTATGTCTGGAAGAGTGACTCAGGTGAAAGTTTGAGAAGGAAGAAAACTGTCATCTTCTGGTTAGTCACCGTTAAGGGCCCGAAGTACACCTTTGTCCTTCGCTGTCTTCTCATCTTGCTTGCTCCTGGAAACTCCTGCTCCTTTGAGTTTCTCATGGCGCTTTTTAGCCAGCTAGGAATGAATGCGAATGGAAATGAATACCGTGAATCAGTGACTGCGTGAATCGGTGACCGCGTGAATCGGTGACCGCGTGAATCAGTGACCGAGGCCCCGTCCTGGGGTGGGCTCTGGAGGTGTTACTTTGAAGCTCAGAGAGGCCACCTGACAGGCTAGTATTACTCACCTCCTAGGTGGTGGAGCGCTGGGTGAACAGAGAGATTGTCCTAACAAACAGCTGGACCTGGGCAGGGGGGAGGGGGGAAATAGCTCAGCAGCATAAGTGCCTGCCTGGCAAGCACAAGGTCCTGAGTTCTATCCCTGGTACAAAAAATACAAAAAACCATACAGTTGGACCTGTACTTCTACTGCTGTCCTGCAGAATGAGAAAGCTCTTTGACTTAATTTCCTCTTTGAAATCTAAAATACATTCCTAGGTAAAAAACTTAAGATTTTTTCAAACACTAAGGACCAGCACGACTGGGATTTTTTTCGTGTGTAAGCAGAAGTGGGGCTTGAGCCCCAGATTTTATTGCTTACTGAGCAACAGCCTTGGTCTTTCTCTAATTTTGAGATGAGACAGGGTTTCCCTGAGTCACTGAGCTGCGCAGGCTGGGCTTGGGCTCCTCTTGCCTTAGCCTTCCAAAGGGCTGGCATCGCTTGGGTACATCACCACATCTGAGTGAATCCTCTTCTAATTCCGTGAATAAAGGAAACTCGGAAAAGAGCTCCGGACTAGAAACTCACTTGGACTTCAGCTGAACTTGGGATAAAACTGCCATGGACACTGTACACTGAGAAGTAAACCTTTCAGTCAGTGTTAGAAGTAACTGATACGCAACTCTTAGGCAACAACAGGATGTCTTGTTTTAAATGGTGCGATTAAAGTCAGTTTCGGATGAGCCAAGTTGACAGCAGTTGCCTCTGGGAGCCACTTGGTGCTTTTCTGTCTGTGTAATGAAGTGGAGTGGTGATCTGGGGAAGGGCTGGTGCTCGGGAGGTTTGAAGCCCCAGGAGCCGGGCTCCCTCCTCACGCTGAGTGCTCTGACTGGCGCACACTGCCTCGCACTCTTCAGCACCTTGCCTGTGCATCTGGGCTTCTGTCCTTGGCCCACACCTTAAGGGCTCTGACCAGAAGGTCACCTGGGGCCTGACTGCACAGACTTGGAGATGTTGAGCCCAGTGAGACCTTTGTCCCAGGGTGCAGATGAGGGCTGATGCCAACAGCGTGGGGATGGGTGGGAGGGGCTGCTGTTCACAAAGCAGCCCAGGCCTTACCCCATGCAGGATTCAGGACGCAGAAGGGGGCCAGTGGGGAGCCCCAAGAGTCCAGAGAAGGTCGTCACCGAGCAGCCTGCTTTGGACACAGCTGAGGTCTCCAGATCCACCAGTGAGGTTGGCATCCCTGCGGTGTTACTTGTGGGGTTTTGAGGTTCCAGTGTGGGTGATCCTGAAGTCAAAGTGTTTATGAAGCTGTTTTCTGGCTAGCACAGGATAACACATCTTTTCCTGTGCAGAGGTCTGAGTGCTCTTCCCTGAACCAGGGTTTGATTTGAAAGTTTTTGTCTAACTGCGTTTGTGACAGTTTGGTGCGCTCGCTAATTAAAAGGCAGAGCAGTGCTCAGGGCCTTGTTGGTGTGCTATGCTGCAGGTGCCTCGTGGCTGTGGGGGTTCCTGGCGGTAGCCAGCTACTTTTTCAGTCTGAGCGCCCACTGCTGTACAGAACTGGGGCTTATGGATAGACTTAAGCTCAGCTAAGTAATTGTTAAAGAAACAACAACAAAAAAAGGAACACTGTGAAAACTTGTTTCCTTTACATCTTCTAGTAAGGAGCATTGGGAGAAAATCTCAGGAGTTGAGATAAGTGCTTGTTCCTGGGGGCCACCTGCTGAGCCCTGCCCCTCCAGGAGGGCAGTGCCTGCCCCTCCAGGAGGGCATTGCCCACCCCTCCTCCCAGTGACCCAGCCTTCCTCTGCTGCTGAGCAGCCACATTTGTTTGACTGACACCAAGGGGATAGAGACTGGGATGGGAGAGCCAGGGGTGCAGACCTCAGAGTCCTGGGGGATGGGAAGCACCCTGAGCTGGGAGGTAGGCAGCTGACTTGTTTGGCCTCGGGGTGATTTATTTACTGTGCAGCATCCGTCGTCCTACCTGAAGCTATCCTAACTCATCAACCTTCCTAAGTCAAAGCCCACGCTACTGCACAGTGCCTCTAATTTATCGTGTAGATCGGAACCCACAGGAATAGGTCATCACCGACTCTGTAGTACAATTGAATCTGAAGCTGTGCTTTGGCCTGGCCAAGCGTGCAAGAAGACTGAAAGGAGGGGTAATGTTTGAATGGGAAAACAAATATTTGGAGGTAGGATTTAGTCTTTTCCATTTGTGCCGTCAGCATAAGTGAAGACCTTCCTTTATTCACTTAAAAAAGAAAAATGACACCTTATTTTTAGAGTAAGGGAAGGAAACAAGTTAATCAGAAACCCCTGCTAAGATTTGTGGAAGTGGAAAGTTCTCACCTCAGCCCTTCTCTCTTTTTCTGTAGCTAATATTAATAATAACAGAGATTACAGTCAACAAGTGTGTGTTCACAAGCTAGATCCTGTGATCCGTGCTTGCCCTTGACATACTCATTGGCGGCTCCCACTGCTGTGGAGGTGAGACGTGGGCGGAGGCACCGGTCTCACCTCGCCCAGGGGCTGCACGCAAAGCACACCTGAGAATCACATGCACCTTTGCTTTGCTTCTAGCGCTACTGTATTAGAAACGTCCTTGTAATTTTGAGTCTGTTAAAAATATTTTTCTATTTTTGTGTGTATGTGTTTTTTAGGCCCAGGCAGGCCTCAGATTTACAGTGTACCTCCTGCCTCAGCCTCCCACATGCATGTGCCACCACATCTGGTGGGTAATAGATATTTGTCTTCCTTTTGGGACTCTTGAACTCCGTTGTAATGAAGGATTCCTTGCTCATGATAAACTAGATGAAGAGGATTCTGCTCTTCCCCTGTCCCTGCAATTACTCAGCTTCCATTTCTAATGTGGTAAGCTTTGAGAATATCCATCTGAACAAAAATTCTTTGATGTGTTCAATTTTTATGAATATAAAAGGTTCTGAGATTAAAGTTTGAAAACTCTGGCCTAGGCCTTGGGAGTCCCAGTTCTAAGCATTAGCTGCAGCTGTCCCTGGAACGTGGACCGCTGGTGCTGACCTCTGGGGTGGTGATGTTGCGCAGGATGGTACACGCCAGGCGCCCCTTTGGATGGACGTGCTGCACGCTAGTGGGGTTCTGAAGTGACAGGAGGCAAGGGCGGGTTATGACCTTCAGGGGCTGAGAGCTGTTTCAAGGCAGCCTGCAGGAGACAGATGCAACCAGTATGAGAACGAAGAGGACACAGGCCCCAGCTGCATCGCAAGGGATGGGAAGGGCGTGTGGTCTCATAGACCTTTGGCTTGGAAAAGCATAGGAAAGCTGTGGGAACTGTGCCAGGGCCTGACATCAGTGCGCCGTGCTCCAGTGGGCCTTCCCATGGGCAGCAGAGGGCCTAGGAGGCCCTGAGGGTCCTGTGCTGCTGGGCTGGGCCTGATTGCAGTGCATCCGTGTTCGAGCTCTAGCTACCGGTCACTTTCCAGCACTGCTCACCCAGGTGAGTTTAGGTTGGCCACAGCGCCTCTTCTGAGTGAGCTCTTCCTCAGCCGGTCAGGGTCGGGGCTCCATTCCTCCTCCTTGGCTTCCTGTGCCACACTCATGCTTCCCTTGCTCTGCTTTGCAATAAGTAGTTCTCTTGGTTGCTTCTCGGTCTTAGTTCTCTCTTATTGCTGAGCTGAAGATACCCAACTCTCAAAGTTAAGAGGGGGAAAGTTATTTTTAGCGTAGTTGGTGGAGGCTTCTGTCTGTGATTGTCTGGCCCCAAGGCAGGGCGGCATGGCAGAGGGGCATCACACAGGAGAAACAGTTCACAGCAGGCAGAAGGCAGCAAAGCAAGCCAGAGACAGGTCCCTTCCTGCCCTTACATCATAACCAGGCTACCGGGATTAGGGTGGTACCAAACCAGGGCCTGGATTGGCTGATTTACTAGTCATCCACCTTTAATCCCAGCATCACAGACTCTAGATACATCTACCTTTGAAAAAGCCCCCTCCCCCACCCTAAATGAGCAACTGCCTGAGGCCCTGGGGGGACATCTAAACACAGCCACAGCACCAAGTGACTCCCTCCAGGAGGCTCATGTGAATGGGTATGTGCCCCAGGGCACCAGCCCCTTTAATTTACTGCCATCTTCAGCCTGAGCAAAGCGAGTGAGAGCCGAAGCTGAAGCTGTTAGCACTCTGGCCCTAGGGTTCTTAGGAGCTGAGGTTCCAAGGCCGTGCCTGCTGGGCTCTTCTGTGGCGAGGCCTGGCCTGGCCTAACCTGGTGGTTGGCTGGGGCCCGGAGAGGCACAGGTAGAGAAGCAGTCGATTGGACACAGGCAGATCACCCCACTGCTGATTTAGGATTGTGCCTTTGGAAGGCCGGAGGAAGCCTCCTGGACTGTTAGCATCCAGTGGATCCCAGCTACTCTGATGCTCATGAACAGGTGGTGGAAGCCAGCCTCCCTCTGTCCCTCAAGGATGTGGGTAAGAATTTAGAAGTCTGATGAAGCAACCACTTTTGTTTTTCTTTTTTAAATTCTGCATTGAAATGCCAGGCTTACATCAGCTCTTGTGGCCCCTCTCTTCTTTAAAAAGAGGTTTTATGTACTTGTGATAGATTCCTAAAAATATAGTTAACCTGTTTCATTCTGTTGCAGCCTAGCGTCAGGCTCTCTGCTTGGGGAGCCCGGTGCGGCAGGGCTTCTGCACACAGGAGGAAGAATGCTGAGGGCCTGTGAGCTGTGGGGGCCTGGTCAGCACTGGCGGAAGGAGGGTCGTGTTGGTTCTGGGACAGGAAGGTTGGGCGCTTCTACAAGGCGCGTATGGACCCAAGGAGACTGGTGCCAGTGAACGTGCTTCTCTCTTTTCTGCTTGGTGGGCTTCGGGGCTGGAAGTACTATTCCTGACAATGGCGAAAGTGACAGCCAGTGCTTGCTGCAGTGGACCTGTGACGCTTGCCTCAGTAGCCAGCATAGAGCGAGGAGGCACAGGGAGCTGGTTGTTCAATTTGGGCTAAGTGTTCATAGAGTCCCAGAGCCTTACTTTTCTCTCCTCTTGGTGATGAGACAAAATACTCACCACCCAGCGTTAAAGGGGGAAGGTTATTTAGCTCAGTGTGTGGAAGTTTCAGTCCACATTGGCTGGCTCCAAAACAGGCTGATTGACACACGGCAGAAGGCAGCAGTGCATGGTGGTGGAAGATACCAAAAGCAGTGAGAGGAGGGGAGAGCCATCCTCTTGGTGTCCCTCTGTGCATGCAGGCTGCCTGCCCTAGGGCTGGGGCAGCACTCACACCTGTAATCCCAGCACTGGACCTTGAATCGGTCACGTACTCCAGATTCAGCCGCCTCCACAGAGCCTGCCACCCACGACTACGTTAGGCTTTGGGGGATCCAGACACAATCCGTTGCAGCCCCCCATTTTCCTTAGCAGCAATCTTTTTCTGTGAGCATGTCAGGCTACTCCATGCCCAGGGCTTAGTTGAGCTCTTCATAGACACTTGTCTCTCTCAGATGTGGGCTCCAAGGTGCCTTTCTTCCGTGCCACACCATAGTCCTCCTGCCAAAGGGGCAAACTCCCCACCTTGCACACCGTTCTCAGAAGCAGATTATACTCAAGAGAATGAGGTGAAGATAAGTCATTTCTAGCACTGTATTGCTCCACTTATAATGATGAGAAGCTTGGCATTAGAGGTTGAGACTTAGCAGGCAAGGTGGACGGCTGGCCCTCAGGGAGGTGTCACTCCCTGGGCTGGAGTGAGGAACACTGAGTTTCACCTTTTCTAGTTTACAAGTAAAAGTGAGAAAAGAAACAGGTGGAATTAATTTCAACAATAAGTTGTGTTTCTCTCATTATTGCTGTTCTGTTATCCTTCAGTATATCGTTTAGCAAATACTGCGCTGGGCAGCGCACACTTTGGTTTTGTGTGCAGTGCACATAGATAGCACAGTTCAGGTCTGTCACCTTCCAAATGCCCACAAATTTAGGAAGTTTGTTCTTCACTTTGTAAAATTGCTTTTCTTTCTGCCCACTAACTTCTAGACCTTTAAGGCGTGATTGAAATGTACAGTGAATGTTTAAATGTAGATGTTACCGTGAAAGAGACATTGCCATGAGTCCTCTGCAAGTGTTCCACTGCCTCTGAACGCGCTTTCTCCACATTCTTAGTGCTTCCAGAAGTAGCTCTGCAAGTCCTCTTTCCTGAGTGTTTTTATGAAGTGTGATCAAAAATAGAGTGAATACTGCTGCCGCGTGCTGTCCAACAGGGAGGCAGGCTCGTAGGAACAAGGCGCTCTGACCTTTTGCACCTCCCTGACCGGATCTGGCACCGGTGACTGACTCCTCCCAGAGCCGCGTTGACTGTGGAAGGGAAGTGCTGTGCGTTGCTTCAGGACATTGAGGCAGTCAGGATGGCGCAGCTGATGATGCTGACAGGGACTTCGAGACTGCTTCAGAGAGCAGTGAGAGCCCTAGGCTAGTGTGTTGCAGGTGTGTGTGGGGGATATTTTAAGGGAGATTAATGCTGATTATTATTACTGTAATAATTTAAAAATTTTCAGCTTTTGCCATATTTTTCAGTTACACCTTGTGGATGTGCAGAGCCTGCCCTTTGCTCAGTATTAAGGGATTCTGATGTCCCACAGGGAGAGGTCTGTGGGCGTCTCTGGCTGGAGGTGCAGAAGGAGAGGGTGGCACCTCCGGGAGGGCATTTCCAGGTGACCTCTTCCTTCCGTGGAAGTGGCCTGTCCACTTTGGGCCTCACCCGAGGACACAGGTTCACTAGAGAAGCCTGAGATTTCTAGTCTAGGGTGCTCATTGCCAAGGCGCGTAATGCTGAGGAAGGCAGCTGCTACGGAGAGGGCTGCCAGCTACTGTCATAGGTAAGCCAGACATTGGTCCCTTGGGTGTCACATGCTTTTTGGACAGCCTGGGCTTGGCAATCCAGGGAGGAGTGGGCAATGAGAGTTGAAGATGATAGGAGAGCAGGGCCGTGGCTTGGCTTTTTTACAGATCCTGGGTCAGGAATGATCCATATACCTTTGAGATTTTCATGAAGGAAGGAGTCTGGCCCCCTCACAAGGATAGGTATTTTAAGGGTGGAGTAATTAAAGACTGCTGCAGAGAAACACATATTCCCAGTGTGTAATTAGAGGCTACGGTACTGCAGGTGACCACAAATTAAAACAGCCCCCGTTTGACAGAAGACGATGCTGTGTTCCAGAACCATGTTTGTGTCTTTTACTTCCAAGGGTTTATTTTTTGGTCTAACCCTAATACAGATATTAGGAGAGTTGTCTGAGGACCAGATAAGCCAGTGGTCAGAGGAGCTCCCTGAAGTTGCTTCAGCACTGATTTTGCTGGTTTGACACCTGGAGTGGGCTTGATTAGTCTTGGCAGCAGCGCGGGAGCAGTGGGTGGCGCCCCAGCGAGTCCGGAGGTGGTGAGAAGTGGGGCAGTGGTTTGATCGTGCTGGTTCCCCTGAGAAGCAGAGGTGCTGCTCGGGTCTGAAGTGCGTGGGTGCAGCGGACATAGCGAGGTGTATTTTCTGTGTTGTTCAAAGGAGCCAGTGACAGCTGAGTTTTCATTGTGAGGCAGAGCTTCTGTGCATTTCTTGGGGCTTACAGAGAGTGTGCTGGGCTTTGTGTGCAGTACTAGGCCCTGCTTCTGGCTGAGGAGTAATACGAGTTTCTACATGAAGCTGTCCAGAGTCAGTCAGCACCCCCAGCAGGTTTCCGGGAGGGGCATGTGCTGTCGACAGGCGGTCAGACCCCAGGAAACAAGTGGCCTCTGCCTGCCCTTGTGGAGCAGCTGGTCTGTGAGCAAACACACAGGACAGGCAGCTCCTAGTCAGCAGCCACCTGCCAGCTGGGCAGGGAGCTGTGTGTGTGGGGTGGGGTGGGGGGGGACAGGAAGCTGGTTTCCTGAAGGCGGCGGTGGCTAGAGCCCTCACTGCAGAGCCTGCAGGTGTAGATGATGGGGACAGGTATTGGTGGTGGCAGCTTTCCCATGTGGGCTGTCCTCGTCATGTGCCTTGGCTTTGCCTGCATTTGAGTGTCTAAGGCACTGTTGAATGAGACTGTAGACGGGGTTCCCTGAGATGGGTCAGGAGAGTTGGGTGAAGCGGACTGGGAAGAGCTGGAGAGGAGAGTACGTGGAGGGAAAGCACATTTGTGACAACTCAGAGAGTCCCTTGAGCTTCATTCGCACTGGGGTCCTCCCTTTTTTTTTTTTTTTTTTTTTGTACTGGGAATCGGACTCAGGAGCTTGTGCTTGCCAGGCAGGCACTGTGCCATAGAGCTGTATTCCCGGCCTGGGCCTTGGATTCTTAACACTTCTGTGATAGTTTTTTTTGGGCACCCAGCGCAGCAGAGAAACAGGCAGAAGGAAAAAGGGAAAGGGGCTTTATCTTTGAGGCCACATAGAGAATGTGGGGAAGGTGAATTCTTTGGATTGGAACAAAGGGAGGCTGAGGCTTTTATGGCTTCTCGTCAGGGTGGAGTTTGGAGGGGATATTTAGATAGACCTGAGGAAGCTGATGGGGGTCTTCCCTGGGGCAGTGGGAAGGGTGAAAGGAAATGATATCCTGGGCTGAGTGGGAGAAGAAGGGAGGAGGTGGTCTTTTGTTTTAAGGGCTTCAGTCCTGTTAAGATGATCACCATGATGATTTAGCGATTTCTCCTAGGGCCAGAACCTGTCATTGTGGACGTCTTGACTGCAGTGTCCACTGTGGATCTTGTGTACCCTTACATTTCTTCTTATGCTGTACGTAGTTCACCTGTTGTGTCTTAGGGAACGAGCCAGGGCAGGTGTCAAATGCCTTACAGTTTTGTTGGGGCTTCCCAGCTGACCTCTGAGCAGTCCTGTCTTCACAGGGGTCTGTGGCAGGAGCCCGGTGAGTGTTCTCTGAGGGCCTGGAGAAGAGTGTTTTCTGAAGTGTGTGGGGGGAGGGCACTGGAGCCTGAGGCAAGAGGGCTGCCCCACGTAGGAGGCCAGCCTCGGCTGTACAGAGAGGCTCTGCCTCAAAAGAACCTAGAATAAACTAGTAAGTAAAATATATGGCTGTGGTGTTTCAGTTCCTGTTTGAATTTCTTGCTTTCTGTTGGACCCTTGTCTTGCTTCTAGGGTTGCTTAACCTTCCAGAGATGACATTAAAACTGAATGTCTTACGAGATGCGCAAGGACAGTGTGAGGTCACTGCCAGGTATTGTGAACCCGATCTGCAAATGAGAATTTCTGGAAGCCCAGTGAACAGTGGCACCAGCGCCTCCCGTGGCTTTGCAGCTTCACATTTCTTGGGCTGCGTTTGCAGGGCACCAATTTGTCTGTCTGTCCAGCAGTAGGTGCGCAACGGTTTCTGTCCTTATCTGAAAAGTGGCTGCTATCATTGGCCCACTCAGTGGTGCACAGTTGGCTGTGGGGAGCACCACTTCACGCATTGTCTGATGATCGCAGCAGACAAGCTCATAAACAGTGTTATGGCAGGAGACACTTGGCCTTCGGACTTCCAGGGCATGGGGGGAAAGCCTGTGGTCCTCAGAGCCGGCGCCTGCTCCAGTTCTTTCTCAGTGTGTTTGCCAGAGACGCTGCATTCCCACTGAGAAGAGGACAGTGGGGCCGTCCCAAGCCTCAGTGACCTGTCTGCACTCACACAGCCGGGAAGTGTGAGGCAGGAATTGAGGCGCCTGCTGCTGAACAGAGCCGGCATCCGTGTCAGTGCCTGCCCCTGTTCCCCGCCTGCTTGTGACATGCTGGTGGGCTCAGGAGCCGTTCCTGTTGCTACTGGTGCCAGGCTCTGGTTGCAGAGAGCAGTGTCAGCCTTACAGATGGAACTGTGGCCTGGGGGGGGGGGCAGATGCAGACTGCTGGACAATGCCACTCTGTTCTTGAGGCCGAGTAGATGGTGATGATGACAGTGGCCAGCATCTGGGCGTGTTCTGTGAGTGCCAGGATTGTGGAGTGTGCTTGGACACATGCTGACTTGCTTAATGCTTGAAGTCGACATGGTTGGGGCAGGTGCTGTTCAGATGTCCAGTTTGTGGATGATGAACAGTGTGCCTGAGCTTGCGCGGAGCTGGCCTGGGGCGGAGTGGTGGTCTCACCTCCTTGCTAAACCTGACCACCTTCCCAGATTGCCTTCGACTGAGACGGCAGGAGCACTTTTGCTTACTCCCGCCCTCTTCCCTCTTCATAATATCTGTCTTCAAAGAACATCTTCGTTTGATGTAAAAGCCTTGGAAATGTGCTGTTGGCATTTTGAACATAAACATTTTCATTATGTCAGCTGGAGGAGGGCTGGAGACGCATTCCGGGAGGACGCGGCTCGGTGGGGTCTGCAGCTGTGTTTCCTGAGGTCTGGAGAGGGAGGAATGACGTCAGCACATCCCAAGGCCCCAGCTGCATTGGCCTTTTCAGACACTGGTACAGGTTTCAGCAAGCATATGAACACTTGAGCCTTTCTGTGTCACCCTTCCTACACGCTTTGGTTCGCAAGTACCCGCTTCACTTTGAACTCAGCAGTACGGGACCCAGCAACATTTCCAAGCTGTAGTCTGGAGGAGCATGTATTTCATGCAGTATTCATTGTGATCACTGCCAGCAGGTAGGGGATTGTGCTGATCGCACTGGACTTAA
Source organism: Octodon degus (assembly GCF_000260255.1). Classification (NCBI taxonomy): domain Eukaryota; kingdom Metazoa; phylum Chordata; class Mammalia; order Rodentia; family Octodontidae; genus Octodon; species Octodon degus. The sequence goes on from NW_004524628.1 coordinate 7,768,117, forward strand.
TCAGTACTGTCTGGAACGTTACACCTGTCCTTAGCAGCTACAGGTAGCTGTCTCGGCTTGAAAGCTCTGCCAGGTAGAAGCCTTTGCTCGTGCTGCTTCAGGTTTTCCCCCGGGTGTGGCCCAAGCTGCAGCCAGTTGTGGACCTGGAGTTTCTGTGGCTATTTCTGGTAAAGGGATGAGCAGCCCATGTTCTGCTTGGCTTTTTGTGAAGTGGAAACGCTCGGAGAAAGACACTGCTTTTATCCGTCAGTGTGAGTTGTCTGTCTGCACTGCCTTCACCTGTTCCTTCAAGGATAGAGAAGCTGCCTGTAGGGCCATCAACAGCAGTGTGTTCCTGGCCTGACTCAGGAACTGGTGGGGGCCCATCCTAGGAGCTGGCCCTTGAAAGATGAAGTTAACCCAGGGTAGTGGTGGCCAGCCTGGTTGATTGAAGTTTGCCTTAAACAGAGACTAAAACAAAGCCCCAGGACAGTGCAATGAGAGAACAGCCTGAGACACTTTATTAGTGCTGAAGGTGTCTTACTTAGGCCTCAGGGAAAATTAAAGGTGAACATTTGCCATCCAGGGCAACCTGGGGTAACCAGATACAGCCATTCTGGGTGTGGACAGTTGCTCCCTTTATAGTACATTAGCTAAGGCACTTTAATGTGGGGTGAGCATGAACGATGAAGGACGGAGTCTCGTGTATTCTGGGCTAAGATTCTGAAAGGTTATCTTATGTACTTCCTAGGAAAGCCCTTTGTAATGCAGACTCTGAATTAGGTGTCCATGGGGTGATGTATAGCTTCCTGCGCCTGGTCACTGCGGGGAGGCAAGCAGGTCTTCCGAGCTTGTGTTTCCCACCCGAGGCCATCTAGTCCCTTACTCCGGACTCAAGAGGAGGTCTTCTGGGGAAAGAGTCTATTCCAGCTAGTCCTGTAGCCTGAGATGCTCCTGAAGGGACAGCAATTCTAGAAAACAGTACTTTAACCTTGCCTCTGGTGCATTAAAGCTTCCAGTCTCTTTCTGCGGTTCTGTTCCTTTCTCTTCCCTCTCCTGTCCCTCGCGTCCTGTCTGTTCAATGCACATGCACTTGCTCTGCAGGATTCTGGGTCTGGCCAGGCACGTGTGTGTGTTTCCTGCCTGTCTTTGGGCAGTCACTTTTACTATGTCCTTGTGCATGCAGGAAACTGCACACTGTAGCCTCAATTCTTGTGTACAGATTTTTCTCCTTCGCCTCTTTACTGGTCAGTCTTCGGGACGCCGTCTGCTGCAGTTGCCCAGCTTAGGAGTTTTCCACGTGCATTTCTTCTGCCTCCCCTTCTCTTTCTGAGGTTTCTTTCTTTCTTTTTTTCTTTTCTTTTTGTATTTTATCAAAGGGTCTACAGGGTGTTCAGGGTCTCATTACTAGATCGGACTTGTATTGATCCTCCTGTTTTACAGCCTCCCAAGAGCTGGAATTACAGGCATGCACCACCACGCCCAGTCTCAATTGCTGTCTCAGTGTGCCCCTGGGGTGGGGCCAGCACAGCAGGCCTGGGGATTGAACCCCTGGCCTTTGTGCTTGCTTGCAAGTGCTTTAATCCACTGAGCTATTTGTCTGGCCCTCTGAGGTTTATTTCTAATGCAGACTCTCCGTAAGACTATGTTTTTGAGGGAGATTTTTGAATTAATGAAATTTTTTGAATTAAAGAGGAAATAAAGGACCAAATTGAGTACTTGAACTTAGGTGGTGAGTCTCTGCATTGTCATAGCAGGTGCGAAGGAGGTGCTTGGGGCATGTTCCTATGTTACATCCCGCTTTTGTAGCAGGAAACAGGTGTTGAAATACAGTTCAGCCTTTCTTGTGGGAAGGATGTACAGCCTTGCGAGCACAAGAGTGTGCAGAGCACGCTTCTGGGCCTGTCTTTGTGGTTGCCCAGGCGGGTGAAGCCAGTCCGAGGAGCACTGCTTTTCTCCTTGCCCTGTGTGAAGTTGACCTAGGCGTGTGCCTTTGTGTGCCCAGCACTCGGCGCCTGGCTGCATGGGTACAGACTGGCCTGCCCGCTCTCTGGGCCTGAGGGGTGTGTGTCTTGGCTTTTGTATGTCTAGGTTCTCTGTCTCTTGCAGGTCTTGCAGGCTGTTTATGGCTTGGTGGCAGTGGAATGAGGAAAGGCAGATTCTTCGTGTGGTGCAGGTTTGAAGTACACTCAGAGCCGTGATTTTGACCAGAAAGGTTACAGGCAGAATCCTGGCCAGCTCATCTCGGCATCTCTGAGCTAGCTGTGTTTAGGACTTAGTGCGGACGCAGGGATCTTGGTGAGGCTGCACCTCACACCCTCGTGTGAGGTTTTAGTATTCCAGCTGCTCAAAGCTAAGCTGAGAGGGCGCTGGAAGCCCAGCAGATGCCACCCAGCAGATGCTGCCAGCCCAGCCCGTTCCTTGGGTGCGGCTGGAAAAGGTCCAGTTGGCACGGGCGGCACACACACAGACACGGTGTCCAGCCTGGCCATCTTAGCCTTGGTGCCCCTGAGCGCCAGGGTGGCCTCTGTGCCCTAGGCACAAGTTACCCTTTTCTGTCGTGAAAAGTTTTTTCCTGTGCATTCACTTGGGCTTGTGTCAGTACTGCCAATGTTTATTTTAAAAAAGTTTTATATTTTACTTTATAATATTTACTGAAGGATTTTAATTAAGGTAGTATAAGTAGACATTAATAAAGAAATATTTTAAAAGTACTTTTCTTTCTGTTTATTTCACACTGAGGACAGGGTTTGTGGGACAACCTAGGTCTCATTCAGTTCTGGAGAGCTTCTGAAAAGTACCCCTTCCCATCTCAGCAAATAAGCAAATTCTTTAGTGAGCAGATGAGAGCTGTACAAAGGTGACCTGTAGTTTGCAAATGGTAAAAATCGAGCCTTGGTTAGGGGAGTCCCCTGAGCTCACAGACCACTGGGTGGGCATTGAAGGCCTGAATGCAGCAAGGGTTTTCCTCCCGGTAATTCGGACATCATAATACCTGTAGGAAGGCAAGACTTGTTAGTGGTCTGCCTGCTGGTGATGGGTCTAGTCATGACACCTCTTTGTGGGCGGAAGTTTGATAAATCAGAGATATCTCCATGTCATACTTAATGGTGCAAATGCTACTTTGTATCTTTCATTTGAAAAGGGCTAAAGGAGCACTGTCAGCTGTGCTTTATCATGTGCATCCGTGTATTTGTGTTGAGCAAAGGCAGTGAAGCACACTGCGACACCGAGCCTGTGGGCCTCCCAGCCATTCTGGGAAGCTTAACCCCGATGGTCAACCCGCAGCTTTCCCTTGGATGCTTTTCCTGTTAGGGGGAAGCATGTGATCTGAAGAAAGGAAGGAGGGAGGGAGGGAGGGAGGGAGGGAAGGAGGGAAGGAGGGAATGAGGAAAGGAAAGAAGGAAGGAAGGAAGGAAGGAAGGAAGGAAGGAAGAAAAGAAAGAAAGAAAGAAAGAAAGAAAGAAAGAAAGAAAGAAAGAAAGAAAATACTTGAGAAGTTTGTTGGAGGTCAGGACTGCAGGCGGTGGGAATAATCACACTCCCCGCAGTGTGCTTTCTTAGAGCTAATCAGAGATCTCTTGGGTGCTGAACACAACAGAGCACAGTTGCCCTTTATTTTAGGATTCTTGCTTCGGTTTTCCAGAGACTATAAAAAGCGCATTGGGTTGGGCTAGGCCTCTGTCTGTGGACAAAGCTCGCTGCCTTTCCTTTTCCTTAGGCATTTTTCTCCTAGAAAGAGCTCTTATCTATTTTCCTTTTCTTAAAGGATCCTGTCTTGCATGACACCACCTCGTTGGCATTTCCTCTGAGTTTGTGAATTTCCTAAAGGACAGGGAGGAGAATTGCTTGTGAAGGAGCTGAAATGAGAGAAAATTAAGGGAGCCCTTTTCCAACTCTTCTTTTTGCTGAAGTTGACTGTATTTTACTTAAGTCTTTTGAAGTATTTCCATGTTCTCATAGCTTAGGTTCTGAAGTGGGCTTCCAGAGTTACTGAGACATTTGTATGGAAGCCAGTTGAGCTGCCATTGAAAGTGGCAAGATAGAGGTCAAACGCTGTATTCTGTAATGATGCCGCATTTTGGTTGTTGTTTAAAGCTGAGTATTTTAAAATGTTGACAGATAAAAAGGACAGACTTTTAATCTTTGTAATTGCAAGCTCTCTGGGAACAAAACAAAATGGCAGTAATGATGAGAGTGTTCACACTTTCGTGAACTTGCTGTCCAAGTTAATGGTACTCCTGGCAGTGTGGTTTCCTGTTCATTTGGTTTTGGTGCTAACAGACATTAAGCTTGAAGGTTCGCTGTTACCACGTCTGTCCTTTCTTTTATGATTGTGTGGATTGTTTGGTGCTCACTTAGCTTTCCATGTAAGCGGCTGGGCTTGGCCACCTGGGATCCTTGATCTGGCCTCGTGCTAGGCAGTTGGATACAGAGTGGTCAGGCCTTGACTCCAGGATGTTCACTGGTGGACAGGAGGGTGGCACTCAGGAGGATGCGGGGCCCGAACCATCAGCCATCTCTGCCCCCAGCTCCAAGCTCACGCAGCACTGGGCCCGAGGTCAGCGGCTGAGGTTGGATTATGGGGCCACGGGGCCTCTCAGACCAGATCTGAAGGTGAGCTCAGACAACTTACCTACCCTTTCCCAGTTTGTGTATCTAGAAAAACAGCAGTTGTTTCAGGGTTTGAAAGTACTTGGCTGAGAGGGGGTACCTTCAGGGGCAGCATCCTGTCTTGGTGTTGTGTCCTGGTCAGGACCTCGGCAGCAGGGACTGTTCAGTGCTTGTGACCTTTCCAGTGACTTGTGTGAGATTTGACTGGGTTTGGAAGTGTGTGTCCACTTTCGGTGAGGCCTCCTCTGAAGGCCTGGTGGTGGTGACCTGAGGCACGCGAGCCAGAGCAGGCTGTCTGCATTGTCGAAAGCTCCTGAAGTACAGCACCAGTGCTCTAGAGGAGCTCTTCACTAAGAGGGCAGCACCCAACAAGTTGCCACACTGTAGCAAGATGCTTTTCATCATGGTGACTGGTCCAGGTGACGTAGGCAGTGTTGCCCCTCCTCCCTGTCCCTCTGGGCAGTGCAGTGACTTGAATTCCTGGGGCTTTCAAAGGAGCGCTTGTGAATAGCAGCCCTGTCTCTCCAGGGCCCTCTACCCCATTCAGCCCGGAGCACAGAAGTACTTTTGATACCATCTGCTGAGTTGTCAGCTCTTGTGGAGGTAAAACGGCTAAAGTGGCACAGGGGGGATTATTAGGGGCATGGCCGCCTAAATGGGACCTCTTTAACAAAAGTCTGGCAGCAGGCGCCATTTCCTCACTCTAGATTGCCGGGAAGGAAGACCCCAAGCGTGTGTTGCACAAAGCCGCTCTGTTGTCTCTGGGCTAGCAGAGGGCTCCAAGGCTCTGACTGGGTAGAACCCTTCTCCTCAGCTTCTGGCGCTGGGCCTCCCTGGGTGGGTGTCACTGGGCCTGAGAGGAAGGGACTGTGGAGGAGTCTTCCTCCGCTTTCTGCTGGCTCCCAGCAGCTGCTCCGAGGGGGCTGCTGGCTGGTGTTTATGGTAGAGTGTAAGTGGCCAGCCTTGGGGCCGAAGTTGCAACTGATTAGCCTTGCACAGGTCACAGCTGTGAGGTCAGAGCCAGCTAGAGGCAGGGGTTTCTCTCAGCCTTGCTCAGCCCTGAGGAGTTTGGGCCCTCTGGGAGAGGGTCTGTAGAGATGCAAGAAGCAGGATTTTGCGTAGCTTTGACCGCCCAACCCACTCACAGGTGGGCTCTGCTCTTAGGGCTGCTGTGGACTGCGCAGGAGCTGGCTCTGCGGAACTGTGTGCAGAGCATGGAACACAGCCTGTGAGGATCACATCTGTGCAAGCCAGGGCCGGGTTGGGTGACTCCAGTGCCCACACACGTGGGTGTTACGCCCGATGTGCCTAGCATGATTTTTCTTGGGTTTTCATGGCCAGGCTGGTGGGCTTATCAAATTAAGATTTGAGCTGACTTCCTGGTTTGGAGAATAACCAGTTTTGGGAATGTAAAAAAGAGTACAGTACTATCTTCTAGTAAAAAGAAATGTGAGTAAAGAAAGATTTTTCTAAAGATTTTAAATCCAGTGATTTTGCACAGGACGTACCGTGACACTCATGACCCAGGACTGGGCCACAGTGGAGTGACAATGATCAGGGGAGGTGCCAGAGTTCCTGTGAGGAGCGTGGGGGAGGAGGGTAGAATCCCTCAGGGAGTGCTTCTGTGGTGCGGACTTGTCTACTTTTGGAAATGGACTTCAGCCTGTAAAGACCTTCCCTCAAGCCAAACGCAAACCTCCAGCGTGCCAGCGAGGGGATGCAGATGCGGACCCAGGATGTCCAGCACCCTCTTTTCTTCTTTGTCACGCAGCGCTGTGGTTGTGTGACTTGTCTTTTGTGAGAAGCCAGTGTCCGTTTGCTGTTAAAGAGGTTTTATCTGACATAGTTGCAAATATCATTTACTCAAACATGAGAAAGCTAAGGTTTAAGCGACCATAGAGCGTGCAGGTGCGTGTGTGACGTGAGTGAAGCTGCACTGCACACGTAAGTAGGAGCGCGTGGGCTCTGCACCACGCCTGACCCACGGAGATGTTTCTGAGGAGCTGCACGCGGGTCAGATCCGGCTGCACAGCCCGTAACTTACTTTACGGGGAGGCCACTGTGCTGCCTGTCGGAGACGTGGATGCCCCCTTGGCTCTGACACGGCGTTCTGGCCGAATCTTCGCCTGTGAGCTCAAGCCCGCCTCAGCAGCATGAGGGTGACAGCTTGCTTGCCCTGCCTCCCCACAGAGGTGTGCGGGTGGATTTTTAGAGAAACACATTTGAAAAGTAAGTTGTGACTTTGAAGACGGCGTTTTAAATGTATTTTAATGATGTGCAAAGAATTACTCGCAGAGATAATTGTGCAGTGTAATAAATCACTCCGTAATTTTATCCTGCTTTGCAGCTCTTAAACTTTTCTAAAGCAGATTACCTTTGCGTCAGTGCAAATGCCCTGCTTTTTGGTAGTGTTTCTCACTCATAAGTGAGGTTAATGTAACCATGACCTTGACCTCTTCCACATTTTGTGGCTCTTCTACTTCCGTATTTTAATTTAATGTTTACCTTCTCTTTCTCCTGCATTCTCTTATTTATAAACTTATCTAGAAACCTTAAGTACTTTTGTTTGAAATAACTGTAGATTAAAATATTTATTTCATTACGTAACCAAATTTGGGGTCACGGATGCATAGCTGGGTAAGCTGGTGTGCAGTCCACTGCAGTGCTGTGGAGGTTTCTGCCTTTTCTGTGAAATGACCCCAAGTTGCTAGTTAGACTCTAAGGTGAGTGATCAGCTCCGGGAGCCGGGGCAGATTAGCAGAGAGGCTCCGGAGGGAGCTGGCCCGCTGGAGAGCAGTGCTGAGAGCCACACAGCAGCTACAGTGAGATGGCTGTGGTGCATGCACACTGTAGTCCTGTGCTCTGGGACGCCGAGGCAGGAGAGGCAAAGGCTTGAGCCTGGCCTGGGCATTTCGGCAATTTAGTGAGATCCTGCTTCAAAATACAAAATAAAAAAGGGCTGCCAATGCCGGTCAGTGCAGAGCCACAGATGTGGAAGAGGCCGTGGTAGAGTATTGGCTAATATGGAGATAGACAGTTGAGATAATGGTGTGTATAGGGTAGGGCTGTACAGTGTGTACTGCATTATGTACTGAGACATCTTGATTTTTGCACTTTAAAATGGTTTGAAAGGGAAATGTCTCACCAAGAGAAATGTCAAGTCGTTAATGAGCTGAATCTAGATAACAGGTAATGAGATAATTCATTTTTAAATTAGGACTACTCCCTTCACTTCTGTGTATTAAAAGGGGATGTTTCCATTTCTGAGCCAATTACTGTGCCTTAAAATGCAGCCCTGTACAAGTTCCTCTAGACTTCTTTGCCATAATCCTCTTTTGCCTGTTTTCAGATGGCTCATTTAATGTTCAGCATTCAATGACCACACGAATTAAGAGGAGGGCGCTTGGGAAACGCCTGCTGAGGCTGGCTGGGCCTCCTCAGGCAGCCTCTTTTGTGTTCACCGAAGTAGTGTGTCCGTACTCTTGACTGCTCCAGGAGAACTTGCTCTTGCCCAGAAATGAACAGGTGGCTGCCTGGTCTCAGTGCTCTAAGAATCTGCGCAACTGTGGGAAAAAGGAACTCACCAGATTGATTTGGAGTGATTGGGGGCTGGGCGGGGGATGCCGCTGCTGCAGGCTGCTGGGAAGGGCACCGATGCTTTGAAAACGATGGGCAGAGGGGCCTGCGGGCGTGTGGCTGTGAATGTCCTACAGTAGACTGGGGAATTGTGGGGCCAAGAGCAGCCCTTGGGGCACGGCCCAGGTTTGTCACACTTGTCAGTGGTGTGACACACAGGCAGTGTGGGGGGTTGGGCCTTCTGAAGGAGCCTCCAGCTGCATTGAGATTTAGAGTCTTTTTATCTAAGAATTGAGCATCCCCCCATTTCCCTTCTGTTTCAGAGCTTTATTTTTAAAAATTTAAATATTAGTGTTTTTTCCTAACTTGTGTCTGGCTTTAGCATCTCTGCTCATTTCCTTTTCTGCTTCCTGTATGAGGAAGTCACTCTTCCAAACTCTGGGTCTGTAGCTTGATGCAGTGTCTTTCCACTGGAGAGATGTGTGGGTAGCAAAAACGGAAGAGTGGGTGTTTGCTCAGTTCAGGGAGGAGACAGGGCTTGTTTGGGCCTCGCCTCTGTGAAGAGCCAGGTGGACTTTGTAGAGTTACTTAACTGGAAGTTGGGTGGAGAGGCTCTGTATTTGGTTTTCATTAGCGTTTTCTTCATTAGTTCAAAGTCATAAAGAATGTGTCCCACACTTCCGGGGCCCCATAGTAGAAAGGGTCCCCTGTGGCCGATGGCTCAGTCGCCCTGTGGCAGGCTGTTGTCTTGAGACCTTGCTGGTAACTGAGACCCGCGCGCCACTCTGCCAAGCCTGGAGTGAGCCTTGTCTCTCACCTCCAGCCGCGACCACCTCTGTTCTCCAGCCCTGCTCTCTGCGCTGGCTTCCTCCCAGAGATGGGCTCCTCTAACAGGCACCGGAATGGGTATGTGGCAGGTTGTCTTAGCCTTTAATTAGGCAGGAAATTTGTTCTAATAATTGCTGTGACAACTCGGCTTTCTAATAACTGGGTTAGAACGAGCTGTAATATGCTGTTGCCTCTGCTCAGCCCTGTTATTTTTTTCCTTTTTTCTTTCCCACAAATAAAGCTGCCTTTTGGATTTGGTGGTTTACTATAAATTGGTACAGTTTTTCAATATAAGGCTGAGTTTCAGACTTTTGGTGTAGATAATTGAAACAGATTTTCTTAATTGTTGCTTATTTGTATATTTCCTCTTCCCACGTGCCTTGTTACTATTAAGTTGCCTAAGCGTATGATTATATTGTGTCATAATCATAGTCATATTTTAATGTTCCAACGAGTTGGGGGCACTAAGGTGACTGCCTTTCCACACCCAGTTAGGGGCTGCCTGCCGTGTCCCTGTCAGGGTTTGGGCCTTCCGTAGCTGCCCAAGTGGCTCGCGAGGCAGCTGATCATGACCACATACTGTCGCTGTCCTGTTAACGGTAGTGATAATTCTCTCTGTGTCCTCCAAGATAATAAAGCCCCGTTCCTGTTTTCTTCTGCCTGTCCCCCTGCTGCGCTGGGGCACCTGAAAAAACCTACCAAGTAGCAACTGTCTTTTCCAGAGAATTCAGTGTTGGGCTAGAAAAGGCACAAGTTTCTTGTTCAGGAATAAGAGTCTTTGCAAGGTTATAAAGCACACACTGGACTGGCCAGATAGCTCAGTGGACTAAAGCGCCTGCTTAGGCAGATGCAGGAAACGGGGTTCCATCCCTGGCCTGCCGTGCTGGCCCCGCCCCCGGGGCACTCCAAGCCTGGGCATAGTGGCATGCGCCTGTAATCCCAGTGCTTGGGAGGCTGAAAATGAGAGGATCACTATGAGTCCGATCTCTGGAGTGAGACCCTGTACTAAAAAGTACATTAAAAATATATATATAAAGCACACACTTCTGTCTTCAGGGTTAAGATTCCAGCCTAGGTCTTTTCTCCTTTCATTACAGCCCTGTCATTTTAATTTTGCACGCTTTCCCTTAACAGTCACTTCAGGACCAACCCTACATTGCTCTTTCCTGTGCGGACCTTGAGGTAGCATGGCGACACCCTGGCCCTCACGTAACAGGGGTACAGTGTGTTTTTTCCTTTTGGCGTGAACAGGAGGTGAGATGTGAGCAGAGACAGAGCCCCAGCTAAGGTGTGTGGCGGCGGCACAGCAATGGGAGCCTTTTCCAGCCAGGCACCCGAGCAGGCACACACCTCCCCCTCGCCTACCGTGCTGCTGCTGCATCTCTCCAGTAGAAGGCAGGAGTGCTTTCATTTGCTCTGAGGGTCAGTGGTTCTATTGGATTCAGCTGTTTGGACTCTTCCCAGTTAAAAACAAAGTGCTGTTAGTTACAAAGCTAAAAGGAGAAGAAACTCTTGAGGGCCCAGGATTTCATTTATGGGTGAATTTTGATTTTTTTTTTTTTCAATAGAAAATTTTTGCTTTTACCAAAATCATATGTCCCTATTTGGTGTGTGGCTTCTTTGTGGAAACAATACTACAATTCAAGTGACTTGATTTTTCTTTCTCCTTTAAAGGGGAAAATTAACTGCTTCATTCCTTTAAAATTTGACTTGTTCTTATGAAGGCTGAGGGCCTCCGCACTCCTTCCAGCAGGTGCAGAGCTCCCTGATTCCCAAGCTGGCCTGAGGCTGCCTGGAGGCCAGCGGGGTCCAGAGGTCAGCAAGGGCGGCCCACTGCTGCTCACTGCCCACGGGCACACAGGAAGTGGTCAGGGCGGGTACCACGATGGGCACCTCCTGTGCTTTCAGTTGATTAGAAATCGCCTTTGTTCTCCAGTGCTGTGGTCAGAGTGTGGTACTGCAATTCTTGAAAGGATTTTGAGATACCTGTTAAAAGATGTGTATTCAAAGGAATGTCTGGAGGGGGTGGGCTTGGAGCTCTTGTTCATTTCTTGGCAGCCAAGTCGTACTTCATGAACATTTACCAGAGGACAGAGTCCCTCATATCGCCGGTGACTGCACTTACCATCCTGCTGTGTTTTGGAGACAAGATGTTAGCATGTATCTAGTGTGGGCCTTTACAGATGATCACTTAGATATTATTTTAGGTCTAAAATTTCATAAAATACTACATTTTTGTTCGTTTTGTGTCTTTGTGGAATAAAAACATTACGCATTGTGGTAGCGCCTGTGGTATGATTGGCAGCAGTTGGCTTGCGTCTCGCCTCCTTCTTAAGGAGGTATTGCCCTGCTCCTCTCCACTGGGTCTAATTATGGATCTAACCTGGGGTTCTTGGATTGCTCCTGTGGACTTGGAATCACGGGTGGACAGTTCTGCCCTCAGACGACCGTCACTAGGTGGCAGCAGACTGCGGCCAGGAGAGTGCAGAGAAGCCCTCCAGCCTACCCTGCTGTTTTCCTTAAATGGAAACAGAATCCCCGCATAGTATACTGGGTACCACGATTGAAACAGGATGGCCTGCGCACTTGGCCACCCGTGGCCAAGTCCAGGGTCTACCAGGGGCCAGCCAGGCATCTGTGGGCTCTCCAGTTTCCCTTGGCGTGGTACAGCCAGGCCAGGGCAGTGCTCGGAGAGGGTCAGAGGGCTGTTGGCTCCCGAGCATGGGAGGACTTGCCCCGAATGTGCCTTCTTGGCCTCTTCTGGGCCGTGACCCTGGTGGAGAGGCCTGGAGGCCACCTTTGCCCAGCACTGCAGCCACCAAGAAACACTTGAAGCAGGCTGCTTGTGTTGATTTCATGAAAGGGCAGACTGCCTCCCTGGCTTGGAGTCAGACGCCCCCTTGTAGACAAGCCTGATCCGAAGTTGCAGCTCACACACTGAAAGATGGTAAGCTCGGGACTTGGGGAATGTAGGGCAAGTCCTTTTGTGTGCCATCCTGGAGGCACACTGTGGAAGGACTGGTCTTTCTGGGAGCCCTGTCGAGGCTGCAGGCTGCTATGGCCCCTTTCCGAAGCCCTGAATGAGACTCTTGCATCTCCATCCAAGAAGGGATGAGGATGTGAGGTTGCCATTCTCTGCCTACCGTGCGCACTCTCAGCGCTAGAGGGAAAGTGGGGCGCAAGTGGCAAGGGGCTTCGTCAGTTTCCCGGAATATGGTGACCAGAGCTCTCAGGCTCCCTGTATGCTGGGCCTCACACATGCCTGTGGGTCCCCACCTTGACCCCCCAAGTGCAGGTGTTCAGGAGGGTGTGTGCCCGTGTGCACCCTCTTCTGCCCCCTCAGGCTTCACTTTGCTTGCAGTATTCCGAAAGTGGAGCAGAGTCGTCTTCCTTTGGCAGAGGGGTGCTGGGAAGTTCACAGCTCTGAGACTCTCGTTGGTTTTCTTTGTGACCCAGTAACGCCTCCTTGATGTAGCTCCTGGAGCAGGAATTACACCTGTCCTGGCCTTGACCTTTTCCCAGCTGAAGGCTCCAACTCCTCTGGGGGCCCTGAATTGTGAGTTTCTTCCATGACAGTGTGTTAAGAATAGAACCAGGGAGGGAAGGAAGACGGAGCCAAGAAGCAGAACTCTTAGGCGGATGTGCCTGTCTGGCTCAGGGGCCGCTCGCTGAGCAAACAGGAAAAGAGGCCAAAGGACTCAGACCCTCCTGGGTTTTGAATCAAGGCTGCTTCCTTTCAGGGTTTACATTTAATTTTATTAAACATTATTATAGAGTAATATCGACTTCAGTTTTCCTTCCATGTGCAAGTGTGCAAGTTTCATACAATAGATGAGTGAAACCCACTTCCTTGGAGTTTGGATTTTGAAGCAGTGTTGCAGAGTTGGGGAGACTTCACCCCTGCTAGCTGATTTCTCTGGGGACACGGAGGCCGGAGGCTCAGGTGTGGCAACCTGCAGGACTTCTCCAAGGCTGGTGACTGGGCTTGGGCACTTGCATTTCGCCTTTGTGGAAGAGCTGGCTGGTGGCTGCAGGCCTTGGGGACTTCACTGGGGACTCAGCGGCTGCACCCCAGGATGCTCCGGCGCCAAGCCGCACAGTGTAGGAGGGCGAGCTCTGCTGGACACCGGGCTTGTGCCCGCCCATCAGGAACAGCAGGCCTGTCAGCCCTGAGAGGAGAGGCTTTGTTTCCTCATAGCAGGGAGTCCGCTCTGGCGCCCTCTGTTGTCTCCATTTGGCTGTACTTCTTGTGTTGAGTTTGGGGGGACCTCTGAGATGGACTTGCTGAGTGCACAGGAGTGATCACAGAGAGGTGGCAGGCCGGGCCTCCCCAGTGTTGTTCGTGAAGGTCAGTGTACACAGAGCATCCTCAGCGTTCGCATGCAGGCGAGACCTGTGGCCTCTTGGTTCTTCACCTGGAAACCTACTGCTGCTTCCTGCTGTGCGTGGGCCCGGCGAGGGTGGCAGTGAGAACCAAGACCCTGACCTGTGGTGGCCTGCGGTCTGATTTAGTCTGTTTTCTCCTGGACGAAATTTCTTGTGGCTGGGCGAAGGGAGTGTGACTGCCCTCCTGTTGGCCTGTGGCAGAGTTGGTTCAGGCCTGCTGTCAGGTGTACACAGTGCAGTTGCCCGGTCACCCGTCGACGGGGAGCAGGAGGCAGGAAGAGAGGGCCCTCTCTAGTCGGTGTTCTGGCTGGAGGGGTTTGTGGCATCTACTGCCGGGATGCTCCCCAGCTCTACGGCCACGCCTGCATGTTCTTCCACTTCCTGGAGAGATCCGTGCATCTGATCAGCTGCTGGGGCGTGGGGGAGGGCGGGGGATGTGCCTCACACTGTCACATGGGGTTCAGGGTGGCCTTGTTTTGGGAGGCTCCCAGTTCTCCAGGGCGGATGTGGGCTCTGGTGTTCACCTTTCTTAACGTTATTGGGGATGGAGGGCTTGAGATGCTCAGGCCCCACCCTGGGGCTTTGATCCGAGGGATCTGGGGGAGTCCTAGATAAAGCTCAGTGTTAAAGATGCTGGCTTTCACAGCCCAGCTCTGTATCTGTTGTGGCAACAAACAGGCTGTTGTCTCTTAGGGCATAGCCTGGGCAAGTTCTGGAGAGCAGACTTCAGCTTTAAATCCCAAGGGCCTGCAGGGACGACATAGTTAAATCAGTGGGCCCTGAAGCCCACACACAACACCTGGGACTCCGCCTGCCCTGCCCTCTTCATCTGGAGCTCCACCCTCCTGAGGAATAGGCGTGGCTTCCTCTTGTGGGGTTGTGCTGAGGATTTCCTGTGTTAGGTGGTGTTTGCATGCTCCTGTCGGTGGGGCACTCACTGAAACGCAGGACACACACGGTGCGGGGACTCCTGGGAAGGAGGCAGAGGCTTGCTGGTCGCTGGGGAGGCGGAGGAGGGGTGGTGTCGCCGCAGCCCAGGGAAGCAGCCAGACCCTGCTTCTCCAGCGCCCTCGCCTGGAGCAGCCCTCCAGAGCTGCCTTTCTGTTTTATTGGCTCGCAGAGGCTCTCACTGTGTTCTTGTTCTGAGAAAGCACTGATGGGCGTGTCTGGCTCCACAGAAGCGATTACATGACTTTGAGGAAAATTCAGCCTGCTTTTATAGTGTGGCTCCTCATAATTCATCCTGACTTCTAACAACCGATGCTGTGAGAAGGGAATTTTCTGTGTTCTGAGGTAGGAACTCCCTCCCTGTTGCTATGGAGTTATCTTTAAAGTCAAGACCCCCCCCACCCGCCCAGTTTCATTTTGACTGAGTTAAATTTTACATGGGCATGATATGAGTTAGAATAATAAGACTCTGATTTTATTTTATTTTTTATTATTTTATTTTTGGCGGTACTGGGGATTGAACTCAGGACTTTGCGCTTGCCAGGCTGGCACTTACGCCGCTGAGCTATATCCCCAGCCCCAAGACTCTGATTTTAAAAACTTTAACATGTGGCCTGAGCCCCTCACTTCTGATAAGAGAAGGAACCTAGAAGGGAAAGAACCTTAAAGGAAAACTCTAGGAGTGGATTTCCTCCGTCATCCACTCGCTTTTCAAGGAGAAATAGTGCAGCTGTTAGTCAAGAATGAAATGTCACGTGGCTGTTCACACAGGCAGTCAGAGCTGTGGAGGGACTTGGACACCAGCAGGAAGGTGACACTGCCCGCTGAGGGTGTGCCTGGGAGGTTTGGCGCTATGGACTCTCCGGGCATGTAATGCAGCAGCTGCAGCGGCAGCGGCATGGGTGTAGAGGCCGGGTTTAGAAACAGTCCAGGGAGATGCGAGCCTGCTTGGTTTGAGTTTATGTGAGGAGTGTAAATATATCCTGGTTTGAGGGTGATGCTGTTTTAAGAGTCTGCTTCTGATGTGCTGAGAAGCAAGGGCCACTTTGAAGGCCTTGATTGAGGGCTGGGCTGGTGGCCGCAGGAAGGGGCGCGGGAGGGTCAGCAGTCCAGAGCGGGAGAAGAGCCCCTTGTATCAGTCCTTTGCTTTTTTTTTTTTTTTTTTTTGGTGGAACCGGGGTTTTGAACTCAGGTCCTTGTGCTTGCCAGGCAAGCGCTTATTCTACCAAGCCATTTCCCTGGCCCCTTTTGCCTTTTGATCTGTGTCTGCAGCACTCAACCTTTTCATCCAAGCCAGTGATGAGACAAGTTGATGAGGAACGCTTTGCTGATCTCTGAATGATGTTTCAGTTTTTGTTTTTTGGGGTTTTTTGTTTGCTTTTTGCGGAACTGGGGGTTGAACTCAGCCTCTTGCACTTGCCAGGCAAGCGCTTACTCTACTGAGCCATTTCCCCAGCCCCTGATGCTTCAGTTTTAAAAGTATGATCTGGATGTAATCCTCAAAAGCAGAGTGCATGGTAAAGCCAGAAAGAGAAATGTGGAGAGACTTCCTGGGGGCGAGGGGAAGGGATCCACAGAATCTCTATTTTGTTTTTTTGCTCAGAAACAGTGGTTGCGTCTCAAAAAATAACCTTTTTTTTTTGTGAAAATGCACTACCTTTTTTCTGTGCTGCTATCGTCGGGAGTCATGAGGGAGCCTCCTCTTGAGTCTCAGCACTTCGTGGGCTCTGCCTGTGGCAGTAGGTATGGCGTGGCTGTGGCTGCCGCGCATGCGTACCTGTGTGCATGCGTACAGGTTTGCTGGGGCCAGAGGCCCGTCTAGCAGTGCTGGCCATGCAGACGCAAGTTCCTCCGGTGGGTCAGTCACGGGACTTCTGCCCGTGTTGGATTGAGCTGCCTTTAGGCGAGCGTACTAACGCGCATGGCAGCCACGTGGTTGGTTGCATTTAAGGCTGCACACCGGCAGGTTGATGAGTTGCCCAGCTGTGACTGTCAGGTCACACAGTTTATAGGCTAAAATATAAAATAAATTTGCAAGTAGTAAAGACTGGGAATTTTCATGCTGTTAAACATTCTTTTACTATTTTAAACTAAAATTTGCTGAGTCTGAACTCATTTGGGATTTTGCAGGGTTTTGCTGTGTAGCCCAGTCTGGCCTTGGACTCTGAGTCGTCTTCCGGCTTCAGCCTCCCAAGTGCTGAGACTTGCGGTGTGTGCGCCTGTGCACGGCTTACGGGAAACTTTGAGCGAGTGGAAGAGAAGGCAGTTGCTGTGGGTGATGCATGTTAGTGATCACTGCCGGCAGAATGTGCAAGTTCCAGTGTTTTATATATTGCTAGTGATGGAAGCTTTATCCTTCTTTGTTTCTCTTGGACCTCTTACTATTGGTCTCTCAGATTTGTAGCCTTCCTATTCATCTGACTTGTTGTCTGGCCAGCAGGCCTGCATCTTCACTGGAAAGGCACTGCCCGTTGTCCCTTCTGATGGACTTGTACCACGTGTCTCCAAGAAGCAGCTGTCCCTTCCTCCTTCCTCCTACTGGGCTATTGCCCAGCCAAGGCTGCCTTCCCTGCTTTGAAAGAATTGCTTCTAAATTCTTGGGGCAGTGTTGCTTGTCTTTGCAGCCTTTCATTTTGTGTTCTCCAGACGTCTCCATTTATCTGCCACCGAGGGGCCACCGAGGGGACTTGGGGTACAGTAAGCAATAGCTCATCCAAGCATAACCCAGCTTGCTGCCTGCAAGCCCTGCAGTCCTGCACTCCAGCCCGTCAAGAGAGCCCAGAGTCCAAATGACTGGCCCTCTCTTTGTACTGCCTGATGGCATGTTCCCTGAGGCTGTTGACTTAATTGCAAGGACTGGATAGTAACTAATGTTCATGATTTCCCTCTGCATGGAGAAAAGCACCTTTAGTGTACTTAAGAGTTTAAGGTTTGGAAAGATTTCTATCCAGATTGGCCTCTAAAAAAAAAAGACACGTAGAAGTTTCCACTAGGTAGAACGGTGGCTCGCTCTCTGCCTGGCAAGTGGGTGGTGCAGTGCTGGATAACATCCCCACAGGTGGTCTGTTTTGCTCTTTATTCCCAGCACTAGTCTGCAGGGCTCGTCTTCTCTGAAGGGAATGCCCTTCTAGACAAGGTAGCTGCCTCCCAAGAAGGGTGTCACCATGCAGCCTTTCACTTTAAGCTCTTGGAGCTTAAAGTGAAGTCACAGTCTGGCTGCCCTCACGGCGCTTCGATGTTCCTGTGCTTTCTTTGTCTGCCTGCTTCTCACCCACAGCCACCTGGAAGGGCAAGAGGAGCAGACGGGCATGTGGTGCCTGGAGCAGGAAGCAGTCGTTGCAAGGCTGAGGTGTGCTTCAGGCTCGGTGCTGGAGGCCAGTGGTGAGCAGTGCACATTGCTGGCTGCATGCTGTACTCTTCCTGCCCTCTCCAGGAGGTGCTGGGAAGCAGAGCTGTTCCCTGGATGCCTGGCACTGTCTCCTGTCTGAGTTAAAGACGTGGCCCCTTATCTTAGTTGGTTGCGGAGTTCTTTCTGCATAATACGTCCTCCCCCTTTGATAATTTTGGATATTTCATAGACACTTCCTGGAAAAGAGCCCTCACAAGGGAGGCTTGTGGTTTTGGGGTTCACCATGCAGAACCAGTCAAGCTGATTTTTGCCTTTGGGGCGGGTGGAAAGAGTGGTCAGCACATTGCCCAGTGCTGAACTCGTGCCACTAACCACACGACCCCCAGGTTCCATATTTGCTGTGGAAATCAGAAAATGCTAACAGGGCAGTGGACAGGAGCTTCTCAGTTGAACCATGAGTGGTGTGGGTGAGACCCGCCTGGGAGAGACTCGATAGCCAGCTTGGACTGAGCTGCCTGGCACGTGGTGTCCCCTCGCTGTGCATTTACTTCTGCATCTGTGAAATCATCAGTTTTGTTGACAGCTTTGCCTGTCCTTTAAGCTCCTGAATTCCTCTTAAGTTACATGCTTTTATGGAGCATTCGCATTTACACATGAGGAGTCCTGACCTGCACACCCTAGATGCCTGGCACTGTCTCCTGTCTGAGTTAAAGACTCCCTTCTCCCAGGAAGACCAGATGCAGCATGTGTCTTCGGAATTACTTACTGTGTCGTCTGAAAGTGAGAGGACGGCTTGAATTTGGCCCTTTCTCATCCATCATGGTGAAGTGATCCCCACCTCTCGGAGAACCCTAAAGATCCCTGAACCTGGTTTAAAAGGTCCTGGACCTCTACACCCTACCTAAACAGCTCTTGTATTGGGTCTGGGGTGGCGGAGCTGATGAGGTGGATGAGGCTCTGAAGCTGACGTGCTTCCCAGAAGAACCAGCCTCCCCGAAAAGCTCCTTAATTCCAAAATACAAACTTGCCAGCAGAATATCACTGAAAAGGAAGGGGCATAGGTGAAGACAAGGAGCTCTCTGGATGCCACTCACGGGATGGAATCTCTTCCTGCCGCATGGGGACCTGGGCACTTCCGTGTCAGGAGCAGCTCTCGCATGCTGTTCTTGTCCTTGCTTGCCAGCACGTAGCTGGTGTGCTTCTGGTGATGCATCTGGGTCCTCCCCATTTGTTCTGGCTTGTTCCTGCCTGCCTGCCTGTTCCACTGGGATTTGGGAAGGATTTTATTGCCATGTTTGTGTATAATCAATGAAAACATTTATTTGTAGAATAGCGTACTTGGTCGTGATAATTGTCATGGCTGATTTAAAGTCTATGGCCTGGAATAGTAACAGCTGTGGGTTAACCTAACCTTCCTTCTGCTTTAGTTCCTCCTCTTACCACAGGAGGCGGGCTCAGGAGCGGGAGGGGCTGCCCCGGTGTCTGTTCTCCACTGTCCCTGGGACTGTCCCTACTCGCCCTTCCCTGACGGGCTCAGACTGAGCACACAAGGATTGGGCTCTGGAAGAAAGGAAGATCTGTTACTCCTAAATCACGGATGCTCTTAGAGAGGGGATTCCCTGAGCGAGGACCGTAAGCGTCACGGACCACTTGCGCAGTAGTCTGTCAGTTGTCTCAGGATCAGTGACTGCTAGAGCTCTGAAGAGGTGCAGACCTGCGAAGCGCCCACTTAGGTGAAGCCCTGTGGGGAGAAGCCCTGCCAGGTCACAGTGTACTTCCTTGTGAAAGCCTGAGGTGGGGGCACGTTAACGAGGGCATGTTGTAGGAGGAGCCATAAATGTGTTGTTAGGCAGTTGGTACAGGCCAGCCCCGGCCATCCTTTTTTAGGATGGGTTCCCAGCTCGAGGATGCTTTCTCTTGTTGCGTTCACATGCACCTCTTCCAGGTGCCCTCTTACTGTGAACAAGGCCACTGGCAGTGGCCTCACCGGTGGGTGTGTTTAATCATCAGCCAGATCTTAATGCGCTCACGGTGCTACCCTACAGCATGAAGGAGTTGCCGGGCTCTTGGCTTTAGTAGGCGATTTCAGAAGACAGGAGTATCTCCATCTTTTTGCTTTGCTTCTTCCTCTAGAGATTTAAAAGCTCCCCAGGAAGGCTCTTTCCTCTGCCTCCAGACAGACTTCGCTGAAGCAGGCGGACAGGCTGCCACAGAGCCCTGCTCTTTCAAACCACGTGGCGTGACTTTTCTTGGAACATGTGTCCTAAGTGGATTTCATATTTGCAAGTACAAGTTGGCAATTTTGACTTGGTTGGGACTAAGGAGAGTTGAAAAGTAGGCCAGTTTCCCTAGCTTGGAACTCAGCCAACAGTAGTTTTCTCCTTAAAAAAGAAACAGTCATTTTCCTAAAATTTAAAAACTAAAAATGAATCAGAAGTCACAAAGGTTGCTCAACAGAAGAGTGATTGTGGTTACTGTGAGACAGACTTTGATGAAATGATACTGACGGAGAAAAACTTTAATTCTAGATCTTTTTTATGTTTCCCCTTAAAAGCATGGAGTGGCAGTAATTTTAGCTGTTTCCTTAAAAACAAAACATTTTGATAGCAGGGATTTGGTGAGGTGGAGGAAAGAGTGGGAGCCATGTTATTGTCTGATTGGTGTCGAGGGGGCCCTGCTGGCACTGCCCCTTGGGGACATAACTTAGTAATGAAATCTAATTGGAGTTTCTTGTGTGCAGAACAGGTTAATGACCTGCTTTCGAGCCTTCCTAGGGTTTTCCAGGGCCTACTGAGAAAATACACCTGAATAATATTTGGGAGCTTTTCATTATTCAATGCCTGTCGGTGCATTAATGTTTACTTGACACCACAGGAGTAAAGCGAGCCGCGAGCCTGTAATCCCTGCCTCTGGCGGCATGAAGCCCCCGGGGTACTGCAGAGCACAGGACCCGAGTAGAGCTCGCGCATGGGTGCTGGGTGCAGTTAGTGTGGCTAAGTATGGGAGAGTGGGAGATAGGAAAGGAGGACTGCTCCTATTAAGTTCAGAATCTTCACTTGCTCAAGTCTAAGTTTCAGTGACCATGTGCCAGCTGGAAACCACGACAGATTGTGGTCTGTTACTTGGGGAAGAAAGGACCTCACGGGGCTGTTAAATAAGGTGCTGGAGCCCAGGCACAGGCGGTCTGCGTGAAGAGCACCTTCCCCACCTCGCACCCTGCAGTGCAGCTTTTCTCCGACTCCTCTCTCAGCGGGCCCAGTCCGGAGCAAGGCCAGCTGCCAGAGCCCAGGGACGCCAGAGCCCAGGGACGCCGCCAAGGGGTAACAGCCCCCAGGGCTGGCCCAGTGGACTTAGCTGGCCTCTGGGGAAGGGGGTCCAGCTAGTCTCCCAGTGTGCTCTTGGGTAGTGCTGTCAGTACACACCCCTGAACTTCAGAGGCGCTGGTGCTGCCTCCCTCCTGTGCACTTTGAGCCCCAGCTCCCGTTTCCTCCCTCGGGTTTTCTGTTGGCTGCGTTCATGCCTTGTCACAAAGATGGCCCATCTTTGCAAATATGCTGTTACTTCTTTCAAAGTAGGAGCTTTGCTTTTTTTTTTTTTAATTTTTATTTTTAAAAATTATTTATTTATTTGTGTGTGTGTGTGTGGCCAGCTCAGCCCACCAGGGGGCGGGGCTGGCTGGCATGTGGTGCTGGGGGATTGAACCGTGGTTCCTGTGTTTTGCTAAGCTTGTTCTAAGTAGGTGCTTTAGACCACTGAGCCATCTCACCAGCCCTTTTTTTTTTTTTTTTTTTTTTAAATGAGAAAGTAGCTTGTGTTAATATCCCTGTCTCCTCTAACACTGGCCTTGCTTTTTGAAGTTAAACATAGTCCTCGATGGATTGGTCGAGGGGGCTGCGTCCTGAGTTAGGAGAAGAGGGCGGGAATGAGTGCAGGCTCCTGCTGGCTGGTGGTGGAGGTCCTGCTTGCGCCAGGCACGGGCTCTGGCTTCCCAGCAGGCACCAGGCCCACCAGGCGTCTGAGCGCACCAGATCCCCGAGGGCCTCAGGGAGCTCTGAGGGTGAAGCTGCTCTCCCAGGGAAGGGTAGTGGCTAGAGGGAGGATGAGAGGAATGGGAGGAGTAGGGACCCGCGGCTGCCTGAACCCCAGACCTTTCTTCTTCCTCTCCGAGTGGTGGAAGCAGAATTCTTACAAGGTTTGCTAATTTAAATTTAAAGTGGAGCCAGTTTGGAGAATTTAGTATGTGGTCATGAAGATTAAAGCTTTGGTGTGGGCTGGCCTCAGTCACAGAAATAATCGATTCTGTATTGGGTCCTGATTTATAATCCCTTCATCAGGAAAACTTACATTCTCTATAAAGCTGAAGCTACGTGAACTTGCGGGTCTCGGATCTTACGCCTCTGCTGGCTTTGGTGATGGGGAATGAGCCCGTCAGGAAGCCCGGGAGGGGTAAGGGCTGCCGAGTGCCTCGGAGGTGGCCTTTGAGCCTTCCTGGAAATGGCCTGAGGGTCACTTCCTACTCTGCTGTGGGCGGCACCGTGCGGCCACATGTGGGCTTTTCAGGAGTGGCTGAACCTAGAGTGCAGTTGATCCGAGGTGCGGTGGAGGATGAAGGGTGTTGGGAGTAAGGGTGGGTGTTTGCTAAGGCAGTCGCTGAGGGCCTAGCCCGCCCTCATCCCGGCAGCCAGGATACGCAGTACGGGGGCAGCAGAGGCTCGTCTTATCCCTCCGTTGCTTGCTTTGCTGCCTTCTGCCTGCCATAAAGTGTTCTGCTCTGTGGTACCTCTCATACCTCGAAGCCAGCTGATTATGGACTGAAACCTCTACAAACCATGAGCTAAATAATAAATAACCCTTTCCCTCTTTAACTTTGGGTGTCAGGTATTTTGTCTCACAATGCAAAAGGTAACTAAGATACTACTGTAGCCTGTTACGTTCTATTTTGTTTTCTCGGGTTCAAGAAAATCAGAATTTGGCTTCATGGTCATGCAGCCTGCCAGAGTCATAGGAGTGCTCGCGTATTGAAGGGAGCAAGGTCCAGCCTCACTCTCGGGATTGTGCGTGACCACCAGTTGAGAGCCCGTTTGCATCTCTGTTACTGCAGGCAGCCCTAGGAAGTGGCCGCCACTCCAGTGGGGCCAAGACTTGCCCGTCTGCGAGTTTCCCGGTCCCAATTACTGGATGTCCTAATAGTCCTGCAGTGTCATTTGCATGGGGTTGCTTTGTCCAGGTTGCACTGTAAGTTCCTGTGCAAGCTCTTCAGAGTAAACAGACTTTTCTTCCTGTTTGAAGTTATGGTCACACTTCATCATGAGAGCACAA
Source organism: Octodon degus (assembly GCF_000260255.1). Classification (NCBI taxonomy): domain Eukaryota; kingdom Metazoa; phylum Chordata; class Mammalia; order Rodentia; family Octodontidae; genus Octodon; species Octodon degus. The sequence continues at coordinate 7,791,116 of NW_004524628.1, forward strand.
CACAGGCCCTTTGAAAAGATGGGGGTGCTTTTTGTGTTTGACACTTGCAAAAAGACTCTCCCAAGTCCCTAAGTAGGGCACACTCAGGTATCTGTGTAGCTCTTAGTTGCTGGCCCAAGAAACGCCTGGAAGAGCACCAGAGGGGTAGAGAGCGGGACAGCACGAACAGTGGCTGAGCCAGTGCTGCTCATGTGAGTGAGAGGAGAAAGGTGCGAGATCTGTTTGTAACACCTGTGATAGAAGGGGGTTTCCAAGTTTTAGGTTCTAGGTCAGGGCTTACAGGACAGCCATAGGAAAGCAGCCTCAGTGCCCCCAGGCTGGTAATTTATGGAACTCCCTTCTTTCTGAGCTGTGGATCCCTCAACTCCACCCTCGGGATGGCTGGACAGTTCCAAAGAGAATTCAGTATAACACTTGTGAAGTCAAGGCATGGTGTGAGTGTTGAGGGTCCACCAGGTCCAAATTGCAATTACCTGTTTTTTTAATATAAAAATAAATAGAGGCTTTGATTTTTAAATGTGCAATTTTAAGGCAAGAGCGGTCGGTCTGCTGTGGGGAAGAACACACACGTTGTTCGGAGAACGATGAGGGAAGTGAGCCTGTGGAAGCAAGGGGGCGTTGGCGGCTCCTTGAGGACCATGGGTTCCAGTTGGCGTGATTTAAAGATGTGCTTTGCTTCTACTCCAAGGTGCTGTCGTTGTGGGGAGCAGTGCTGCTGCGCAGCCATTCGTGAGCCGCTCTGGCCTGCGCCTGCAGCTGTGTGCTAACTGTCTCCTTTGCTCTGCTTTTCAGGGTCGACATGTTAAAACGGGTCAGCTGGCGGCCATCAAGGTTATGGATGTCACCGAGGTAAGGTTGGATCTCGCTTTTTTAAAGAATTCCTTACATAAAAGGACCCCATAAAATCCCTCCCCAATAATGTGAGAGGATTGTTCTGCCCGGAGGCCTGACCCCAGGGACAGATATTCCCATGTGGCGCTGCAGGATAGTCCCTCCAGCAGCAGATTAGGGCACTTGAGTTGTTGCAGATGGCCTCTGCGTCCCTCGGATGCAGTAAGAGTTACCCACGTCGCACTTGCGCACCAGAAGCTGTCTGCGTGGTGTCATCCTTGGCCAGCACCACGGACCTTAACTGGAACCAGCCTCTCTAGTGGGGAGAAGGGACTGAGAAGGGCCCTGGAGGCTGCGTGGGCAGGGGGTGAGGCTGTGGGTGGGGAAACACTGCTCCAGAGTGTTAGGCTGCGTTTGTGCTATTTCTTTTATTTTTAACATAGGGGACTCAAAACGACCCGGCCATGTTCCCAGAGGTTGGAAAGCAGAGACATCTGCTAGAACGCTGAGCAGCTTGCTGGCAGAGTTCAGTAGCAAAAATAGTTCTTGACGTGGTCACTGGAGGGTTTACTGTGCAGCTCTAGATGGGGAAGAGGGGCTTAACCCGGGCAAAAGTAAATCTGTGGGAATGTACGGTCCTCTGAACATGGCTCCATATTTAAATTTGAAAAGCCCATTGATTATAAAGACTAATATCTTATTTATGTATGGAATTTACTTTATGTTTTCATAGCTTGCCTAATTAGGAATAGGACTCAGCATTGTTACTTCACAGATTCTAGAAAGAGTTACCCAGCATCTGGATGAATCAGGAGGGTCTGTAGCTTCCTCAGATTTGGGTCTCCCAAGGGAATACTGCTAACTCACTTTCAGGAGTGCCGTCCAGGAACACACAACAGTGTCCCGTCTCTCTCTGCTGGTTCCCAACAGTGTGGGCAGCTGCAGTGTGTGTGTTTGTCACTTGAAGTCAGAAAGCATAAGATGTGTTTAGACCACAGGATGATGGAGAGATCCTTATTAAAAAATTTTGAGGATGGGACATTTTATGAAGTGACATGCCCTTTTCTCAGAGAAGATGCTAGAGGCATTTAAAATGGAGAAACCCTGCTTTGTGGTTGAAGTTGCAGGAGAGTGGTGTGGTGGGTGAGGTGTCTTGGGGCTCATTGTAGGGCCTGCTTTAGGCTAGGGTGCAGCTGCAGCGCGCACTTAAGAGCGCTGCCTCGTGCGGCTCCCGTCTGTGCAAGCCCTGGTCGGGCTCGTGTGCCGCACTGGGAAATGGTGACGCTGGAGACCTCGTCTCTGCAGATTGAGTAGCACGGTTCTTGTTTATTGGCAGGCTTGTGGGCTCCATTTTAAGAATAAGCTTTGAGATTTATCAGCAGTGTAGTTTCTTGCTGGTCTCCTGTCAGGCACTGTGGCCTGCACAGGCCTGCTGGCCTTCACTCCTAGGGTGTCCTGAGGGCTGTGTTCTGTCCCGAGGCCTCCTCACCTCCGCCTGGCCCGCAGGTGGCGTGCACAGTGCAGGACCATACGGGTTCTCCCCACTGCCGCCTCAGAAGCCACTCTCGGTGCTGTGCTGTGTTCTCCTCCAGCCAAGCCTCGAGCACAGTTGTACAGCCCACTCGAGCCTTGCACCCACGGTAGCTTTCTGTCTAGTGGGGCGCTGTGCATGCTGGCCAGCCCAGGGCTGTGCTGTTGAGCCCAGGCCCACTTCCGTATTCTGCTTCTGTGGAGGTGTGTGTAGCAGGCGTTCTCTTGGCTGAAAAATAAGCATTGTTGGACACATGTGAGGTGTGTTTTCAGGACTCCTTTAAAAATAATTAACGCTAACCCCATGTGTTCAGGTAAAATAAAAACCAGATGGAGAGTCTTAAAAACAAGAACCCCCTCAGCCATGTGGCGCTCTTACGTCTCCCTCAGGCTTCTGGCTGTGAGTCTCGTGCTGGGACCTCGCTGTCAGCAGAGCTCAAGGAGGACTCAGTGTCTCAGTGCTGGTGCCCGGAGACCAGCGGCAGCTGGCGCCTGGAGGGTGCCCCTGCTTCCCTTCTGGGCCGGTGCTGCTGGTGTCTGCTCCAGGCATGGCTGTTGTCCTGGGCTCTCTGGGAAAAGCGGGCTTCTGCCTGGCTTCATCTCCGAGCAGGGAGATTGAATGTGCAGGCTTGGGACAGGGATCCTGACTGCTGTGGCAAACCCAGAGGTAGGTAGCAGGCCCCTGTTACTGTCAGGTTCAGGCAGCAGGAGGCCAAGCAGATGGCAGGGGGAGTCCAGCTTGGAGCCAGCTGTGGTGGCTGCAGAACCACGGGCTCCTTCACCTATCCGGAGCCCAGACCCCCAGCCTGGGGTGGGCGTGGGACCATGGAGCACACTGGGGTGTGCAGAGCTACTGAGGCCTCGTGGGCATTAGGACCTAGCTGTTCTTAGGACTTGGAAGGGCTCTTTTGAAAGGAAGCAGTGTTGCATTTGGTGTGGGGAAGGCAGGTTAGGGATGTTTTCAAACTGGGTGACATTAGTACAACATGTCTGTAAGGTGAGCTTTGCTTTATTTAAAATGTATAGATTCTGCTGAGTGTGGTGGTGCATGCCCAGAGTCCTGGGGCTTGGGGGTGGACACAGGAGAATCGCTGAGTTCAGGGCCAGCCTGAGCTACAGACAGGGGACTCCCACGTATATTCATTCAGTGAAATTTCCAGGGAAGTACGGGGAAGCCTCACATCCCCTTGAGTGAGTGTTCTCATGGTAGCATCTTGTGTGAACTGTCATGTAGCCTTGTCATTGAAGTCTATAACACAGCAGGCAGCGCTGGCTTTCATGAGTGGGGGCTCTAGCTAGCAGATGATGATGATTTATTTATTTTTTTTTTGGCAGAACCGGGGATTGAACTCAGGCCCTTGCCAGGGAAGCGCTTATTCCACTGAGCCATCTCCCCGGCCCCTTATGCTAGCAGATTGGGCTTCACTGTTACCTGTGTCCGCCTGCAGCTAAGAGATGAGGCTGACCATTGGACGCTGATGTGGGTGGAGTCCACAGGGCACGCTTAGATGCCCTCAGTTTTGACAGTCATATTTTGGTATTCCTGATGTGTTGTAAGGGATCTTGGGATTGGTAGTTCAAGTTCTTCTTAAGGATTCTTTTTATCAGTATGTGTTTGCAGTATATAATACTTACATCATGTTAGGGAATAAGGGCATGAGCTTCATATATCTTCTTTTTTTTTCCTGGCTGGCTCAGCCCACCCTGAAGGCGGGGCTGGTGCAGCATATGGTGCTGGGGACTGAACCTCAGCCTCATACCCCTGCCTAAGCTTGCCTAAGCAGGCACTTTAGGCTGCTGAGCTGTCTTGTTGGCCCTATCTTAGTGGTTTTTTTTTTTTTTTTTGTTCCCCTTGGTAGTTTAAATTCTTGATAGGTTCTGTAGTTCTTGCCGTTTTTTTTTTTTTTTTTTTTTTTTTAATGGTACCAGGGATTGAACTCAGGACCCTGTGCTTGCCAGGCAAGCACTTACTCTACTGAGCTATCTCTCTGGCCTGTTTTTCTTTTTTGGACACGCAGTCTTGCTATGTACTTCAGGCAAACCATGAACTCGAAGTGATCCTCCTGCCTCAGCCTCTCAAGTGCTGGGTCACAGGTGTGCGCCACCACTCCCGGCTCAGCTCTTCCTTCCTGTTGGGCATCCTGTACTGCACGACCCATGAGGGACTGGTGCTTACTCTGGTGATGGCTTCTTCCTTGCAAGTTGGATCCCCGTGACCTCAACTGGCCCTCCGGGAGGCAGAAAGGTGCAGCAGCCCGAGCAGTGATTATCAGCTGGGGTTTATCTGAGAACAGAATCGTTGTGTGAGTTTCACCAACTCCTTCTGGTTGGGTGTGGTGGCCTGTCTGAAACTCTGTTCCCTGGAGGGGCTGAGCCCAGCTGGAAAGCTCAGTGACAAGTGAGGCCCTGGCTGAAAATAAAACATAAAGAAAGGGCTGTGGTGGCAGCTCAGTTGGAAGGTCCTTGCTTAATGAGAAATGTCTGTCTGCGACTGTTCAAAAACAAGTATCTCTTACTTCATACTTAGATTTATAGTTCGTTGGTTTTGTGTTGTGTATGTTGTTTGGAAGTGAGTCCTGGTGTCACCTGATGCTTGGCCTTTAAGTACTGAGTGGGGCCTTCTTCTCTGTTGCCTTCCTGCAGCCCATCACCACCCTTGAGGGAGGGCCCCAGACGCCCCCCCGCTAGCCTGCATTCACACCATCTCAGTTGTTTTCATAACTGGCTTGTGAATCTTAGTCCAACCCAGGTTTGTTCATTTCACTTGGTTACCTTATGGTTTTAACTCATTTTTAAGCAAATACAATTTCTCTGCAGGCCTTCCCCCCTTTTGAGACAGGCAGAGAGAGAGAGAGAGAGAGAGAGAGAGAGAGAGAGAGAGAGAGAGGCAGACAGACAGAGACAGAGAGAGATGGATCAATTGATCCTTGCCTGTTGTTGGCCACAGCACTAGCGTTGTTGGTGAGCCAGGTGACACTGTCCTGCTCTTCATTCTGCCCACCAGTGGGCCCTGCCCGGCCCAGATTATATCACGGCTGTAATCCTGCCCACAAGCCTTAATCGCTCACTCTTACACATTTACAGCTTTCCCTTGGAGGTCTGGCCACTGCTTGAGGTTCAGTTGTCTTGGGGGTTGCTAGGGCCCTCACAGTCGCGAGCCCCATCCCCTCCTGTCTGCTGGCCAGCGCTAACTGAGGCGGTGCGGATGCATGCCTGGCTGGCTGGATGCTGGTGCTCCGCGCGCCCACGGTTATTGCTCTGTGTCTTTCTCTGAGCACGGAACTCTGGCCACTTCTCCTGGGCCTTGCTGCTTTTAAGTCTGGGCGTTCTCAGACATTCTCACACACTGGAACTTGGTGAGCAGAGTTGGCCAGTGTGGAAGAGTCACTTCTCAACGATAGCTACGTACACTTGTGCATGTGCACTCGTGTGGTGCATGCTGAGTCTAGAAGTGCCTTCATGTGCATAACCCTCTTTAGTTCTTATGGTTTTTATACTTCTTACCTTTAAAAACAATTGAATACAATGTGCATACAAGAAAGCATACAAATGATAAGCTTGGTAAATTCCAGAAACTGCCCATACCTCGCCTGTGAGTCAGCCCCTGGCTGAGCAGTGAGGATGTTGCCAGCCGCAGTGGGTGCTTGGGGCGGTCACTGCCCTGAGGCCTGTGATTGCACACTGTGTTGCAGACTTTGTGCCCAGGGAACTGTGCGGCCCTTTTAGTCTGGCTTCCTGTACAGACCACGTGTTCACGAGGTCCTTTCAGGTCCTGACCCAGAGGGACGGAAGGCCTCTCACTTATGGTGCCCTTAGTGTGCTGCTAGCTTCAGGGTGTGTGAAGATGCCTGTTGGCAGTGCTGGCCTCTGGCGTAGCGGGTGCTGAGTTGGATTGTTGTGGATATGGTAGGAATTCTTAGCCAGTGTGGGGACTTTGGTGGGTAAGCGGCACCAAAGTTCAGGTTGTTAGGGTGTCGTGGCTTGTGTCTAGATGTCCGCCCAAAGCCCGGTGCAGCCTGGGGTGCTCGCCGTCTGGCTCCTCCGGCTTCTAGTGACAGTCTTGTGAAAGCAGCGTGACAGCATGTCGTTCCACCGAGTGGCGGCAGCAGCTGTGTGCCGAGGGGTCGGGGTGTTTTCTGATGGGGGGGCTCCTTCCCACTAGACCTCCGGTGACTGCTGCTTTTGCGTTCACCTTCGTGGCAGCAGGAACTCCTCCCATACCTTCTGCCTGCAGATACCGGGCTCTCCCTCCCCGAGGCTGCCGCTGAAGAAGGCTCCCCGGGCATGTGTTGCTCCTTAGCTGTTTGGAAAGCGACTGAACAGATGGTTTTGTACAGAAGAGCAAGGACATGCAGCAGGTCCTGAGCGAGTGTAGCATGCGTGCATGCGTTCGTTCATTCATTCCTTCCTTCATTCGTTCCTTCATTCATTCATTGTCTTTTTGAGGAAGGATCTCACCTTGTAGTCCAGGCTGTCCCCAGACTCGCAGTGATCCTCCTGCCTAGTGCAGCATTTAGACATGCAGAACAGGTTGCTCTCTCTGGTCTCTACAGTGTGGTGGCATGTGTGGCGTGGTTTGGTGGGTGGTCTGGTGCTGTGCGTGGCCGGGCACTCGCCCATAGCCCATCTGCCCCCCCCCCCTTCACTGCTCTGTTCCCCTGCTCTGTCGCAGGCTCTGTCACCGACTCGGCCTCCTTCCTAAGGTATGGCCGGCTGACCCACAGATGCAGCTGTGTTTAGGGAAACATGGGAGGTGACAGCTGGGCTCCTGGTCTGGGTTGGCTGTGGGTGCCATTTCCATTTCCACTTGGCTGGTGACACAGGGCAAGGCGGGGTGAACTTGCAGAACAGAGCCGGCTCCACAAAGAACAGTTAGAAAAAGATTCCACAGTATGACTGACCCCTCAGTGTCTGCATCTGTCGGTAAAATGTGCATGTATTGATTATATATTGTGAGTTTAAATATTCACATTCTGGTTTCAGCTATTAAAATAATACATACCCATAGTTAGTTAACATGTGAGCACACACATTCGCTCTCACTGTGGACTTTGGGAGCATCCTCTTGGGCTGGCACTTACTTTATAATGTCTGAGGAGGATCGGAACACCTGCAGTCTCCAGACTTGTTCCTTGCGCAGCCCTTGCGACTGTCTAACTTTTCAGCTGGCCACGGAGCGAGCCTGCCGTGGGAGGGGTCTTAGCTGTGAGCACCACGCACCTGCCAGGCCAGCTCACACTCCCTCCCAGCTCCTGAAGCCAAAGGGCACGCACATATTTTGATTTTGAGGTTTTCTTTTTAAGAGTTTTAAGTTGTTAAACTCATGATTTCCCCTGTTTTGTGTCTGAGTTTGAGAGACTCAGCTCTGTGTGTTGGCTTTAGCTGTGTTAGGTTCGCAGTGCAGACTGCTGTGGGGTGGGGAATGCGGTGTGCGGTGCTGGTGCCTGGTGCCCGCTGCCTGAGGATCCGGGCTGAGGCTGCAACCTGTGCCATCCAGGCAAGAAGTGGGTGTTCGTGGCGTGGGACAGTTCCCTTTTCTCTGTGGCTCTATGGGCCAGGCTGGGGAATGGGCATGGAGCCTTGCTCACACCGGGTGGGCTCTTGGGAAGGGCTGTGGCGCCTTCTCAGCAGAAGGCAGATTTTGAGCTTGTGCTGCTGGCTGGAGGATGTTGAGTCAGACGGGTTCCCATAGGTTTGCATCCTCTGAGCTCTGACAGATTCCCGTTAACAGATGTCTTTGCTGGGTGTGTTTATGTGAAACTGTAACTCGCAGGATTAAGAATTGGCCTTTGTAAACCAGCATGCACTCTCCAAGGAGCAGGTGCCACTGCACGACTGTGTGCGCCTGGTGTGATGGGTTTGCAGGAACTCAGTGCCCCTGCCCTCGCGTGGCTGTGTGGTGCTTGGTGGTCCTGTTTTTTGATAGCTGTGTTCTTTTCCTTGCCCTTGGTGTGCAGCAGAGTTCGCATTTTTAATAGAATCTTATATCCCTTTTAAAACAGTGTTCAAAAGAACAAACAATTTTCTGGTGACACAGGTGCATACAGAGCGTGTCTGGGGCCCTGTGCACTCCCGAAGCAGCGCTGGTCTCTCCTCAGATGGAGTCACACAAAGGCCTTCTTTCCTTGCCCGTCCTTTGGTTGGGGCTTCCAAGTTTTTCTGTTGTGCTTCCAGAGGGAACCCGGCAGCTGAGAGCCACACCCTGTGTGAGCGGAGCACACAGCACGAGTAGCTGCTGATGTTGCTTCAGCGACACACCTGAGCCAGCTGCTGCCCAGCCTTCAGGAAGCCATCCGGGCACCTGGTGTCCTTATTTGCTCTTCCAGCCTGTCACGGCAGTGGGTGACATGCCTGCCCATGGCTTCTCACAGCACGGTGATGCCACGGCCACGTGTTGGTGCAGCCTGCAGGGCTGCACTGGTGGTTACTACACTGGTGATAAAGCCACGGATAATTTTGTAGTTCACTTCCCAGAAGTCACCCTGCGTGCATACCCCGGGCTGGGCATCGGGTTGACTTTGTGTGCCGCCTCGAAGTATCTTCATCTGGCCCTGGGTGGAGCTGCCTGATGGGGCTTAGGGTCCCCTCGGTGTCAGCACCCTCGCTTTGCACGGGAGGAAACAGAGGCTCAGGGACTCAACTCATGCATTTAACTCATCAACTGTGGGTGTATGTGGTGGGACATGTTAGTGTAGCAGGTGTAGCAGGCACTGTCAGGGCACTGAGATAGTAGGACTGAGGGCCTGTGCCCACGGAGCTTGCTGCTTTGTAGAGGTGGTAAACTGAGAACTAAGCCAGGTGTGGTGCTGCACGCCTGCAATCCCAGCCCATGGAAGGATGAGTCAGAGGTCGCTGCAGGCTCAGGGCCAGCCTGAACTATATAACAAGACTCAGTCTCACACAGACGCAAACACAAACCCAAACAAAGAGTCACAGGGGCACCTGTGCTGCTAGCATTCTGGGAGGCTGAGGCAGGCGGATCACACGTTCAGGCCCAGCCCGGGCAGTTTAAGGGCTTAGCAAGGCCCTGTGTGAAAACGGGTGGGGAGTAGGTCAGAGCCCATGTCTGGGGTTCAGTGCCCCGTACTACATGAGGCAGCATGCCAGGAAAGTTGCCAGGCTCCTGAATGCACAGTCTTCTGGCCTTTCTGGGCCCCGTGGGGACTGAGACTTGCGGCTGGCCTGGATGTGGCACCGCAGGTGCAGCGAAGAATGGGCGCTAGCTATGTGTTTCCAAGCCTTGGCCATTCTTTCCCAAGGAGAATCGCTCCCTCCATGGTCTGGCACGGAGTCTGTGGGTTTGCTTTGAGAAGCCCGCTGTGGTTCCAGGCTAGTGTGTGGGTGTGGGTGTGGGTGTGTGTGATTGTCGCAGTTGTGGTTTGGGTCTCTGTGGTTTCTTGCACCTGAAAGCAGCTTCGGAGGTGAATCGTGTTCACCCACACAGAATTCAATCTTAGTTTGCTGAGAGCCGTGCTGTAGGATTCTCTTCATTGTCGTGTTATTTGCAATTAGTGGCCGCTGATGCAATCTCAGTGGTGTCCTTGGAGAAGGGCAGACTTTGTAGAGGGCTCTGACGACCTTGTTGTGTCTGGGAATTCCATCTCGTGCCTGTAGACAGAGAAGGTGGAAGCAGGTTTGGGCTTCAGCGTTAGTCCCTCTGGCCTTGGTCCCACGAGCGGTGCCCTGATGTAGTAGCAGAAGTCGGGCAGGTCTTTTAGTCTGGAATGTGTTCAGAACTGCGGTTTCTTGACCAGGCTACCATGTCTGATTCCCATTGTGGTTCTATTGATTTTTGTAATTACCTTACTGAATTTTTTGGTCGAAGTGATTGATCTTCAGAGGTTTGTTAGTTTATTTTTTGGTCCTTTTGAGACAGGGTCTTGCTGTGCAGTTCAGGCTGGCCTTGAGCTTGGTTTTTTGTTTTTTGTTTTTTTTAGCCCAGGCTCGTCTTGAACTTGGCAGTGATCCACCTGCCTCAGTTTCTGAGTATGGGGATGACAGGTGTGCGCCACCACGCCCAGCTGAGGTCTGTTCCGTTCCTTTCTTTTGACCAGATTCTGTAACCTTCATTTTATCCTGTGTGGTTGTCTTCACTTGTGTTTATGTGGATGGTTATAAATTTGAGTTGTGTAACTTTAAATTTAAAAATTACATATGATTAATATGCTTTTAACTTGAATTATACAGAATAGTATGCTTAGCTGTAATGGCTTTACCAGTAACAAGTGGTCTCATTTTCCTACCACCTGTTGTCGTATAAAGGATGGTATTTGACTAAAACTTATAAACTGGCTTTAAGAAACAGATATTTAAAATAGTTTTTTCCTTTTGCTTTTTCATTACTGCGAATGAACCCCAGGCCTTTGTGCTGAGCTGCATCCCTCAGCTTGTTTTGTTTTTTTGTGTTTTGTTTTGTCAAGACAGCCTCTCACTAAGCCATTAAGTTGCCCGGGCTGGGCTCAGACTTGTCCTATGGCCTCAGCCTCCTAAGGGCTAGGCTTACGGGAGACATTGTTGAGCTGTGTATTACTGTGCACTTGGGTGCAGAAGTCTTCTAGAGATACGTGTGTCCCATTTTGTGAGCTCTCCCGCATCAACACAGATGGAGTGCACAGTGCATTGCCTTTTGCTGTTTGTCCGTCTGTCTCGGAATGATCCTTCGTCATGTGAAGATGGTTTGTCAGGTGGAAGGGTTGCGCTCAGACCTCTCGGTCATCTGGGTCAGCCAACTTGCCTGTGGCTTGCCCGTCTCTTGCACATTCCTCCGACAGAGGACAATTTAGGGAAGGAGAGTTTATGTTGCCGAGAAACAGCAAAGTGCGCTGTGTGCTGGATGGTGGAGTGGTGGGCTCGTCATCTGCCTGCTCAGCAGCCAGCGTGCTGCGGGGACACTGCCACCCTGCAGATGCTCACCCTCCCTCCCGTCTCGGCCAGGGGAGGCCCTGCAGCCCCCTGCCGCCCATGCCCAGGCAGATCCTGGGCCAGACAAAGACCTCACTTGTGAGAACTGCTCCCTGGTCAGTGTCCAAAATGCTAATTGGTGTCAGCTGCATGGAGCCTGGGGCTGGGTGGCAGCTGCCTGGCCAGTGAGAAGAGGAGGTGGAGCCCTTGCTTTCTTCCTTTGGAAAGGGTGCTCCAGACTCCTAGCCAGTGCTCTCTGCTTTCCTTCCTCTGGTGTGGTCCTCTGAGGGGCGCAGTCACTGGGGCGCCAGGACACATGGTGTGTGTCAGTTCCTGCCAGTGTTGCCAGCTTTCTTTGCATATGTGGGATTTGTTGTTGCCTTTAAGTTTTAGTTGTAGCCAACTCCAGGTCTGTGTGCTGCTGCGTTTCTGGCTGTGTGTGTGTGCGTGTGCGTGTGTGTGTGTGTGTGGTGCTGGTGGTGGTGGTGGCGGTGGAGGTGGAGGTAGCCATGTGTGCATTGGGTGCTACAGTGAGCCCACCAAACTAATTTTCAGTGCATGACTAAAGGGAGACTAAAACTCACAAGTTGGTTTGTTATTACTCTAAAGACAACATGAAATACTACATAATAAGCATCAGTCATTAGTTGGGATTGTGGTTGTAGTTGGCTCAAAGTGGTTGGCAGATTCTGTGTTGCTGCTGCCTTTTCTCCAGGGGTAGGCATTGGTAATTAGACAGAGAGGACAATTAGTGCTGCTAGGCGCCTTTATAAGATGTGCAACCATCGGCCGCCTGTCTTACAACCATAAAGCAAGAGAAGACGTTCACAGGATGTAAACATCCTACAAGTTTTGAGAGAAGAATTATGATTTCCCCCCAGAATTTTGGGGGTTCAGTTCTTTATACTGCAGGATTTGACTGCTTTATATCTGGGATCCAATAACTGTTTCTAGATGCTGTTCAGAGGCTTCAGTCATATTAGAAAAGATGTGTCAGACGTGATTGTCTAAGCTGTTCTTAGCTTGTTGAGTCTAAGATATAGCCTGCTCTGCAGACGGTACAGCGTGGGTCTTGCAGGGTGGTCCTGCAGGGGTTTCTTTACGAGAGGTGGTAGCCTCTTCGTCCAGAGGCATTTTGGGTTCTGTGAAATGCAGTACCCCGCGACCCTCTGCCAACTGTGTCTGCAGTGTGTATGGCCTACGCTTTTCATAGCAGTGAACAGTGGGATGTGAGGCTCGCGAACTTCGGTGTGGAACTTGGATTTTTAATTTATGGGCTGTGAAAACATAGTATAGCCCATAACTATGGCAGCTCTTTCTAGACTGGTAAACAGGTCCCAGAAGACACTGGTTAAGGAAAAAACTGCAGCAGAATTAGAGTGCTCTGTGATCTGGAATGATTGCCTAGCATGCCTCCAGGGTGCATCTCAGGCAGCATGTACTTTCGGTCAGGAAGTGCAGCCCACTGGTGGACCTGGATGGAAATGATACCCTGGGACTAGTTTAGACAGAAGTAGACTGGAGGGAGGCAGGTAAAAAGCGCAGCTGACTTTCCTTCCTCTGCAACCATCCTTCTGCATTGCCTTTGCCCCATGTCATCCGACTTGCTTCTCCTCAGCTTGCTTTACTTTAATAAGCGAGACGCCAGGGGAAGAGCCAAGTTTGGAATGGCCTGCTCACTGGGGCTTTGTCCTGGGGCCCACAGGGCTGCCCTGAATGCAGCCTTTTCCTGGGTTGGTGTCCTATCACTGCACTGTGATCCACCCTGTGCTTGGGACACCTTTGCCAGCCTCAGGTGGATCAAGACCATCTGTATTCATGAATGTTTTCTAGAAGAGAAACACTTTCCTAGTAAGTAGTAGCTGAAGTCACACCATCAGTTAGTTACCTTTTGGGTTCCAGTTGAGCGTCCTGTGGCCCAGAGAAGTGGGGAGCATGGCCCGAGGTCACAGTGGTGAGGAGCCAGCCCTTCCCAGTTCCCACTCTGGTCCAGTGCTGCAGCTTGTGGTCACGTTCCCAGGACAAGGCCCTGAGTAAGGAGTGAGTGCAGGTCCACACATCTCACCTGCCTGGGAATTTCTTTTCCTAGATAATGTGTGTAGCCTTTCGGCCGGAATCGTCGTCTTCCAGTAACTTGCCAAAATGACTAACAGAAAGGGCAGGAGGAGGGGAACCTGGTATATATTTTCCAGGCCTTTTAGAAAACATGGGGTTATTCCTTTGGCCACATACATGTGAATTGACAAAAAGGGTGATATTGTAGACATCAAGGGAATGGGTCCTGTGCACAAAGGAATGCCTCACACATGCTACCATGGCAAAACGGGAAGAGTCTACAGTGTTACCCAGCTTGCTGTTGGCACTGTTGTAAACAAGCAAGTTAAGGGCAAGATACTTGCCAAGCGGATTAATGTGCGTATTGAGCATATTGAACACCTAGATAATGTGTATATGGAGAAAATGCAGACTGATGCATCATTAACAACTGTGTGTTTCATTCTTAAGGATGAAGAGGAAGAAATCAAACTGGAGATAAATATGCTGAAGAAATATTCTCATCATAGAAATATTGCAACGTACTATGGTGCTTTCATCAAAAAGAGCCCTCCGGGCCATGATGACCAGCTCTGGGTAGGCAGCGCTCCGGTGCTGTACGTGCGGGCTTTCTTCTTTGCGCTGTGTCCGAGAGGGCATGAGCCGCAGTGCATGGGGTGTGGGGAGCAGGGACTCCAGGGCCGCTCAGCTGGCCTTCACTGTGGCAGATGGGCGGAAGATGGGCTGAGCGTTTGTTGTGAGGTTATTTCACGCTTCTTGCAGAAAGTTAGCTTCATTCAATGAAAAAGCTTGACTTGCTGCGCCTCTTTTTGTTGCTCAGCAGCACACGTGGAGACATAATCCAGCCCAGCAGACTGTCAGAGTCCTGCTTTGGTAGTAATACTAAATGGGACTTCACAGTGAAGAATGACCACAGTATTTCTTTTCTTGGTTTTATGCCATTTAAATTGGTGAATAAATTGTTAATCCATTAAAAAAAAAAAAAAAAGTTAGCTTCATGTTCCAGGAATAGATCGGCACCTTCTATAAGGAATGTGAGGACTACCAAAGAAAATAGGAATTTGAAAGTAATACAGGAAAAATTTCATGTGTGGGAACCAGTTAATATGAAAGTTCAATAAATTTCAGCCTTTTATACACAAAAATTGAAGTGAGAAACAGAGTATTGGCATTCACTTATTAGTAGTGTTGCGACTCTAGATAATTAAGTCAGTAAGTTCAGGGAAATTCCTGGACGCACCTGGGGCTGCGTGTCTTGAGCATGTTTGTCTTCAGAGTGACGGCTGAGACTGGGAGGCCTGGGCTTCCTGCCGCTCGGGCTTCAGGCTTGGGGCTTGCGTAATAGGGAGACGGAGTGCATTTTTCCTAAGGATTTTAAAAAAAAATCCATTATAGAAAAGGTTGTAAAATTAAGAAAATAGAAGAGAAAATTATCCTTATTTTTGTTACCTGCATCCCTTCAGTGTTGAAATTTTAGAAGTTCATTTTCTAGTATCTCTGTTGAGATTGTATTTTTTAAACTGTAGATTTTATAAATTTGCAGCTCTTAAAAGTTACACAACTGCTTAAAACAGCATTTCCCTTTTGAATGAAACCCAGTTACTATGAAATAGTGTGAGGCCCCCCCTGTGGGAAGAACAGGCGACCTTGGAGGCGCGCGGGCAGGGCGAGGGGCGGGATGGCCCCGGTGCCCGCTGCTGGGACGCAGGAGAGGGGAGCAGGGCTGCGCAGCCTCGGGTGCCCTCGGCTCCTGGGCTCGGCGCTGCGGGCTGGAGGACGGAGGCGGGTGGTGCTCCTCCTCCCCTCACATGTTCACCGCCTCACGCGTGTCCTGCAGCTTGTCATGGAGTTCTGCGGGGCCGGGTCCATCACAGACCTCGTGAAGAACACCAAGGGGAACACGCTCAAGGAGGACTGGATCGCCTACATCTCCAGAGAGATCCTGAGGGTGAGCGAAGCGGGCGTGTGGCCTGTGATGGTCGGCCGAGCCTGTCTGGGGTCTGCGTCATGGCGACGGACCGTCCTGCCTTCCACAGCCAAGGACGCTGCGCGACTTGTTAGCTCTGGGGTGTGAGCAGCATCGCAGTTTGGTCTGGCAGGTCTCTAAAGAGGGCACACGTAGAACTGCAGGCCTCCGATCTGGGGCTCAGAGGGATTGGGGTGACCTGCTCTGCACTGGCTTGTCATTGTCCCGTTTCTCTGCCGCTGCCGTGCGTTAGGTGTTACTCTGGCAGTGTGAGGTGGGGTACGCACGGACCACTTCACGGAGAGGACGCTGCTGCTGAGGCTGGTCTGCAGAGGACTTCCAGGGAGCCCCAGGCCCACCCATGGCTATCTAGGGGCACCTGGAGCGCTTTGTGTTTCCAGGCTGTCACTGCCCACCAGCGACACTTGGCTTTGGAGTCTGAAGGAGATGGGATGGAGGGAAAGAGAAAGACCCCAGGCCTCTGCTTTTCCTGGAGCCCATGTGCGTGCCCCAGATCACCGCGCGGGCTCTGAGGCTGGCTTCAGGGACCTCTCATGGGCCAGCACGTCAGCTGTTGAAGTCTGTTGTAGTACTTCTGAAGAAACGGTCTGCTGTTCCATGTGATTTGCAGCCAACTGCAGAGCTGTCTAGTGATGTCAGAGCAAGTTTCTAAATTGTTTTAGCTGGCACTAAGTCGTTGCTCGTGTAGCAAAGCCATCTTGATGCCCGGGCTGTATCTCTAGGATTTTGTATTTGGTTTTTCTTTTCTTTCCCTCTCATGTCATGTGGGATGGGCATTTTTGAGCCCATGCACCAGGCCCTTCTACTGATAATAAAGTGAAACCAAGTAGAAAAATAAGAGAAAAATTAAATGAACACTCTGTCACCTGTCCTTTTGAAAGGAGACATTTCAGAGTAAGTAGGTTGCTGGGGCTCAGGGAGACAGCGATAGACTTGGCTTCTCAGCAAAGCACGGGTTCTCGGTGAGCACCGAGAAGATGCGCAGCGTCTTGCGGGACAGATGGGGGCAGGGTGTGTTCATTCCCGACCACCTCTCTTGGGCTTCCTTCCAGAGCAAGGGCCATAAGCAAGGGCTAGGCACCCCGCAGGGCCTGTTTTCTTGGGAAGAAAGATAACTCAGTACAGGCTCTTCGGATGGCAGCACTGTTTAACACTGGGGTGGAGGTGGAGCTGACTGGCACCATGTGGTGGGAAGACAGCCTTGACCCCTCCCAGCCCTCCACTGTCTCCTGGGATGGGTTTGGTTCACACAGACCACGGGGTCACCCGCTGAACATAGATGCTTGTCGTGGGAAATGAACCGCCCTGTACACAAATAGCACAAATTACAGCCAAGAGACTGCAGCTGGAGGCCACAGCGTGTCTTAAAGGCATAGTAGGAGCGGGCATGCTACTCTGGGGTGACCCCAGCTGGCTGAAGGGGCAAGGACAGGGCTCTGTATGTGTGGGAGTTTGTGTGACATCCTCCTGCAAATGCACCAAGGGTGACCCTGTGTTCCACATAGAGTTCACACAAGCACCTGGCCCATTTTTGCATGCTTTTGTCAGAGGCCTGCAGCTGGCTGCTCACTTGGAGTGAGGCAGAGCCAAGCTCATACTGTCTCTCTTCAGGGACTGGCACATCTTCACATCCATCATGTGATCCACCGGGACATCAAGGGCCAGAATGTGCTGCTGACGGAGAACGCGGAGGTGAAGCTCGGTACGTGTGGTGGGCAGGTGCTGATGCAGGTGGGCCTTACTCACTGCCTATTCTCTGCCCCTTGCTGCAAGGCCTCACTGTGGTGCCTGCTTGAGGCTCTAGCCAGTCACGGGGGCAGCGCTCCCACGTGCCTCCCCTGCTCCTCCTCCTGTGAGAAGCAGCCAGACTGAGTTTGAAGTCCAGCTCTGGTACCCCGCTTCCCCCCCCCGGCCCTTAGTGGCTCGCTGTTTTACTTGGGACAGGATCCAGGTTCGGGCCCTGGCCCGTAGATGCTCTGGGGTCGGACCCTGCTGCGTTCTGTGACTCCCTCCTGTGTCCCCACCCTGCCTTGCACAGTGCCTGCACTGAAGGCGCCCAGCCCCAGCTTTGAAGTTGCAGGTCTTCCTTCAGCCACAGGCACTTTTCCTGACTGAACTGCCCTAGGCTCTGCTTCTTTATTCTTCCCCAGTTTTTAATGTAGTGTAATTTATTTTCCCATATCTCTGCTCATGTTAAGTTCTGGGAACATAGCAGCTAGATCGAGAGTGCTCCTAGGCAGCACTGGCACGTGGCCTTGCGTGGAGAAGAGCATGAGCCTGGTGTCTTCCTGGAGGTGACATCACACTGATTTCCAGCCTGTTTCCTTTGACTGGATCGGAACACGTTCCCATTTGATTTTCACGGGATGGTCTGTCAAGGGTTCCAGCAGTATTAGCTGTCATTTGTCTTCCACTAATGGATCATTAAAAAATCCTCACCTTCTTTATGCTCACGACCATCTAGTCTGCCTTTCTTTTTCGAAATGAGGTGGGGAAGTTGTTCTCGTAGAGCCTGCCACTGTTGTCTTCCCTGTGCCAGGGAGTCAGGAGGACTGCTGCCCAGTGCCAGGAAGCACCATGGCGTGGAGAGCTGTGGGTCCCCTGGCCTGGGTTGCTCCGGGATCAGCTGCCAGAACGCTGGCTGAGGTGGCCTGGGGCTCCTGGGAGGAGCAGAGCCGCTGCCTGCTGTGCCTGCTGCTGGCTGAGCAGCCTCTGTGTGCTGGGGCGCCAGCCCTGCGCCCCACGGCCATGCCTAGGAGCTGGCCCGCTGGTGTGCGTTCCTGCAGGAGCCACAGCAGTGTATGGAGCCTGGTGCTGGCTGGGACTCCTGGGCAGACGTGTCCAGAGTGGGGGGCTTCTGCCACCCCTCCAGGGTCACCACTGAGTTGGGTAAAAGGTAGAAAGGACCCTGAAAAACGTAAGTGCTGACTGTTTTGGCAGGCGTTCTTCGTGTAGTATTGCTGTCTTTAGTGTAGTGCCATGTTCTAGAAACCCCAGGGCTGCTTCAGAAGCCCCAGCGAGGGGCTCTCAGGTCTGTTCCCCTGAACTTGCACTTGGTCGAGGCAGGTGGGTCCTCTGAAGCACCAAGGATCACCACCTGCATAAGGCCTGCGCAGGCCACCAGTGGCTGTACCTGGCTCCTGGGAGCTTCTAGGTGGCAGCGGAGCTGGTGAGCTGGCTGGGCAGCGAGCTCCGAAGCGGGCTGTCCCTCACAGTGCTCTTTCCTGCAGCTGGCTGTCCTATGGCAGCGCCATCCCCTGTGCCCTCAGGATGCCTCCTCATCTTCCATGTTTATGGACCATGTGCCCCCATTCCTCTGTCTTCCTCTTACAGTGGACTTCGGGGTGAGTGCTCAGCTGGACAGGACAGTGGGCCGGAGAAACACATTCATTGGCACCCCCTATTGGATGGCACCCGAGGTCATCGCCTGCGACGAGAACCCAGATGCCACCTACGACTACAGAGTAAGGGGTGCAGTCTGGGGATGGGGCACCTTGCTTGGGAGCCCCTGCCGTGGTGACGGCGGCGGCCCGCACTGCTTGGATGCCGTCCTCCTGGTGCACAGCTGTGCCCGAGCTCCTTCCTGCGGAAGGTGCTAGTCCCTGGTCCCCAGCAGCTATACCCCTCACCGGAAGTCAGCGCAGCACCGTGATTCCTGCTCACTTGAAGACCACATTAGGGTCACACGTTTCCTCTTTATAAAACACAGTTTAGGTACACAGTCCCTTCACTGCTCTTGTTTGAAGCTCTGTACAGCTTTCGTTAGTTCCTGGAGTTTTCTGGAATTCCTAGGGTGACCTCTAGAGGCTTGAAATAGTAATGCATGTTTTTGATCCAGGTGCCACACAAGGGATGAGCAGACTGTTTACAAAAACTTTTGTGAACCATTGCTTTAATTAAATGCGCCAGCGTGGTCAGCGTACCTGTCAGTGATATTCAGAACTGAGTTCATGCCCCAGTACATCGCTCGGTGCTGGCGCCCTACAGTGCACCTTACAAAGAGTGCACGCACATTTTAAGCTGTACACATTTTAATTAAGTTTGAAGCAGTAACACAGGGCGTAAAATAAATACTGGTTGGGAGACTAAGCTGTTACTAATGACCTTAGACTAATTAGTTACAGGGAGGTTTTGAAGTGAATCTTCTCTAGTTAATTGTAGATAAGATTGGTTTTCATTATAAATCAACAGTAATTTTATTTTTTTTAATTCACTCAATTGTAAAATGTCCTTATGGATGTGTTCCTCCTTTGGCAGATTTTCTTTCGTACTGTGTCCCTGAAAGCATGCCTTTATTGAGTGAACAGGCTGTGGTTTTGTAGCTAACAGTACCCGTAACACGCTGTTTTCTTCTGCAGAGTGACCTTTGGTCTTGCGGCATTACAGCCATTGAGATGGCAGAAGGTGCTCCCCGTAAGTACCCGTCTTTCCTGTTGAGCGTGGCTGTAAGCAACCTAAACCCGCGCCCTGCCGAGTCCTTCCTGGTGGGGCGTGCAGAGGGCGAGCCTGGCCGCCGGGCATCCTGGGCTATCCGCAAGCCGTGCTTTCTGTCACTTAGTGTTCTCATGTCTGCTCTCCGAAGAGACCAGGCAAGCGCTCGGCTTTCTGTTTGCATTGTGGATTTAATATTCAGTGAAATTAGTTCTGACTCATGAAGTTCTATTACTAAAAGTTTTAACTTTACAGATAAAGGAATTATCTTTTATTTACAGAATAATTTTTTTTTTAATCACCTGATGAACATTTGTAAGGGTGTTGGCTTTTCCTTGGATTAAGTCAGTGAGAACTTCATAAAGTTGATTTTTTTTGATCAGGGATAGGGTAGAATTGCCAAGAAAAAGGGGGGAAGAACCCCGAATTTTCTGCTGGGGCCCCTACAAATAGTACAGTGTCTAACTGCCTGGTACGTTGTTCCTGAATGCTAGTTTGCTATGCAGAGAAGAATGCCTGTCTGAACACCATCAGTCCCTTGTGTTTGTTTCTGAGGAACCGAGCGCCAAGTACCGCATGTGCCTTGGTCCCGGTTTTCTTTCATAAGGGCAATACCATGTTGGCTCCCATCCCTCCTCCAAGCTGCTGCGCTAGCGTCTTTTGGAGGTCAGTAGACACGTGGAGGCGTGCGCTGCCCACATGTGGGCTCCCCAGCTAATGCAGCAGCGGGGGAAGGAAGGGCAGGAATCCTCTTGTCCACTCAGTTCTGACTCTTTCAGTACTAGTTACGGTAATGACAGCATTTCTGGTGGGCTCAGCTGTGGCTTTGTGCTGAGGCCTTTGCAAGCCCTATCTTATTTAATCCTTGAGAAAGTACAGTCATTTTTATTGCAGTCTTATGGGTAGCTTAAAAAACTTAAGCATTACCTCCTTTTAGACTTTGACTTTGGTTTTTTTACTTTGATTTACGAAAAGTTGTTGATGTCTGTGTGAAGTTGTATGTTCCTGTTCTTCTTTTATTTTTCTGTTACTAAATGGGAAATTTGAAGTGCGCCTAGGCTTAGTAATGGCAGCTACAGACTGGCCCGAAGCCAACGTCAGGCTATGGAGCAGTGTGCAGTGCCGACTCTTGAGTGGGTTGCGGATCGGGTGGGTGAGTGAGGGCCACACTGATGTCATCTCCTCCCCCAGCCCTCTGTGACATGCACCCGATGAGAGCGCTGTTCCTCATCCCCAGGAACCCTCCTCCCCGGCTGAAGTCTAAGAAATGGTGAGCACACGTGGCTGTTTTTTTGTTGATTGCCTCGCCTTCCCTCTGTCCCTCCCATCCTTTGTCCCTCTGACTTCTCTCCCCCTTCTCATTTTACTTTCTTCTGAGATATAGTTCTGGCCGTTGCAATTTCATTGAGCATAAAAACCACTGCCTCAAAACACAACTAAATGAAGCCTGTTTTTCCCTCAGTTTGCTTCTTGATAAATTCTCTTTGAGTTCCGATGCAGCAGCAAGTGACTTTGTATAAAATGCTAACTGGTTAAAGAAAGTGTTCCGTAGATATTGAAGCATAGCGTCGTGTCCTCCTGACCATCTTTACAAACGCAGTGCTGTGCTGTGCTGAATGTTCTCAGATGATGCGGGGTTGTAAAATCAATGGAGCAACTCCTTGATTGTGTGAGAAGGCGCCAGGTGCTTGGCGAACCCTGCTTCACCCCAAAGGGCATAGGAACAGATGTCCTCTGTCCCCCAGTGGCCACCTGCCTTCCCTTGCTGCTCCCGTACACTGTCAGAGGAGGACTGAGGATGGACGTCACACGGGGCTGGGGGTGCTGCCGCACGGGGTGCAGCTTTGGAATTTACGGTTTTGCCCACTTGTCTCACCTGAATTTCTGAGTCCTTTTCTGTCCCCTTCTGTGTGCAAGCTTCCGTCCACAGCTGCTTGCCCCCTCCCCGTCCCCTGCCTGTGTGGCCCCCACATCCCCATCTCTTGTTAAGCGTGGTTTGCATGAGCTCCTGCGCGTCAGTTCTTGCCTGTCTTGCTGCAGTGTGTGAACAGGGTGTCTCTGTCCAGCCTTCTGCCGTGCTGCTCTTGGTCTTTTGGCTGGGCTTGTCTGTGCTATTCTTCCCATGTGCTCATCTTCTGAGGTGTGCAGATTCTCGTCCCCTCATGGTTACGGATGTGCCCATGTATTCCAGCCCCGTTTCTTCCATGCGTCTCCGTCCTTGCTGTCTTGGTTCCCAGCACCTTGCACGGCTCCTTCTGTACCTCTCTTCCATGGACTGGGCTTCTTCCACTCTGTGCACTGCCTGCCACCTTGTTCTGTCCCCGACACCTCAGGTCAGCTCCTTCTGCTCTCTGGTTTCTTGACGCTCTGGAAATCCATGCAGCTGCAGAGTCTTCTGTCCTGATTGATCCACTCTGTAAATGCGTGACGGTGCCAGGGCAGCATGGGTGGCTGGCCCCAGGCACCCGCGTGTGCAGTGGACATGGGTCGCTCCATCCAGCAGAGCCTCAAGACCCACATCCATGCACCTTCATTGCCCTTTGCAGTGAGCCCGTGTGTCTCGAAGGGACAAGGTGATTGCTGATGTCAGTTTTCTTTTGTTGTGTTCGCTGTCTTCCTGAACACAAGGTGTAAATTTCTACTGTTATATTTTGGGAGAAGTAACCGTCAGAAGACAGCCAGAGTCTTCTCCAGAAGAATTCAGCTGCTGATTGTAAAGAGCGCGCTGCAGGTGCTTGACCTGCATGCAGATGGTAGTCCGGACGCAGCACCCATAACCTTTCGGAACCTTTTAAGCCAGGGCTCCAGGCTTGGGGTTTCTGGTCTGGGGTGGGACTCTGGTGTGTGCGTTTTAATTGGCTCCCGCAGGGCTCAGGGACCTTGTGGGCAGTGCTCTGTGGCTGGCACCGCGTGGTGCCCCTGTGCGCTCAGTGGCTTTGAACTTACCCTGACCTGCTCTCCTGCTCTCTGCGCTTCTCTCACCATCCTCCTCCAGGCGCCCTTGTTTCTTCTCTGGGTTGCTATTTGCTCGCACCCATCTCTGAGTATCAAACACCGACCATCGTTGTACTAGTTTGGCTTTTTTCTTCTCTGCAAGTTGAGTTACAATTTTCTGCCCTGTATACCTAAATCTCCTCTCCTTTATTTCCTATATATATTTCTTATATAGCCTACCATAAATACATATGTAAATATTTGTCAAACGGAAAATAAATACCGTTTGGGCAGAAATACAAGGTAAGTGAAATGATTCTTTAAAGTGGTGAAATAATTAGAGCTGAACTCATTTTCTAAATTCTATTATTTCTAAAAACTGAAACATTAATTCATCCAACAAATACCTGCCGCCTGTCGATTATGGCGGCCCCGAGGAAGCTGAGCACTTGGAGTGAGCTGGGCCTGCCTTGCCTGCTTCCAGCCAGGAGGGGGAGGCGCAGGCGTGTGCAGTCTCCTGCGTGTGGGCGACCCCAGGGGAGGGCTCCTGCCCGGGCCTGGGGGGCAGCGTGCAGCTGGGGTCCCCCTGGCCTGGGGACTGTGCCAAGCCCCACCTTCCGGCAAGGATGTGTGAGGGTGGGGCAGCGCGGTGGGGGCCGGGCTGGAGAGGTGGGCAGCGAGGAGACAGGCTCGCCACGCACGTGCCCAGCCCAGCTGCCCCCCACGCCTCTGCGCGGGAGCCCAAGCAGCCTCCAGCGCGGCTGGTCATCGGTGAGCTTCACGTTTGCTGCCCTGTGGCGACCCCACGCAGCGCCGCCCCCGTGCCCCTGCTTCTCTGCCTGCGGTTCGGTGATGAGCGAGCAGCACAGGACCGGACAGCCGGCCTCCCGTGCAGCGCTCACGGGGCGGGTGTAAGTCTGGGACTGTGTGGCCCGCTCCTGGTCCCCAGCAAGCCCGCGCTCCTCATTCTGTTTTTGCATTGTTCTTGGGCATTCGCAGAGTGTTCGTGGTGGATTCTGAAGGTTTTTTTTTCCAAGCTTGTAGTTTATAAGTCTTTTGGAGCTCTGTTTTTTTTTTTTTTTTTTTTTTTTTTTTGTGGTAGAAATGGGTATTTTTCCCTTTGTCCTACAGGTCGAAGAAATTTTTTAGTTTTATAGAAGGATGCCTGGTAAAGAATTACATGCAGCGGCCCTCCACAGAGCAGCTTTTGAAGCATCCTTTTATAAGAGATCAGCCAAATGAAAGGCAAGTTCGAATTCAGCTTAAGGACCATATAGACCGGACCAGAAAGAAGAGAGGAGAGAAAGGTATTAAATTTATCCTTTAAAAGTTTTTTTTTTCTAGGTTCTTGCCAGTGAGAACAGGTCGTGCCTTCCCCAAGGTGACACTGTGCTCCTCCGGCAGTGTTCTGTTGTTGGTCTCTGCTGCGTGCTTCTAGGATTGTGCCTGGGGTCCAGCCAGCCCTGTAGGATGGTGTGTCCCCAGCGGATGCTGTGTGACTGGTGTGGTTTTCCTGTCTGTCCTCAGAGCATGTCTTTGTACTCCATCGCTCTCCTTCGGTCTTGGGTTGTCCTGTACTTCACTGGGGTCTTACAGTTGCTGTGATGGAAGAAATGAGACTGAAGTGTGGTCCAGCTGACCGGCTGGTGCTGGCGCAGGGTGTGGGGTCGTGTCCCCCTCACAGAACCTACCATCAGCTGTGCACCAGTGTTTGTTAAATGCCTGCCCTGGGCCACACGGCTGTGTCTTTGTCCTTGTGTCGTCTCATGGGGAGAAAGGGCAGAGTAGCCTGCCGTAGTCTTGTTGCTTCCCTCATAGCAACTGTGCCTCGCGGTTCTTGGCTGTGGCTTATAATGCAAAATTTTAAAAAAAGAGCACTTACTTAAGATTCCAGTGATTGTTTAGGTCTGCATTCCCTTTAGAAACAGTAAGTATCTATGTGTGTATTAAAATTATTCAGTCTGGGGCTGGGGAGATAGCTCCGCGATCTAAGTGCCTGCCTGGAAAGCTCAAGGACCTGGGTTCAATCCCTGGTACCACATGCTGTGCCAGCCCCGAAATCAGGCATAGTGGGGCACACCTGTAATCCCAGCACTGGGGAGGCTGAGACAGGAGGATCATTACTAGTCTGAGCTGCGTAGCAAAACTCTGTATTAAAAAAAAAAAAAAAAAGTTAAAGTTATATGGTCTAATTGTCTAACAGGGAAGAACTAACTTATTTATTTGGTGCAGGGACTTGCTACACAGCTTGAACTGGTAGTGAACCTCCTGTGTCAGCCTCCCCAGGGCTGGAATTACAGGTGTGCGCCACCACACCTGGTTTTGGTGGCTAGCACAGCATGTCAGGGGTTCCAGGGCCAGCATGGCATGCCATACCAGGGATTGAACCCAGGTCCTTGCGCTTGCCAGGCAGGCACTTAGACTACTGAGCCATCTTCCCAGCCACATCCTATGTCTAGACTAATTTGTCTGGAGCCACAAGTCTGTTGGCCTGTTTTTCTTACCAGGAAAATGATTTTTCATCTTACATAGCTCTGACAAGAAGCAAAATTTTTGTTTGTGAGTAGACTTTGTTTAATCTCTTCGTGGCCTCTGGTCTTGATTGTTCTCCAGCATGAGGCTGCTGAATGAAGTTTGAGCTTATGTGTGAAGGAGACTAATACCGTGGCCTCTCACCTCCCGGAGAGCGGGAGTAAAGTCTGTGAAGTGAAAATGAATTACTTACGTTGGCCTTTTTGCTTATGTCTGGTGTGAGAGTAGCTTTGTCCTATTCTTTCACTCTCCCATGCCATTAGTTTTTTCTGGACTGGCCTTTCGTAGTTGGTGGGGGTGTTAGATTTGGGGTGCGTGCCACACTTGGGGCCTCCCTTCCTTGCCCCAGACCCTCTGCACTCTGGGGTTCCCAGGGGTTGCCAACACCCACCTGCAATCTCGATGCCTCAGCCCCTTCCAGCTCTGGCACCCGGGCTTGTCAACTTGCTGGTCCCTTTTCTTGTTCAGCCCTTGCTCTGAGACCCTCAGAACATCCGCGTCGGGGGTGTTTTGGCCGGCCCGGAGAGCAGCCCCCTTCCAAGTGGGAATATAACGTGTCCTGCCCCGCCCTGTCCTGGGGCGAGCTGCTGTCTCCGGGGCTGCTCCTGGGCTGCTCCTGGGGCTGCTGGCCCGTGCCGCCCGCATCAGCAGCTGTGACTGTCTCCACATTCTGTGTGCACAGACGAGACCGAGTATGAGTACAGCGGGAGCGAGGAGGAGGAGGAGGAAGTGCCTGAGCAGGAAGGAGAGCCGAGGTAAGGCCAGGCGCGGGCGGTGGCTGCCCCGGCAGGGCTTCACTGCACCCAGCGGCAGGCTCCAGAGGCCTGCGCACCTGGGACGGGTCCCACATTACTGACCAGTGATCCAGCCTTGCTGGCCTGGAAAGGGGCATCACGGGGAAGGGGGATTGTGTTGGGGCTCACGATGGGACCCTCCCTGGGTCTGTCGTGAGTGACAAGAGGGGCCCCCATTGAGCACTGACAACCTCTTGGCCTGGCCCTCAGCGCGGTTCCACTCTTCCCCGTGTGGTTACTGGCGCTTGGTTTCCCGGGTGAGGGTGTACTCTGTGCCGACCCAGTTTGTGGCCTGCATGTGCTGCTCCCGGCTTCCCAGTGTGCAGTGAATGGGGCTGCCAGCCGACCTGGACGAGCCCCCGCTGGCTTGAGTCAGAGCAGACCGTGTGCATGGACTTTCATTGGGCAGAGGAAGGGTGCATCTGGAGAGGCCTGATGACGGAAGTTGTCAGGAGGGACCACAGGAGGCCCAGCAGTGCTTTCTTCTTAGACAGAGTATATGAGTCTGCTTGAAACTCACAGTTGTAGAGGATTTTCCACTGATTTTGAGCAATATTAATGAGTTATTTTTAATGTATTTAGTGCAGGGTCTACAGGGTCTTAGTACATAGATTGGACTCGTAGTGATTCTCCTGTTTTCAGCCTCCATGTGCTAGGATTACAGGTGCGCTCCACCACGCCCATTCTCAAGCCCCATCTCAGCCCTGCACTGCATGCAGAGGCCGGCCCCTGTGCTCCGCCTGTGGTGCTTTAGTTCGCTGAGCTATCTGGCCTGCCATTAAGCAGTATATTTTTGGATGGGGGTTTGTTCACTACCATATTATTCTGAAGAAGTGGGGGCACCAGGAGCTGGGGAGCCACTGTCCTGTCTGAACAGTGACCTACCTCTGCAACTCACATGGGCGCAGCTGCTGGCCAGGTCTGGGACTGGGCAGGGCCCGGGGAGCAGGGGAATGAACAGGCAAGGACCAGGCAAGGCTGAGCAGCTGAGCGCTGAAGTTTCTCTTCACTGAAGGAAGCAGTGGGTGGGAGGAGGAAGGTGACTTCAGCGCTCACCATTACTGAGTGGTAGGAGCCGTGTCCTAATCTCCCCACTTGGGAGTCTGAGTTGGGAGGATCACGGAAATCCGGGCCAGCCTGGACCCTGTGAGCAGGCCTGTCTCGGGAGAATGGACGGAGCGAGCACTGGTGCTCCTGCCCGCTGGGCGCCCCTGAAGCTCCACTTCCCTGCAGCTCCATTGTCAACGTGCCTGGGGAGTCCACCCTGCGCCGGGACTTCCTGAGACTGCAGCAGGAGAACAAGGAGCGCTCCGAGGCGCTGCGGAGACAGCAGCTCCTGCAGGAACAGCAGCTCCGGGAGCAGGAGGAGTACAAGCGGCAGCTGCTGGCCGAGCGGCAGAAGCGCATCGAGCAGCAGAAGGAGCAGCGGCGGCGGCTGGAAGAGGTAGGAGGCACCTGCCTGATGGCCCCGTCACGCCTGTCCAGAGTTCCAGCCAGCCCCAGCCCTGCCCCTGCGTGCCCACTCTGAGGACGCCATTGCTTCTCCTGAGGGAGCTTGAGGACCTGTCTCCGGGGCCTGGTGGGTGCCCTGTGAGGTGCAGAGTTCTGTGTCCCCACGGCGGCAGCCCTTAGCTTGGGGGGAACCTCCCTCGTAAGCTGGACGTGTAGTGCCCATCTTGATCCCACTGCCTTGCAGGGACTGCCAGGAGTCTAGGCCAGCCTGCACTGTGTGGCGAATTCAAGGCAGGCCTGGGCTACAGAGCAAGACCCTGCCTTAGAAGCAAGAAGGGAGTTTTCCCTGTGGCTAACTTGACTCGCTCAGCCTCCACCTGCTTTCTTCTCCACTCTCGGGCCCCAGGTCACATTTTCCGAACTTCAGACAGTCACATGAGGAGGGTTTTTCTCCAAATGTCTCAACTATAGGTAGATTTGAGAGGGAGGGATCCAGAGAGCAAGGTTTTAGGTTGAGCTCTGAGCCACAGCCGGAGGTAGGTCCCACGCGTGGAAGCAGACGACAGCGCCCGCGCTGGCAGCGGGGCTCCTACAGCCTTTCTGTTTCTAGTGTGGAGAAATACATCCTTCCCCGGCTCCTGCTTGGGTGTCAGTGGGCCTTTGCTTTGCTTTTCTTGAGGTATTTGGCTGTGAATTTCACAGCCATACAGTTCTCAGTAATCATTTATTTCCATTTAATCCCAACACATCTTAGTGTTTTACCTTTGTGTTTCTCTGTAGAAAAGGAACCCAACAGCAGCAAAGCCCTGTTTGATATTTTTCGGAGGTTAATTTAAGTAACAACAGGTGTTGCCGGCCAAGTTCCTGAACAGCACTTGGGGGCAGGGTGGCCTTGTCCTGTTCTCTATACTTAAGAGTCTGTCCCTGGCCCTCTGCGAGATGAGCACTTAAGGAACGTGGTGTTCTCTGGTTTTGCAGAGGAGGTGTGGGCCGCCCCTCCCTGTGAGGGCAGCCTGGTCTTTATTCCACTCCCCTGCTGCCTTGGCAGTTTCTGGTAATGCCACTGTTAAGATTTTCCCCGGAGTTTGAGACCCCAGTGTGTTAGGAGGTGCCACACACGATCACTTGACTGGCTGGAGCAGGCCCTGCTGCGTGGCTGAGCGTTGCTGACGTGCTGTCCTGCTCATTTGGGCTTTCCGGGCCAGTGGCCCTGCCCTGTAGCGGGCTGTGGCTCAAGGCCCTTCGGCATGAGGAGAAGCCCACCTTGTTAAATAAATAGCTGCTGGTGAGTTAGGGGAGTTGGTGCTTCACCTCCCTTGGCTAGTCCTTTAAATTCAAACTCGGGGCCCCTCGCATACCTCTTAGCTCCTGAACAGTCGCAGGTGGTCTGAGCAGCCTGCCTCCCGGTAGTTATGCAGGGTTCACACGCTGGGTCCCAGAGAGGTTACTTGGGAGCATTTGGCTCTCAGTGGTTGTAGTCCTTTATTGACACGAAGGACTTAGCCACACTGTGTCAGGGTGCCAGGCCCTTCTTCAGTGAGCGAGACCAGTGGGCACGGCCAGCCTCACTCGCAGGAAACTGCTGAGAAGCAGTTAGTCGAGGTGCAGGAAGTGCAGCACACTCGTTCCTGTCTCTGCAGCTGCGGCGAAGCTGCGCTCGGGGCCCCTCGGTTTCTCCGGCCAACCTCACCTCTTTCTCAAGCTTGTGGGCCCTTCGTCATCTTTCAGGAGCTGTGTGTGTGTCCATGTCCCTCCATGCCCAAGGACTGTTGCCACCAGCGCCTCTTGTTTCTGTTACTTTCCTTGGCTCCCGTGATGGCTGGGTCTTCTAAAGCCTTAGCAAGTATCTTACGTGTTTTCTGGCTGTGTTGAAAAGGATGTCTTGGGGCTGGGGAGATAGCTCAGTAGAGTAAGTGGTTGCCTGGCAAGCGCAAGGGCCTGAGTTCAATCTCCACTTCTGCAAAAAAAAAAAAGAAAAGGAGGTCTTTTCTGTTTACTTTTTGCTTTTGGAGTGTTCAAGAAAAAGGGAGAATGCTGGGCTCATGCAGTCAAGCTCCCACTGGAAGGCACGCCTGTCCCTCACTGCGGTCCCCCAGGACACTGCTCCCAGTCCTTTGATGGGGGACTCTTGCTGCTATGCTTATCCTGTGTCATGGCCCAGAAGAATTCCCACAGGGTGATGCGAGCCTGCGCCACGTTTCATGCCTTTCACATGGAGAGCATGTAGAGAAGGTTGTTTTACCTAAGTTTTCCTCAGAAAGTCGTTTGCATGCCAATTTTCCCTTCTGTTTGTGGGCATGTCTTTGTTTTTCAAAAGATTGCAGTATGTTTCATCTTTTTCTCATCCACTCGTGACTTGGTGCCTGTGCCTCCTCCCCGCCAGCCACCCGTCTGCTGAGCCTGCGCTGTTTGACTGAGCTTACTAAAAATACTGAAAGTGTTATTCTGGAGAAAACTTGAGTAGCAAGTGACGTTTAGCAGAGCTCCTTCAGGCAGCCTACCTTGGATATAATTTTGAACTTGCTGTATATGTAAATAGATTTCCTATTTGTCTGGCTAGGGGCCGGGGAGTTAGTTCAGTAGAATAAGCGCGTCTGGCTATGATCTTATGATGACCCGAGATTGGTGGGTAAGGACAGTGGATCTTTGTAGAGATTTTTTTGCAGTAAGTCTGGTGCTGTGGATATCACACTCTTAAAACTGTACATGAGGGGTGTTTTTAATGTAGGTAGGGTGAGAAATCTAACTTCTGATTTGGCATTCCCAAAACAACCTTTTCTTAAAAAAAAAAAAAGAGAAACAAAAATCTGTCCCTTTCTAATCTTAACCTACAAGGACCGTGATATACTCTGAAGCTTAAATTGTTTTCATTGCCAGGGAGATGGCTCAGTGGAATAAGCGTTTCCCTGGCAAGTACAAGGGCCTGAGCTCAATCCCCGGTTCCAGAA
>NW_004524628.1:7821610-7822437 GCF_000260255.1 Octodon degus
AAAAGAAAAGAAAAGAAAATAATGCTTCCTTTCCTGTCCTGAAGGCATTCGGAGCAAAAAAAAAAAAAAAAAAAAATCCTAAATTGTTTTCACTGAACTCAAGTGAGGGCCTTGGCTGAGAAGCTGCTCGCCACTTGGCGGCTCCCCACGTCCTCCCATTTTGGGCCGCTGCCTTCTGCCCCACGCCTCTCCGCAGGTGTGTGAGCAGGAGTCTCCCCGGCAAGATCGGATCCTGCAATCTCACTTGTCACGGTGGCTTTCCAGGATCTGTGCTCCCCTGCTGAGGGGATGTGGACGAGCCCAGTCGGCCTCCTAGCTTCTCTGCTGCACGGTGACGCAGGGCCTTACCAGCCTTGCCTTCGCAGCGTGGGGGCTGGATCGATAGGGAAGAAGTGAGAATCAAATAGAAGCAAGAACGTACCTTCTCTGTGACATGGATCTGGGTCACTGCTAAGGAAAAGTAGAAGTTTCTCAGTAAAGAAATTAATGAACCATGTCCTGAACGGCCGTGTGTTTCCTGGCTGAGGTCTTGGAGGACGGTGGACTCCTCTCCTCCAGGGACTTTACGGCAGCACTGCCGTGCTCTTTGCAGAATGAGGGACCGCTTCCTCCCTCCTCACTCACTGCCTGCAGAAAGGCCTGTGCTTGCACACCGGCATCTCAGCCCAGGAGTGAGCTGGGGCGCAGTGCCTTCCCAGCCTCCTGCTGCGGTGTCCACAGCCTCACAGTCAGCTGGCAGCCCAGGCCCCACAGCCGAGGCCTGGTCCAGGCAGTGGCCACGTGTTCTGGCAGCCCAGGCCCCACAGCCGAGGCCTGGTCCAGG
Source organism: Octodon degus (assembly GCF_000260255.1). Taxonomy (NCBI): domain Eukaryota; kingdom Metazoa; phylum Chordata; class Mammalia; order Rodentia; family Octodontidae; genus Octodon; species Octodon degus. The sequence goes on from NW_004524628.1 coordinate 7,822,434, forward strand.
CAGT
>NW_004524628.1:7822702-7894433 GCF_000260255.1 Octodon degus
CCCACAGCCGAGGCCTGGTCCAGGCAGTGGCCACGTGTTCTGGCAGCCCAGGCCCCACAGCCGAGGCCTGGTCCAGGCAGTGGCCACGTGTTCTGCAGCAAGTGGTTTCTTGGTTCTGAGAGCCTCTCTTAACGTTCCCAGATGTTCTTTTGGCATCCAGTCTAGTGGTTGGTTATGTTTAAGTTACATTTTTTAAGGAGTTTAATTCAACAAGTGTTACTTGTGTAAAGGTAGGAAGGAGTTATGTTTGAGCCGAGGCAGTGGTTTACACTACAGCTTCATCAGAACTTGCATGTGAGGAAACGGAGTTTTGGGTTGGTAGTGTGCATGTGCAGTTCACACTGTAAATCTAGGAGGAGCACACTGCGGGCTCTGCCGACCGAATGGGAACCCCGGCATATGTTTAAATGGGCCAAAGTGTGGTGGCACTGTAACTGAGGAAGGGTTTAGAATCATGAGATGAAAGTGTCGCTCTAAATGTCACCTTGTACGGGTAACTTGGGTAAATAAAGCATAGCTGAAAAGCATGTATGTACCGGACATTCTTGGGGGAACTCAAGTTGTAAGGAAATCTCTTATGATTTGAGAGATTTGGAAATCATTACGGAGTCATGTCATTTTTTCAGGCTGTTCCATCTTATTTTCCAGAAGGAATGATTTAGGAAAATAATAATGACATCAGTTTGTAGAAACTTAGAAGGGTTAATTGGTTGTTCTTAAGCGAGATAAGCCTGAAAAGGCATACTTGCTAGAGTTTGCTGTTTGAGGTCTGGGCATACAGCTCAGCAGCATAAGTGCCTGCCTAAGTTTGATTTGGAGTAACAGGTATAAGATTAAGGCGACATGCATCACTGTCAGCAGTCTGCACTTCGATTTTGGTGTTTGCTTTCGAGGTTGTAATGCAAGAGGCTAGTCTTCACATCAGTTGCCTATTAGGCTGACTGGATGGATCGGATGGGTCACTGTGCATGTTGACACGGAGCACAGGAAGTGTGAGTAGTGTTTGGAGTGACTCGTCTTACCTCTAGGACTCAGAGAAGGCCTATTTTGAAGTCACCCTTGTGTACCTGTGGCACTCACTGTTTCTCAAACCAGCCATTTCCTGTTGTGTATATTGTGCATCGTCTGTATGAATCTCTACCCATTTGGAAATGGGCCTTGGTGTGACTATCTCTCACTGGAGACCCGGAGCCACTGTAGAATCTTCAGGGGCTCCTGTAGAGCATGCGCCGCAGCCAAGGGCAGAGGTCATGATGGACGTTCAAGCCTTGTGTGCCCTCACCCCAGGATCCTGTGGAGGCAGCTGGAGGAGCAGAGGTGGATTTGCCCTGAGGGAATTCTTTAGCCCTTGCTACTTTAAAGGCTGAATATTAGGTAAGATCACCACAGGGGCTGTCTTAGATGTCACATGCTCAGTGTGACAGATACCATGTAACCGAAGGCACACACAGGCTGAGGAGGAGCCCGCTCTGTGGTGGGATGCGTGCCAAGTGCGCCTGGGCCTTCACCACCAGAAAGGATTTCTCTGGTGAAGGTGACTTGCCGTTCAGGAGAAGACGAACAAGCAGCCCTGATGCTTTTAGAGAACTTTAGGTCTTAAAGTTTCACATGAAACTAAGAAGAAAAAGCCTTTTGGAGACTTTCGGTTGATAATTGAGATTTTTCTTAAGGTAGCCTTCCCTGCTTTGAATGTGACAATTGCCCTTCTGATAGTGTATTTTAATTTTTAATTTTTTGTATTTAGTACAGGGTCTACAGGGTCTCGCTACACAGATCAGACTCATAGTGGTTTTCCTGTTTTTAGCCTCCCAAGCACTGAGATTATAGGCACACGCCACTGTGCCCAGTCTCAGTTGCCATCTCAGTGTGTCCCCGGGGGGCTGAACCCCAGTCCCCGCATCTGCCTAAACAGATACTTTAATCCGCTGAGCTATCAGGCTGGCCCCTCTGATAGTATGTTTTTAATTCAACTCAGTTTTCTAAGTATTGTATTGACTTTGAGGAACAGAACATTGCAATAGAAACTTTGAGAAATCCCACTAGATTGCCTGAGAAAATGAAAGTGGTATAGGCAACAATGTCAACTGGGAAAGGAGGAGTGAATTGTGGAAATTAGATAGTGTGTGAGATTACATTCATTGTTTTTAACTGGAAACATCAGAGGGGGTTTTAAGCAAGGCTTGTGGAAGTAGGGTGGAGGGGGCAGTCAGATCCCACCTGCTGTCCATCCTGGGTGATGGTGACAGTGATGGGGTGACGTGCCCCCCAGCTGCGTGCAGAGGCGGTGGGGTCGTCAGGGTGCTGAGCCCCCAGGTCACCCAGGAAGTGCATTACTTGAATGGGCCTTAGAAGAGAGGCTGAGCTGAGGAGTGGATCCTGCCGTGCCCCAGAAGCCGTCTCTTGGTCTCTTTCCACAGGGCAGGGCCCTGTGTTCAAATCTTCCGTCTGTGCCTTTGTCCCTTTCCCTCAAGTACTAGCTCTGGGTCAGGTCTGACACAGAAAGGTGCTGAGCCGGGAAGCTCAGCAGTAGAGCAAGCTGCGTGCCTTCAGTTGCCCCTGGGGTTGACACAGACTGTAGTCTAATTTTCTCAAAGACAAAGTTTAATAAGCTATAATGCAGGTCCTCTAGCGCTAGGTGGGAAGTGCGTTGGTTGGGGGCAGTGTAGGTGTCAGGACGTCACGAAGGTGTCGATCCCTGCAGGTTGTAGTTTTGCGTGCGGGGGTGTGAGTCTATTCTTTTGTGGCCTGCTACGCTCATGGTGGCAGCGGAGAGCTTGTGCTTCTGGCAGACAGTGGGAGAAAGCATACCAGTCCTGAGCGAGGCAGCGCAGCTGAGTGCCGCTTTGGCACAGAACATCAGGAATGGTGCTGGCAGCCGGCGCGAGAGGCCAGGACGCACGCTGCTGTGGCACCGAGCAGGCACCTCTGCCTGTTACACTGCATGCAGCACACTGCCTTCACCTCTCGGGGCGCACTGGGTCTCGTTTAAACTGAATGTGAGCTGGAGGGTCGGGACGAGGATGCAGAGGCCTAGGTAAGCTTGGATGGCCCCTGCTTTGTATGCCCACCGTAGGGGTGGGCTTCTTACCTGGTGCTTTGTGCCACACTTAGTTTAGGTAACATCAGCCCTGTGTCACAGACACTCGATGGCTGCGCGTCCTTCAGGACTGCTGCTGTCGGTGTGATTGCTGGTGCAGACAGCCGTTTAATTGACTTGGGTGAGTGAATAGGCAAAACGAAGTGTTTTGCTTGTGTCAGCTACAGTCCGTGTGACAGTGACGGTTCTGAACGTTGCCTAGCCGGCGTTCCCCTCACTCCAGAGCATCTGGACCTCCCCATTTCGCATGTGCCTGCGGGGGCCTGATCGGTGGTAGACCCTGCCCTGCGTGAGCGGCAGCTCGTGGGTGATGGCGGCTGTGCCTGGCTGCTCCGCACTGACTGTGACAGCGCCTCTGGCTGCTGAGGGGATGCGGGCGGCGTGTGGTGAGGCAGGTTGGCTGCTTTGCTTGGCTGGCTGGCAAAAGTGGCCCAGTCTCTTACTTCTGCAGAACATGTGCTCTCCTCAGGAGGTGTCTAGCGAGGAGTTTGAATGTTCATAGTAACAGTGGCGAGGCCTGTGGCCCTTGGAGATGCCCATCTTTCTCTCCTTTATCTTTGTCACTCTCATTTTGCCTTATACTTTTTCCTTTCTGCATTTTTTTTTCCTGTTTAGGGATCTGAGGTAATTGAATGACACCAAAGAATAAAGAGCTCTCTGTCCCCTGATTGCCATAGCACAGTGAATGGTGGGTGCAGAGCAAAGTGAGAGCTGTCAGGGCTCCTGGAGGGGCAGCCCTTGGACCGGCCTTTACGTGGGCCTGATCGTGCTGTAGGTTGTAGGAACGCGCGGCTGCAAACCGGACGCGCCAGGCTGCCCTCAGTGCTGCCCCAGGGGCCCAGCCCGGAGCTCTGAAGGCGGTGTGTGCTCACCTCTTACCTTGCAGCAACAAAGGCGGGAACGCGAGGTCAGGAGGCAGCAGGAGCGCGAGCAGCGGAGGCGGGAGCAGGAGGAGAAGAGGCGGCTGGAGGAGCTGGAGCGCAGGCGCAAGGAGGAGGAGGAGCGCAGGCGGGCAGAGGAAGAGAAGAGGCGTGTGGAGAGAGAGCAGGTGAGCTTGCAGAGGCCTGCCCAGACGGAGTCCTCGGGTAGGCGTGTGCCCCTGCGCCTCGGGCAGGCGTACCCCCGCGGGCACGCTGGCGCCTCAGCTGCACAAATGGTCGTGAGCTCTGTGTAGGAAGGAAGTTAAAGATCACCTGCAAGGGTGTTGCACTGAGAAGTACAGCGAGTATCCGGTGGCCAAGCAAGCACTGGAATGTACACACACACACACACACACACACACAACCACAGCCAGCATTTAAGAACTGCTAACATTTTATAATAATCCAGAAAAGACCATGTTTTAATGTTATTTGTGGCATTTTATTAATGGCAAGTGCAATTTTACTTAGAAAGTCTGTTTCTTGAACCATCCAGATAAATACAGAATGGACCATGCCCAGCTAACTTTGGCCTGGTCCCGGGCCTTGGGTGGGTGTGCTTGCTGCCAGCTTTTTCCTAGGGACTTAAGTGCCATTCTTTACCCAGTACCTTACAGACTCTTTACTGGCTAGCTGGGGACAGTATGTGTTTCATTTAACATTCTACCGTGCCCATGCCTGCAGCTGCAGAGATGCTGAGCCAGTCTTGAGGAGGCTGCCTGGGCTGAAGTCTCAGCACCCGGTTGCGACAGGAGGCTTTGGTGCTAGTTGTTGTTGTTGTTGTTGTTGTTGTTGTTGTTGTTCTTCTTCTTCTTCTTCTTCTTCTTCTTCTTCTTCTCTTCTTCTTCTTCTTTTTTTTTTTTTAATTTTAGGGAAGGATCTACAGGGTGTTCAGGGTCTCACTATTAGATCGGACTCATAGTGATCCGCTTGTTTACAGCCTCCCAAGAGCTGGGATTACAAGCACGTGCCACCACTCCCAGTCTCAATTGTAGTCTCAAGGCACCCTGGAGGCGGGGCCAGCACGGCAGGCCCAGGGATTGAACCCTTGGCCCCTGAGCCTGCTTGCAGGTGCTTTCATCCACTGAGTTATTTGGCCAGCCCTGGTGCTAGTACTTTATCTCCAAGTGGCACTTAGGATTTGCAACAGTAAGTTTTCTGGGCCTCTTGAATGAAAACCTCTGAAATCAGTTTTACCCCGCTCTCCTTTACCTGTGCAAAGCAGCACTTGCCATGTGAACGGTGCCATGGCACACAGCTCCTCTGTGTGTGTGTGTGTGTGTGTGTGTGTGTGTCCTGTGTAGTGAGTTCATTGTATGTTGGGATCATTGCAGTGTGGAGAGAGTGTGGTTTTTCTGACTGTCCCATGACTTAAAGGCAGAAAACAAAGGAGTATAGCTTGGTCTTCCAAGGTGGAATTCGTTCTGCTTCATTTAAAGCAAAATGAACCGTGTGGACCCCTTCTCTTGGTACAGTTGGGTGAGGGTGCACAACCCCTGCAGGGGCAGCTCTTGGGCAGAGTGGGGTCCTGGTGGGCCAGGTGTGGGGAAGAAGACTTGGGCTTCAGGCCAGAGTCTGCAGGAGTGGATTTGTGGATAAGCTTCTCCACAGACTGGCTTTTTGCACTTGATTTTCTTTGCAAGATAAAGATTTCTGAAGATGTTTATGCATTGTGAGTTCTGTCGTTCAGCATTCTCCTAACCAGAATGGTTGGTTAGTTTAAACTCCTGTCTGGCCTGTGTCTAGGGCCATGGACAGCAGTAGATATTATCAAAGCACAACCTAGATCTCAGGGTAGGTTTCTCTGAATGCCCTTGATCTGTTCCCCTTCCAGGGCAAGAAGCTAACTTTTTTTCCTGTCACAGAAGAAGGATGTTTTAGTAGAAAATGTTTCTTACTCTTTAAAATTACTTTGGGCTGCTCCCCCACTCCTTGTAGCTGTGTCCTGTTTGGGCCTCAGACGCTGAGCGTGGGGAGAGTGTGACAGTGACTTCCCAAAGGAGAGCAGGCGGAGGGAGGTCCAGAGCTGGCAGCGGGGCTGGAACTGGCTCTCAGTGAGCTGGGCCAGAGCCTCCCGGTCTCACTGTCCGTGTGATATGCTTGCAACTTTGAGGAAGGGTCTGGACTCTGCGTGCCATATTCTGGCTGTGCTTAGCTGTTTTCGTTGTTAGTGGGTTGAGCATTCTTATTGGAGAAGACATCCTCCTGCTACGCACACACGCTCACACACGTGCGCGTGAACACACGCACACAGGAAGGGCAGAGGAGGCGGGGAGAGACAGAGATAGGAGAGCTATCACCAAGGACCTGGGCCTGTTTATTTGCAAGGAGTTGAACCTGGTCCCTAGACTGTGGCATTCAGGATGTCGTCCTCATTCCAGGTGCCTCCAAATCATCAGAGGAAACACAAATCTTGTGTGGGTTTTTTTTTTGTTTTTTTTTATAACCAGGTTTAGGTTTCAAGTTTTAGTATTGGGTGAGACATGCTTTAGCATTCCTTTGATCTTTTCGCTGAACTCTAGCCTCTCTGGAGTCTGCCTTCCTTACAAGGAACCCCTCCTTTAATCCTGCCCGGTATCTGACTGTGGTGTCGCAGCAGCAGTGTGTCAGAGGCTCTGTGTAGATCACTGGAGCGCAGTTGACTCTTTGGGTCCTGAGGCCAATTTGAAGTCCTTGGTGGTCGTGAGCAGCAGGTGGCTTGCAGAAGCGGTGCTCCCTGCTAAGGGAGTTACTGCCGGACGTGGTGGGGGCCACGGCTCATGGTGCTGCGCTGGTGGTTCTGATGTTTTCCTCTGGGATAAATTGATTGCTGGGTAATTTCTGTGTGACAGGAGTATATCAGGCGACAGCTAGAAGAGGAGCAGCGGCACTTGGAAATCCTTCAGCAGCAGCTGCTCCAGGAGCAGGCCATATTACTGGTAACGCCCGCCTCTGTCCCAGTCCCCAGCGAGCGCTAGGGCTCGGGCTCGCCGTCCCTCCCCGAAGTCACCCACTGTGGTGATCGCCAGACCACTTGGTCTTGCCGTGGGCACCAGGCTCAAACTGAGACACACTCTCTGGTCATACAAGGTGGACAGCGCAAGGTGGCTCCCGTTCACCCTTCTGTCCCGCCAGCAAGCTAACTGCTCTTGTGTGATAGGCGGGCAAACTTAGCACAGAGCCCGATGAGCGCGCTAGAAGGCCAGGGGCTGCAGCGTCAGAGCTCGAGCGCTAGGAGTTGGGCTGAGTGTGTGCATACCTCCCCTCCAAATTCAGTTCTCTCTCACTCTGTCCTGTGGCGTCTCAGTTAGCAAGCGCTGTGAGATTTTTCCACAGGTAATAATACTGCTTAGACTCCCAGCTGTCCCACGTTGTTATGAAGTGGGGTGGAAATGTATTGCGTTGAGGAGAAAGCAGAGCACAGATCCGAGCAGGGCGCGCTTCCTGTGCCCGCAGATTCAGTGTTCTCTCCCTCTCCAAGGAGTGCCGCTGGCGGGAGATGGAGGAGCACCGGCAGGCAGAGAGGCTCCAGAGGCAGTTGCAACAAGAACAAGCATATCTCCTGTCTCTACAGCACGACCACCGGAGGCCGCACCCGCAGCACCCACAGCCGCCACAGCCACAGCAGGAGCGGAGCAAAGCGGGCTATCATGCTCCTGAGCCCAAGCCGCACTACGACCCTGCGGACAGAGCCCGCGAGGTACCTGCTTCCTCCCGCGCTGGCCTGGGCTCTGTGTTGGGGCGGTGATTGCTCCAGCTAGTGGAGGACTTGCCCCAGCTTTCCTGTCTGGTTACTGTGTCTCCCACGAAGACCAGAGGAAGTGCCTCGCCAACAGTCTCAGAGGGTTGTGTGTGCGACCGTTTTCTAAGTATAAATGAGAGGGAGCATGGAAATGGGAATGGTCTGGTCTGGGTCATAATTGTCCAGCACTGGTAGGAGTATGACCCCTGGCGTTGGTCCCCTTGGGTATAGGATGCGGCTGTGCAGGCAGGGCTGGGGTCCTGGCTTGTGGCTTCCCACCTCCTGCTACCTGTCCAGGTGCCACCTTGCCTGTGGGAGGGGTGAAGCCTATTTGGGGTTCCTGATGGTCATCTTTTCACCTGTTGCCTCAGTGGCTTGTGCCAGATTGGCCTTTCCCAGGTTCATTGTGTATAGTTCCCCAGACTCGGGGTGTAGGAGATGCTCAGGGCTGCATCACTTCATTTTGCCTTCAGAAGTGTTTTCTCTTGGGTCAGAGCCTGGCCTTGCCTTTTCTGCCCTCTTCTTCTGCCCCCTCTCCAGTAGAAGGAACTGGGAAGCTCTTAGAGTCCTTTCACTTTCGAGCTTGCTTCAGCATCTGTGCTTTCTTTCTCCTACTAACCCGGAGTCTGTCTTCTAATTCTCTGATGCAGGTGGAAGATAGATTTAGGAAAACTAACCACAACTCCCCTGAAGCCCAGGCTAAGCAAACAGGCAGAGTATTGGAGCCACCAGTGCCTTCCCGGTCGGAGTCTTTTTCCAATGGCAACTCCGAGTCGGTGCACCCTGCCCTGCAGAGATCAGCGGAGCCGCAGGTAGTGTAGCCACCTGGATCGCAGCTGTGGCTCGGTGTCACTGGAGGAAGGAGCTGGGGGCCAGCCGGAGGCCACCAGGGCACACTCGCTCAAGGGCCGGGGCCAGCCGGAGGCCCCCGGGGTGCACTCGCTCAAGGGCCAGGGGCGGGGGTCGTCTCGGATGCAGCGGGAGTGCCTGGTCTGTGAGGCCTGCTAGCCTGCTGCCTTCCCCAGCTCACAGGGAAGGCACCTCCTCCTAAAGAGCTCAAGGCTTCTGTAGCCGGCTCTTTAGAGGATTACTCCTGTAGACATGCAGAGGAGGAGGAGCAGAACCTCTGCCCTGCATGCTAGACCTGCAGCTCCACCCTTGACCCCTGCCCCAGGCTGGGTGTTCCAGCAGGCCCCCCAAAACCAGTGAGGATCCCTGGAAATTCTATACAGGAGTTTTGGATTTGACTAATGTGAATATTTTTCTGGGAAGAGGGCTGTTTACCAGCTTTTGGAGGCATACAGACCCAAAATAGCATGATCTGGGTGTTAGGCGTGGGTTCCCGTGGGGTCAAGGCAGAGGTCACGGCCACCCCTGAGTGCAGTGCAGCTCTGTCTTGTTGGCTGATGGAGGACACCCAAGGTCTGGTCTGCCAGCAGTACCACAGAGTCCCGTGGGGGTCACCAGCCCGAGGTTGCAGGCAGCCCTGACGTGTCAGAGCAGGGGCTGCACGGAGCCTTCCTTGCTGCGGGGCCGTCTACACTGTTGGGCATCCTGGTTACTGGCAGTGTGTGGGAGGAACCAAGCTCAGGCTCTTGAGGCAGAAAAGGTGGGGGTGCTCAGAGAGCAGGTGTGAGAGGAGTGGAGCCAGCACTGCAGGCCATCGCACCCTCGGGCAGCGGGCTCCGCTGCGAGGAGGGGCACAGCGCTTGTGGGCCAGGGCTGCTGAGGCTGCCGGCAGTGCTGTGAGCAGCTGGAGGGTTGGCAGCCAGGGGGCTCCAGAGTAGGCAGCAGAGAGAAAAGAAGAGGGAAGAGAGGAGAGGCAGGACAGTGCCCTCGTGTTAGCACCGGGGCATCGGTCAGCGCGAGTGGGACGAAGGCTTGCGCTCTGGATGTCAGGCTCACAGCCGGCAGGAAGCCTCTGTCCACTCGCCCCTGAATGTGGACTGCTGGCCCTCCTGGGTCTCCTGACCCAGGACTGGTGAGTGCAGCGCCTGGACACAGCCCGCTCTGCCGCTTTACTTGAAAGTCGCTTTTGGCTAAAACCTGCAGAACATTCGTGAGGGAAACTTGGCTCATGGAACGATAACTTAAATCCCATTGTAATGTTTGGAGATACTTTCATGTATATGTTTCCCTTACAGATCTTAAACATTGGGTATCTGGAATTATACTAAATAATGAAGTTATTTAACCTCTTTAAATCACAGAAAGCGTATACCTGTGCCTCCTATTAAAACACATTGTGACTTGGTGTTTTATGTTTTTGTTGAATACATCAACATAATAGGTATATAGCTAGCATTCTGTAAATGTCAGTGTTGAACAAGTATTTTAAAACAAGTGTAGTTAAATGAAAATACTTCACAGTACTTCAAATGTTTTCCTAGTTTACAAGCAACCAGAACTCAGCTGAGTAGGTCGCACATTTCCTGAATTGTCAGTGAGACAGTCGGTCAGTTAGCAGCAGTCTTCTCACAAATCTCATGCTGCTCAGTATTTTAAAGAATAATTCTTTTTTTTTTTTTTTTTTTAATAACAAGTAGTAAAGGTTCTGAACATATCTAGGTTACAAATGCTTTAAACCTTGGGAAAAAAGAGGGAACTCCTTGCTGCATTTGTAGCCCAGGCTGCTGGGAGTGGCACCGTGGCAGTCTGTGGAAGCTGGGCGCTCAGTGGCTACTGGGTGGCTGCCTCCTGGGGGTTCCCACCGAGGACGGCGAGTCGTTGCCTGTCTCGGCCTTGCGTGCAGCCCGCTGTCTCCCGTGAGAGCCTCCCCCGGCTCGCACTGTTCCCTGCAGTGTTCGTTGGATGTGCACGGCTTCCTGTGTGCATGCCCCTCCCTCTTGCTGTGTGCCCTCGGCCACCTCGCCAGCGTCCCCTGCTGCACTGCCCTGGTTTACATTCCGCCTGTCCCTTCCTGCTTGGGACTCCATGTTTTCTGCAGACTGCATTGAATGTTTGTGTTTTGTTCTCTTGGAAGGTACAGTGGTCCCACCTGGCATCTCTCAAGAACAGTGTTTCCCCTGTCTCGAGGTCCCATTCCTTCAGCGATCCTTCTCCTCCCAAATTCGCACACCACCATCTTCGTTCTCAGGACCCATGTCCACCTTCCCGCAGTGAGGCGCTCAGTCAGAGCCCCGACCCTAAGTCGGAGGCGCCCGAGCCCACCCCCAAGGCTTGGGCTAGATCAGACAGTGACGAGGCGCCTCCACGGGTAAGGAGCAGGCAGACGGGTCGCCTGCCACTTCCTTATTGCCCTTTCTGAGTGGGACTTGAGGGTATTATGGGCTGGAGCTTTCACTTGAGTTAGAGGGCAGTGGAGTTTTGGAGGAACTTTTTATGGTGGGGAGGAATCTCCAGGTAGGCAGTCATAAGCATCTGGTGGCCAATTAACTTTTTATCTCGTTAATTCTGTGCATAAAACAAGAGAAGAGAGTTATAAAGGATATGCTTCTAAGGCTGGGTGTGGTGGCACATGCCTGCAACCCCAGCACTCAGGAGGCTGAGGCAGGAGGATCATGGCAAGTTGTGAGACTAACCTTAGCTCCCCAGTGAGCTCAAGGCCAGCCTAAACTGCATAGGGAGACCCTGTCTCAAAGAGATAAAGGGAAAAAAAAAAGAATTTACAGATTTATACAGAAGCTTTTTATTATTTTTGTACGTTAATTAGTACTGGTTTTGAGGAAAGGTCTTACAATACTGTTTTTCCATTTTAAATCGAAGTGTCTTTTGTTACTTAGCAGGGAGATTATACAGTGGGCATATTTTCTTGTATTTTTTCCTGCATTTGGAATTTGCCTCCTCCAGCTCTCTGCTTCCTGCCAGCCTTTGCTCCCTCCACGCATTTTAGATCATTGTGGTTTCTCTGAGCTTATTTTCCTGAGTCTTACCTTACCTCAGCAAGGTGCTCTCCCCTGTCCTGGCCCTGGCTTCAGGGCACCCATCACTGATGTGTCCTGGAGCACAGATGGGCCGCGTGTCCAGTTCCTGGGCTGCCTTGGGCTACTTTTTCTCCCCATTTTGTCACTGGGGGACTGGGGAAGTGGGCCAAGGATGAGAGTAAGGCTTGTTTTAAAAGTGTTTTGTGGGGAGCTCTGTGCTCTCTGAATGTTTGCAGTAACTTAAATGCTGTGTTTTCTGCCTAAAGGTTCCTGTGAGAACAACATCTCGTTCCCCTGTCCTGTCCCGTCGAGATTCCCCACTGCAGGGCAGTGGGCAGCAAAATAGCCAAGCAGGACAGAGAAACTCCACCAGGTGAGGAGGCGGGGCGGGCTGGAGGAGGCTCTGCGCTTCTGGTCGACCTCGGTCGTCCACTCTGGTGGACGTGTGCACAACACTGAAGCCCCAGCATGAAGCGATCAGCCTGCTTCTTTACGCTATTCACATGCAGTCGTGTGAATGATGTCAGGTGGATCTGTAGTAAAAGGTGTCTGAGGTAGTAGTTGGGAAACAAATCCACCTGACCTGAGGGGAGGAGAGCCAGTGGGGGCGGAGAGGGTTGAAAGACCCTGCTTGCTGGACTCCCTGTCCCAGCGAAGCTGCCAGGCCTCGTGGGCGTGTCCTGAGGCGGTCAGTGGCCGCCTGACGGCCTGCAGGGGGCTAGGAAGTCAGCCACGTAATGCTGCTTCGGAGCAGCTCTGTCCCTGCAGGAGCTCTAACCCGAGGCATCAGAGTTTGAGTCTAACGTAATTAAGGTGAAGTGGACCCTTGAGCCCCTTGCGTGGGTGGCTCCTGGCTGAGAGGGCTGCATTTATTTCCCAGCCTGCCCTGGGAAGAAAAAAACTTGCAGGGTACATTTTAGAACTCGAGCATTGCCGAGCCTGAGCTGGCTCTGCCCAGCGGCTTCCATGTGGCGTGAGACCCCCAGAGCTGTCGCCAGGACGCAGGGCTGCGCCATTCCTGTGCTTCCTGGAGCGCACCCCGTGCTGCTCACAGGAGAGGGTCCAGAGTTAGCCTGCCCAGGCGCACAGCCTGTGAGGGATGGTGCCGGGGGTGTGTGTGCGGCAGAGTTTGTAGCCAGCTGACCATGACGGGTGTCTGGATGAAACCATGAGCTTTGCCCTGTACTTGAGGAGGACTGAGGTGTACTAGGTGTACTTAGGGTTTGTTAGGATACCTAGCTGGGAGCCCAGGGATAAGGTTGTCATGCCCTTGGGGGTTCAGTGCTGCTCAGGGCTGTGCTGGGCCCTGGGCGTGCAGCCGAGCGCTCGCTGTCCTTCTTTCCTACAGCAGTATTGAGCCCAGGCTCCTCTGGGAGAGAGTGGAGAAGCTGGTACCCAGGCCAGGCAGTGGCAGCTCCTCGGGGTCCAGTAACTCCGGCTCCCAGCCTGGCTCCCACCCCGGGTCTCAGAGTGGCTCCGGAGAGCGCTTCCGAGTGAGATGTAAGCTGCCCTTCCCGGCTTGACCTTGGGGGTGTTGAGTGAGGGCGCCTGCTGTGCGAGACCCCAAGGTCCCTGGGAGCCCCACTGTGGGGGGAGGGGCAGCCAGGGCCTGCGCAGCTCCACAGCATGCGTCTCTGTTCATGCGTGCACTCTCTGTGTCTCTTGCTTTGACAGCGTCCTCTAAGTCAGAAGGCTCTCCATCACAGCGTCTCGAAAATGCGGCAAAAAAGCCCGAGGACAAAAAAGAAGTGTTCAGACCCCTGAAGCCCGCTGTAAGGACTGCACAAATCTGTCTTTCCAGTGTGAGGGAGACTTTTCTATGAAAAGTGTGGTGAAAGGGCTGTGGTAGGGCACCTGCTCATGGGCCTCGGTTGGATTCCCAGCGAGGCAAACAGGAGAAAGGTGGTGAGATCCACAGCTCTTGCTGCCCGCGCCTCCTCGAGTGGACCACGGCGGTGGCCCTGTACCCGCGCACATCTGTTTCTTCTCCTGTCAGCATCTTCCTTCCTACAAGAAGTCCTTAGGGGACTGAAACCTCTTTTTTAGCACTACAGCCATATACTTTGTGTTCAGCTGCTTTACAGAGAAACACAGAGGAGTTTTTACTTAATTAAATTTCCCTACGAGGAAAGAAAACTACAAGTGAAAGAAGGCCGGGCGAGATAGCTCAGCGTACTAAGTGCCTGCTTTGGCAAGCACACGGACCAGGGTTTGATCCCTGGTCCCGAACGCTGTTCTAGCCACACCCCGGGGCACACAGAGCCTGCAGCTGAGTCCAGGCGTGACGGCACACACTTAGAATCCTAGGGAGGGAGGCTGAAAATGGGAAGAGCACTACAAGACCAAGCTGTATAATGAGATCCTGTACCAAATACATGAAGGAAAAAAAGAATTACAAACAAAACAGAAGATGTTAACATTTTAAAAGTGTATTGACTTACTCTTGAAGGGTTGGGTGTTTACTGGCTTTTAGGTGTTTTTTTTTTTTTTTTTTTTTAAGTACCTCCACACCGAACTACATTCCCAATGCTTTTTCAAAATTTTATAGTTTGAGGCAGGATCTGCCTAAGTTGCTTAGACTAGATTCAGGCTTGCAGTTCTCCTGCCTCCGCCTCCCGGAGAGCTGGGTTTTAAGGCCTGCACCACCACACCCGGCAAAAAATAAGTGTGTGTTTATTGTGTGTGAAGCTCAGCTGCTCTGGTTTTGCCCCTGGCTCTGTGGGGGTTGTCCCGCTGCCCCCATCCTTCCACTTAACTGGCCCCTTCACTGCACGGGTTGTGGTTTCTAAGCCTGTTGTGCTTTGATTTCCTGCTTGACCTGATTTCTGCACTTCTCCTCTCTGCCTCCTCTGTCTGCACCTGGGACACCTGCGCTGCTGCGGCCCTCAAGAGTGAAGTGGTAAGCACGCCCTCTGTGCATCCAGCCCCTGAAGCTTGGCTCGCCCTCACAGCTCCTTCCAGCTCCTTCCAACTCCTTCCGGTGGAAGCCGGAGAGTTCTGTTTTCTGCACGCATGCAATGCTGATATATTGTCGTCCTCATTTTCATTAATTGTTACTTTTGTGAGCAATTGTTTAGAAAGCTACCACTGTAAACATTAAGTATTTAGACAGACTAGGGACCTGACACTTGGTTCCTTACCAGACCTGCAGACTAATAATAAACACATCCTTGGGGCAGCAGAGAAAAATCTGTTGAAACTGTTAAAAGAGAAAAGGCTGCATAGCTTTTTAAAAGAAATCACTACTCTTAAATAAAATTCCCACGTTGAAAGATGAAATTAGGATTTGTCTGAATACAGAATGTAAATGACTATTCTTTTTGTTTGTTTGAGACAGGGCCTTGCTGTGTAGTGCAGGCTGACCTTGAACTCACAGTGCAGCGCAGGCAGCTTCCACCATGCAGTGATCCTCCCGGCTCTGGTGTTAGGTTGTACTCAGTAACTAGATAGGAATTGAAGTCTCTAAGTAGGGCGGGATGAAGGGCAGAGAAGCCCTGTCCAGCCTGCCTTGGGGTCAGTCTCCTTCCTGTTCCCATGCCCGCTGGTCACGGCTGGAGCGCATAGCAGGCGAAGACTGCCCGCTTGCCTGCCCACAGGTGCCCTCGCCCTCTAGTCTTGGTGCTTGGGAGCCGAGGAGCTCACTTCACCTTTCTGTAGGCCTGGAGCTTTCAACACAAGCTAGAGGAGCACCGAAAGAGTTTCAGTGCAACCTGTTTTGGCTAGGAGCTTGTTTCCCAGGTACTGTGGTTCCTGTTAAAGACACTTGGCTCACGTGTGCCAGTACGCTGGTGTGGAAGCCAGCAAGCAGTCTATGTAGAGTTTTGTCTTGTTTTTTTGAAGTAGGGTTTCACTCTGCAGTCCTCTGTAGCTTTCAACTCACTGTGTAGCCCAGGTTGGCCTTAAACTCACAGGGATCCTCCTGCCTTATCAGCCTCTAAGTGCTAGGATTACAAGCATGAGCCACCACCAGGCCCAACTTACACTTTTGGATATACAAGTTTTACCTTATATTTGAAAATGAAAACAAAGGCATGCTGTCAGCTTACAAGCAGATTGCTGTGCCACTGAGATTTGAGTTGTCTGCATCAGTGGGTTTTTGGTGGGGGTCTTTTTAAAAACCTTTGACTGTTTGACTCCCTGCCAAAGCTCTCCTTTTTTGAAACAGGCAGGTGCTGACCAGTGTTAGAGAGTGCATGTGGTGGCTGTGTGTCCTTCACTACGGCAGGGCTCCCACTGCCTGAGGTGCCCCCACTGCCCTGTGTTGACTCTCTGTCCTGGCCTTAGGACCTGACCGCGCTGGCCAAAGAGCTCCGCGCAGTGGAGGATGTGCGGCCACCCCACAAAGTGACGGACTACTCGTCCTCCAGCGAGGAGTCGGGGACCACAGATGAGGACGACGATGAGGCTGAGCAGGACGGGGCAGAGGAGCCCACCTCGGGGCCGGAGGACTCCAGGGCCGCGTCAGTGCTGTTGGGGGGCGGGGGGCAGGGCTCTGGGCCAGCGCGAGGCCATGCCATCCAGCATGAGGAGATGAAGGGGAAGTTAGCCAATAAGGGTTCTCAGCCAATAAGTTTTTTGCTCAGAAATAAACTGATGCAGGGATTCTTCTTAGAAGGGACTGCTCAGGGACGCTCTCCCTGGGGGCATGGCTTCTCTCCGGGCAGAGCAGCAGGACTTTCCTCCCTGGGCCCTGGCACCTCACCCCAAATCTCATCCCCACAGGTCGTCTCTGAGCTTGAGCAATGGCGAAACCGAGTCTGTGAAGACCATGATCGTTCATGACGATGTGGAGAGCGAGCCAGCCATGACGCCGTCCAAGGAGGGCACGCTGATCGTGCGCCAGGTACCTGTGTCTAGTGTGTTGGCAGAGGCTGAGCTGCTCCTGTAGTCATTAACCCACCTGCTCATCCACTCACTCACTCACGCTGTTTCTCCATCGTCATCTGTTCTCATGGTAACAGCCCCAGGGGAGCGTGGCCAGGGCAGGGACGCAGGTGTGCGCTGCATGCCCAGGTAGCTGCTAGCGTCCACCACATTGCTGCTCCCTGCATGCCGCGGCAGCCCTCATCCCAGCTCACGCCAAGTCTCAGTCTGTGTCTGAGCGTAGGAGAACCCAGGAGTCTGAAGGCAGGCTCCACCCAGAAGCCTGGTTCCCCAAGCCTGAGGGTGAGACAGTGGCCACCAGGCAGGATGGGTCTCCCAGGGCACAGGCCGAAGGTCGCTCCTGTGCCCCACACAGTGGCTCCTTTTCCTGAAGACTCCAATGTGTCCTTCCAGATCAGTTTGATTGCCATTACAGCCCTCTGTCCCTCCCTAGCTTAGCCACCACCGAGGGACAGGTCCTGGAGCAGGACCTGCTCCTGCTCCTGGGGACTGCCCTGAGCAGGGTGTGCAGGGAAGCTGGAAGGGAGGGGCCGGACCGGGACTCACGGGAGCTTCCGGCTCCCTTCTAGAGCTGCAGAGCGAGAAGGATAGCGAAGGGCATAGTGAGGAGCTGGGCCTGGAGGGAGCGGGAGCCTCTCCTGGCCTCAGCTGTGCCGCGCCTGTGGAGTTGAGTTCTGTGAGCACAGCGTGAGCGCCTGGCCGGGCAGTGTTAGCGCGTGGGCCAATTCTGTGTTTCTCCTTGGTCACTGAGCAGAGTCGGAAGTTGCACAGCACCGTGAGCAAGCACTTAGTGCTAGGGGTAGGCAATGTCAGCAGCGCTCGAGCGAGACCAGTGTGCCTGTTTTTTCTACAGAGTACAGTTGACCAAAAGCGTGCCAGCCATCATGAGAGCAATGGCTTTGCCGGTCGCATTCACCTCTTGCCAGATCTCTTACAGCAAAGCCATTCCTCCTCCACTTCCTCCACCTCCTCCTCCCCATCCTCCAGCCAGCCGACACCCACCATGTCCCCACAGACACCCCAGGACAAGCTCGCTGCTAACGAGGTATGTCTCGCACCACAGCTGGCTGCTTTCCTGGGCTAGCGCTGCACCGCCCGGAGCCAGCCACGCAGGAACCACAGCGCCCGCCCGCCCGCCGCACCCCCAACATGTTTCAGACCTGCAGACAGACCCCAGCCCTAGAGCCATGTCCCCCAAACCCACCAGCCCCTGTGTTCCTTCTCTAGATAAGGGGAGTTGCATGGCTTTTTAAATTCAATTTTTACAAATTGCAATACAGTGATTGCTGTGTTTTCAGATTCATTGTATATTTGGCGTGAAATTCTTGTAGTCATTTGTGCCCCTTTCATTCTTTTCATTCATGGATAAAGAGTAGGGAAGTTCTGTTACGTGGACTTGGCCTTTACCCCAACAAGGTCCTTATTCTCTTAGCTGTTTCCTTCAAACTAGGCTTGGATTTTTTTGTGTGTTGTTCTATTCCCTTTTTTTCTTTTCCTAGGGGGTAGTTGTTGGTTGTTCACTCTGATTTTCACCAACCCTTTTAAAAGAATTTCTTTCCTTGAACTTAGTCACTCACCTGAAGCGGGCTGAGTGCTTCGGGGG
This sequence comes from Octodon degus, assembly GCF_000260255.1. Lineage (NCBI taxonomy): Eukaryota > Metazoa > Chordata > Mammalia > Rodentia > Octodontidae > Octodon > Octodon degus. The sequence continues at coordinate 7,840,812 of NW_004524628.1, forward strand.
AAATGCAGGGGAGCAGGGGCATGAGGCCGGGGCCGTGTGTGAGCGTGCTTGGGAGCGCTGTGTGGGCCTGGCTGCGCCGCAGGCTGGGCGCGAGCGGGGTGCTGCCCAGGGTCCTGCCCCCGGAGCACCCTGACCTTGATGGAGTGAGGGCCTGGGCCCCCAGAGATTTGCTCCCCATGGGGGTAGCCAGAAGTCAGGGGAGATAGAGGCTCTAGCTCTAGCCAGTCCCAAGCACCACATGGAGCTGCGCTAGTGTCTGCTCCCACCGTGGCCCCCTTGGTAGAACCAGGAAGGCCTCCCCACCCAAGCAGCAGGTGCAGGCCCTGCTGCCCAGGCTGGCCTTGCCCAGAGCACAGGGAGGGCTCAGCAGAGCCGTGGGGGGTGTGAGGCAGTCGGGGACAGCCCGCTCAGGCCTGCTCCAGAGATGCTGCGTGCCGCCCACACTGGCGTTCTGCCTCCTGCCTCTACCCACACTGCGCTTCATCTTAACTGTATCTTACTATAACCCTTAACTCACTAAACTGGCCAGTTTATTTTTGTTTGTTTTGTTTTTAATCATCATTACATTTCCACTTAACGGTTTGTTTCACTTTCTTTGTTTTTTTAAGTTGCATTATTAATCAAAGCACTGGCGCTCTTTCCAGCTCAAGGACTGCCTGTGCTGTCACCTGCACTTTCACCACTGAGCTCCTGTGTGCTGTGGGTTCACAGTGTCGCGTCCTTAAAACAGTGGCGGCCAGAGCTTCCATAGCTTTCTGGCCAGAGACTCCATTTAAATAAATAAAATGAAAATTTGCCACTATTCCAACATAGTCATTGGACTTTGGGAGGTAGAAAGTGTGTTCAGAAAGTAGCGAACTGCAACCACGATATTTTGTATGTTCCTTGGGAGTTTACAGTGGTTTATTTTATTTAATAAACAGCTAGAAGTCCAAAGATTAGGTGTTTCTGGTGACTTGCAGGTCACTGCCCTCGATTTGCACTCTCTGGCAGAGTCGTGGCTTGGGGGTCAGTGGGGGCCGTGTCCCGAAGAGCTGCTGGGGACCCTGTAGGGCAACAGGTCGGGTTGGCAATAGTGCAGTACAGCAGTGGATTGGGATGTTTGAATGTTCACTTTTGAAATGCTCTCTGTATTAATAAAATTGAAATTTACATTGCAGACTCAGTCCGCTAGTAGCACACTCCAGAAACACAAATCTTCCTCCTCCTTTACACCTTTTATAGACCCCAGATTACTACAGATTTCTCCATCTAGCGGGACAACAGTGACTTCTGTGGGTAAGTACAGTAGGGGCAGGAAGGAGCTGATACCGGGGCTGGGTCGCTTTCCACTGTCCCCACGGCTCACTGGCCAGGTAGAGCCCTCACCCACTCCAATGGGAAGTGAGCTCATAGCTGGTCTCCTTTCTCAGTGCACGCTTCTCATATGATGTCTCCTTGCCAACAGTGTTAGTCACGCTGTGCGGACCTTGCCTGAAGTGGTGTGGCGGTGTGGGGTGGCTGGTGTGGCGCGCGCGTGTGTGTGTGTGTGGGGGGTAACCATCACCTCCTGTGTTGCAGTGGGATTTTCCTGTGATGGAATGAGGCCAGAAGCCATAAGACAGGATCCTACCCGGAAAGGCTCAGTGGTCAATGTGAACCCCACCAACACTAGGCCACAGAGTGACACCCCCGAGATTCGTAAATACAAGAAGAGGTTTAACTCGGAGATCCTGTGTGCTGCCCTGTGGGGTAGGTGCTTTGTTCAGTCTTGCGGAGCGCTGCTCCAGTGCAGGCCTGGCACTCCTCTCCCATGCCGAGTGGGGCCTTCCCGGCCACTTCAGCAGCCTGCCGCTGCGCTGAAGGCTTTCCCACTGCCTTCACGAGTGCTTCCTGTGGCTCCAGCCTGACATCCAAAGCCATTTAAAGGCAGCTGTCCAGCCCCTGCCTCCCCAAGCTGTGAACCAGGCCACCCATCCCTGCCCCCTCCTCTAGACCCCTCAAACAGCCTGTCAGCTCTGCCCTCACACATGGGACACCGAGGGCTTGGTGCATTCGAGAAGAATCTGAGGAAGACGTGGAATGGGGGGCTGCAAAGACCACCAGGGGGCCCCTGGTCCTCAGGCCTCCTTTCTCATATCTAAGGAGCAGTGTTGCCACCACCACGTGACTGGTGTGGCCACTTCCAGCTCTGACTCCTCTTGTGTACTTTCCGTTCTGTCCTCTTCTCAGGCGGGCGCACTTCCCTCCTTTCACAGGCGACCCGCCTGCTGGCAGGTCCTGAGCCGTGTGGCCTTCTATGTCCTCCATGCAGGGGTGAATCTGCTGGTGGGCACAGAGAGTGGCCTGATGCTGCTGGACAGAAGTGGCCAGGGGAAAGTGTACCCTCTGATCAACCGGAGGCGCTTCCAGCAGATGGATGTGCTCGAGGGCCTGAACGTCTTGGTGACGATCTCTGGTGAGTTACTGGTTCCCTGGGCCCTGCTGGTGGCTGTCCCCAGCAGACTGCTTTGGTTGTGCTGGCAGGTACAATCTGAGTGGGAGCCCAAGGGGGGACATGCATGGATTTCGCGTCAGTGACATCTTGTGTAGAGTGGAACATGGTGAATTATTAGTAGTAACCCATTATTAGAAACCAAAGTAGCTTGTTTGTGGTAAGGTTCACACTCACTGATACCTTCTATGGTGCTCAGCAAATGTCTGGAGAGACAAACTAACCATTCCTGATAAGTGAGGGAAGATCCAGTGCCTTAGAAATCACTGTTCATCTTGCCTCCTGGGGCCCTGGCTGCAGCTGTCCCCGGTTTTCCTTTTCCAGAGCTGTCACGTGGTCGAGTGTGTGGGCTGGGTACTCTGTGGCCTGGTAGCCAGCTGCTTCCCCTTGGCAGAGCACCTTTGAGATTTCCCCTGGTCTTCCTGTGATTCGTTCTTTTTCCTTTTATTGCTGAGTCATGTTCTGCACACGGGTGCACTGTGGCTTATCCAGTCTCTTTATTAAAAGCCTTGGTGATCGCGCCCAAGCTCTGGCAGTTGGAGTCAAGCTGCTGTATAGGTCTTCGTGTGCAGCTTTCCACGTGGACATGAGCTTTCACCTCAGGTGTTTGGTGGCACCCCCGAGCACACCTGGTCGGCACCGTGCAGGCAGTGAGTGAAGGTTTCCGTTTCTGCATCCCGTGGGCCTCGGGGCATCGCCTTGTGGGTTTAGCTCCCTGGCAGGTCAGTGCCGTGGTCTCTAGCCGTCGAAGTGTGCAAGTCCCTGACAGTAGGTAGGTGGTGGTGAGCACAGTTGAGACGCTCGTGGACCTGGTAGGTCAGGCACCTTCGCAGATGGCTGCGTTCTGTGCTTTGGCTGCTTTTCTTCCGTTGTTAAATTGTAAGAGTTCTGTGTGTATTTCAGACATAACTCTATATCATAGTCATGTTTTTCAAAGTTTTTCCCTTTCTGTGGTTTATCTGTTCACTTTTTCTTATATTGTTCTAATTTTAATGAAATCCAGCTTAATAATTTTTTTCTTCTGTGATTTTTTTGGCCTTATCTTAGAACATTGCCAAATCAGTGTCACCTGGGCTGTCTCCTATCTTCTCAGAAAATGTATAAATTCATTTTAATTTGCATTTGGGTATTTAGTTCTGACAGCACTTATTTGGAAGAAGAAAAAAAAGCTGTGCTTTTGCCAGCAGGTTTGCTCTGCAGTCAGCTGTGCTCCTCCGTGGGAGCTTTGTCCCCTGCCTTTGCGGGGCTCTGTCCGGGCTCTTTTGTTCCCTGCTCAGCTTGTCTGTTCTCTTGCTTAAGAACCACACTGCGCAGCTTACTGTGGCTGTGTAGTGAGTCTCCAGCTCGGGAGCTGGCAGGTTTTCAGGAGCGTGTTGACTGTGTTGGGTCTTTTGCCTCCAGGCACTAGCTTATTGATGGGTACAAAGTAGCTTGCTGTGGTTTTCACTGGGGTTGTGTTGAATGTGCGCTTGTGCTCAGGCGTGAAGTCTTGCCATCCGTGAGCCTGGGTCCTTTCTTTGGTTGTTCTTTGACAGCTTTCATTAGTTTTGTTGTTTTCCTTGAATATATAGATATTGAAAGGGGCTATTTTGTTTGCTTGAAGCCTACTTCTCTTGGTAGTGTTAGTATAAATGGTGCATAAATTTCCAATTCTAATTATTTTGTGGCCAGTTTGCGGTACGGCTGTGACTTGTGTCACAGGCTTGTCTCCTCTGACCTCACTGTAATCGCTGGCTACTTTCAAGAGGGTGTTGCTTTGTTTTGTTGCTCATTCTTTGGCATTTTCTACTAGACAGTCTTGTCTTCTGTAGGCAGAGTTGCTTCCTCCTTCCCAGCCCTTCCACGTCCAGTCTCCTCCTGTCTTGGCCGCGGTGGACACCCCGGCTGGTGCGTGTGGGAGTGGTGAGGTCGGGGGCCATGTCCAGCTCCCCAGCGTTGTCCACACCACAGAATCACCCCCAGGCGGTTCTGTGTGCTGGGGTTTTTGTTTGTTTTGTTTTTTAAAGGCCTGTTCCTTGACTAGCGGAGCATGCTTTTCCCTTCTCAGCCTCTTGGTGGGGCTGTGGGGCTGCTCTGGCTCAGTGCCAAGGTTGGGTCGCCTGTGGCGCTGTGGGCTCCTCCGTGACGGCCACATTTCATCCCTTGGTCTGCTGTTGGTAGAAGCATTTGTGGGGGCTCTTAGGGTGGGCTGCTGTGAACATTTCTGTTCATCTGTTTGCACCCCCCCCCCCCAGGATGGAAGGCTCTGGATTACATGTAGGGTAGGCAGTGCCAAACTTGAAAAAGAAGTTCAACACTAGTTTATATAAAGTTTTTGGTTGCTCTACACTTTCTCTTTGATTTTGTTTTTAAATCTTACACACTGATAGTTAAATAAATTATATGTTTATAGTTTTAGCATGCACCCAATATCGTTGGTCCTCTTTGTGTATCTGTGAGATGCACTGATTTTGCAAAACACCCATGCTAGTGCCTTCCTAGTTTGTCTCGTGGTTCATTTCTCTATTTGATTATCAGAATTGGTCACATAGTAGAGATGCAAACCCTTTGCCAGTTATGTGACGCACTGCTCGTGACCCCCATTCAAGTCCCTGCAGGTGGACGCTGCTTTCACCCTTGAGCTCATCCGTCCGGGGGGATCACAGCAGCTCTAGATTTGAGAGGCAGGTGGCGAAAGGGCTTGAAAGCATCTTAGAAGCTCATTGGTTTTGTTGGGCAGGCGTTTATTTGAACAAATATGGGGGGCAAGAAACGCTTAGTTTTCACCATAGCAGTCAGCATGGAAGATTTTTTACTTTGAAGGTGTGGTGATTTCTCCTCAGCAGTGGGCAAGCCGTTTATTCTGCAGTGTAGACAGCAGCGGAGTGTCCTGCAAATCAGGTCACTTCTCGCACTGCCTTTCCGATCATTCCCTGCCCCTCTGCTCTACACCAGTCCAGGCCTTGGAGAATTCTGACACTAGGTTATAGGGTGGGCTTTACAGGACCCCCCAACACACACACACACACACACACACACGGGTTTGAGTAACCTGCTAGAGCTGTCTCCAGAGCTTAGGCCTGTGTTTGTGGCCCAAGTGTGGAGGACGTGGCAGTGGGAAAAGGTGTGGAGCCTCCCGCCCCCGTGCTCTGCTGCCTGCAGGTCCAGCCAGACCATCTGCTGCTGTGGCTTTCAGGAACCCTTTGTTCTGTAGACGTAATCACCAGTTCCTGGCATGGTGAAGGACTGCAGCTTCTGCCCCTCTGTGCTCCCTGGGGTTGGAGAGGGACCAGAGATGCCCACTTGTGGTCCTGGAATGGGAGGATGTCACCACAGTGCAAGTTGCAAGGACTGGCCGGCTCCCAGGCCTCGGCGTCACAGCGTGCAGTTGGGCACTTCTTCCGCGCCTTTAACGCTCCCTGAGGGTCGTGTCCGTGCCCTGTGACGATGCTGTGGGTGCTTCAGAGATGAGTGTAGGGGTTCCGGTAGCTTACATTGAGCTTATAGGACAGCTTTGGTATAAGATTTTTCCACAAGGGAGGTGAGAGGTTATTGGTTTCTTTTGGTTTTATTAATGATGATGCCCACTTCTAAGTACTTGTGTAAAATATTGATATTTATTTTGCTAGGTAAAAAGGATAAGTTACGTGTCTACTATTTGTCCTGGTTGAGAAATAAAATACTACACAATGATCCTGAAGTTGAGAAGAAGCAAGGCTGGACAACCGTGGGCGATTTGGAAGGCTGTGTCCACTATAAAGTTGGTGAGCTGTGGGAGGGTTGGAAAGGTTGGGTCTACGCACACGTGTCCTCTGACTCTTGTGGCACCTCGTGTTCCTGAGAAGTGGACCCCCGAATCTCCTGTGGCCTGATGCTGCCTCCAGGCACTGTCACCCAGGGCCTGTAGTTGGCTTCTTGTCTGCGCTGTCCTCGGCCCCTGCTGCACCCTGCAAGTGTACAGCCATTTCTGATCAGCTCCAACTTGCATGAGGGGTTTCCTGCAGGGTGCACTGGGCTGAACTAAGAGCATACCAGGCTCTTGGAGCAGCTGCTCTTACACAATGTGACACCAAGATTTTCTTGAGATGCGTGTGCATGATGCCATCAGTGCCCTGTCACTGCAGTGTCACCAAGAACAGAGTAGTAAAGTCTATTTATGTCAGTCAAAATTAAGTGAACCTTGAAAGTCAGTTCCTTGGTAGCCCCGGGACATTCCAGGTGTTCATTAGCCAATGTGTCTCATAGCTGTCATATTAGCATTGTAGATAGAGTACATCGCTGTTGTTGCAGAAAATGCTAGAGCCTTAGTTTGGACAGCCTCTTGTAGTCCTGTGTACCTTAGTGTTAGCAGTGCTTCTGAAACGTGACACTGTGGAGTTTGACAATGCCATTAGACTAACATGTCCTCTCAAGCAGCAAGGAGCCAGCCGCAGCTTGGTGTTCAGTAACTCGCAGAGCCCGGAGTCACTTGTGCTCAGGAACACTGGTCCTTGGCAGTTTCCCAAATGTGGGAGGGTTGGAACAGCCTTAGAAGAGGGGCAGGTTCTTCGCACAGTTGGAAAGCTATGTACATGTCTCTCCCGGTGCAGAATGTTAGGGAACTTCCTGGAACTCGGGCCAGGGTAAATTGGGGGTGATCAGAGTCCGCCATGCCCCGGGCACCGGTCTTCTTACCTGCTGACAGATGACTCTTAAGAGTGGCGTGGCATGGCTTTTCTTGTCCCTGGGCCCGGCAGGGTGTGGCCTAAGCTGCAGAGAGTTCTTGACCTCCTGACATACATGTGGAACCTCATCACTGAGCTTTGGGTCGGGTGCCTGGCATTGACCTGGATGATAAGCGTACCCCTGAGAACGTCAGAGTAGGAGCCCTGGAAGTGCTCACAGATTGTCCCCAGGTCTTAGGGTTGAACCTGCAGAGCATCAGAGCAGAGAAGATGTGGGTGGCGCAAGGCCGAGCTGGGAAGGGAAGTGTGTGGTTTGGTCTCTGCATTTTCCTTCCCCCCGCTGGTTTGGAAGTGTCAACAGAAGGCATATTTGTAGTTTGGAGAGATAGCCAAAAGCCGGTAATGCAGACATGTGCATCTCTTGTCTTTTATATTTTTTCCAGTAAAATATGAAAGAATAAAGTTCCTGGTGATTGCTTTGAAGAGCTCTGTGGAAGTGTACGCGTGGGCCCCTAAGCCGTATCACAAATTCATGGCCTTTAAGGTAACAGCACACACGGGTGTGCCCAGAGTGGCAGCAGCCGCGCAGGGCAGGGTCAAGTTTGAGGAGTCCACACAGTTAATGTCGGTCATCTGAAGCTGGGCGCTACTGTAGCACACAGCTCAGTCCTGCGAGAGGCCCCTTTGATGGGACACAACCAGCTCAGCTTGCGGTTTCCTGAGCTCTCGGGTGGGCAGCGTGCTCAGGTGGCCACAGGAAAGCGACACAGCGTCTCCACTGTCCTGCAAAGCGCCCTCCAGCACTCATGGAGGAGCAAGTCCAGGCTGAGGGAGGCAGCAGGATCTCAAGTTGTTCAGATCCATCCTGGGCGGCTTGGCGACTTGGTGAAACCCTGTCTCAAAAAGAAACCCAGGACTGGGCTCTTGCTCAGTGCAGGGGTCCTGGGTTCAATGCCTAGTACTACAAAAAAATTTTTTTAATTAAAAAAATATAAAGCAGGCCTTCACCTGAAAAAGTATATAAAGATTTATATGTGCTGTGGACATGCTTTAGGAAACAAAATGTATGCAAAAGTAGGCATTTCTGAAGGATAGCTGTTCAGTAGAATACAACTTTTAAGATTATAAATGGTACAATCAATGTATATTTACAATAAATAGAAATATGAAGTTAAAATATGTATAATTTGGTCCTATTTTGATGTAAATAAAAATTTGCAGATGCAGCATACAAACTGCTATTTAAAATGGAATGATTTTGCCATTTGACAGTTACAAGTTTGAGGATAAATGAGTCCAGGCTTTGATGTGAGATTCGGATGGCCCCCCCTTATCATGCTTGGGTGTCTGTGAACACGGGTCTGCCTTCGGTGGCTTCCAAGAGTTGTGGACAGAAAATTTTATAGTATGCTGAATGGGTCTTCAACATGCTGTATTTAAATAAAGTTGCTCTTTAAAAACAAAGACTATAAAATTAGCAGCCATTATGTCTGGGTATTTTTGGTAATTCCTTTATAGCTGAGTGTATAAACATGTAATCCCAGCACTTATAGGAAGCTAAAGCTGGAGGATCATTATGAGTTAGAGGTCATCCTAGCTATAAAGTGAGTTTAAGGCCCACCTGACAGTGAGACCATGTCTCAAACAACGATATTCTTTTATGATTTGACTTTGTGCTAAGTACAAATTTATGAAGTCATAATGAAAACCAACTGCTCTGATACTGGAAGTAAACTAACATTTCTAATACTAGACACACAGCCCTAAGAATACCCACAGGGCCTACTGTACTGTGAGGTGGCAGTTAAGCTTTTCATGCCAAGTGATTCTAATTAAAGTAGTCCTGATGGCTTTACCGGTCAGGTTCTGTTGCTTGGGAAATTTCCAGGTTTGGACTACTTACTGCCCAGTTCCCCAGTGAGGCAGGATGAAGGTACTATCAGAGTTAAGTAAACGACCCCTGGTGTTACTGATGGGAGCTGATAGGTGCAGAAGCAGGCCAGCTCCTGCGGTCAGGCCGGAGTGCTTTGTGCACCAGGTCCTACTTGAAATCAGTATAGTTTCCCCATTGCCTGTCCTGGGAGGGGTGAGGAACTTGGCTTACGGGGTGCTGCAGCCTCTTCAGTCTACTGAAGCCTGTCACCAGAGGTAGGGGACGTGCTAGCTCACATGGTGACCACGTGACAGTGCTGGCCAGATTCTTAGTTTGTGACACCTGTTGCTTCTCACCCCACCACCCCTGTGCTGCAGTAGTCAGGCACTGCATTGCAGAGCTTTGGGAACCTCACACGGGTCACTTAAGTGAAGCACACGACAGGATGGTGGGTGGCCACATGTACCTGCTGGGCTGCATGGGAGAGGTTTCAGTGCAGTTTCTAGTCTGCCAGGTGCTGATTCTTTGGGCTACCAATGCGTTGGGGGCCCAGCGTTAGAGAGTTCTGCGTCCTCTCACCTGCCTGTCTCACTCCACAGTCTTTTGGAGAGCTGGTGCACAAGCCCTTGCTAGTGGATCTCACTGTTGAGGAGGGCCAGCGGCTGAAAGTGATCTACGGGTCCTCTGCAGGCTTCCACGCTGTGGACGTGGACTCGGGATCAGTGTACGACATTTACCTACCAACACACGTAAGAAAGAACCCACGCTATGGTTGACTGACTGGCTTCACTGTGCTTTGCTCTCCGTAGTGAGCTAACCGAGTGGGGCTGCTCACTTCCCACGGGGAAGGCTGAGCGACAAGTGAGTTCTCTGTGCGGGCTGTCACCCACGCAAACCCTTAGCCCTCGCTTGACTAACATGGGGACAGTTGGTGGCAGCTGCTGTGGGCAAAGCCCCCTGGGGCAGGCAGGCGTGGGGCCCAGGGCCCAGGAGGAAGGATTCCTTGCACCGTCTGTGGCTTGTGACTCCAGAATGTTGTGTGTTTGCCGTGCGCTTCACCAGTGCAGGAACCATGTGTCCACAGACCCTCTCCCTGCACTCTGTGGCGGGCTTGCAAGCCGCGTGCCATCCGCCTGTACTCTGTCCTCTTTTCAGATCCAGTGCAGCATCAAGCCCCACGCAATCATCATCCTCCCCAACACAGACGGCATGGAGCTGCTGGTGTGCTACGAGGACGAGGGCGTGTACGTGAACACCTACGGCCGGATCACCAAGGACGTGGTGCTGCAGTGGGGAGAGATGCCGACGTCCGTGGGTGCGCTGCCCTGGAGGAGGCGCGTGGGGGCGCGGCCGTGGGCTGCTGGGTGGCAGGGCTACACCCTTCCCCAGCACTTGGCAGAGGGCTTGGCTGAGGCGTGGAAGGTTAGACTGCAGGTGTGGGGATGCACGCGTCTGCTGTGTACTTTTTGGAGCAATAATCACAGTCCTTCATCTGACTGGAGAAGGAAAGGGCCCAAGGAGGAAGGGCAGGCAAGCCTTTGAGCAGCAGTCTCAGTGGGGAGCACCGGGCAGTCCCCCAGTTTGCATTCAGGAGCAGGGCTCATGGTTAAGGACTGCTGGCTGCCAGTCGGGTCATTTCCCCACTTTCTGTGCTGCTGAGCCGATGAAGATGGGCACTAGATCTGCCTGAGGTCGTCTCTGGGGAGAAGGAATGCCTCAGCCCCCTGCTTCCCACGCTAGGACAGAGTGGCCGCACAGTCGGGGCTCCTTAGACAAGGCCTCAGGCCCCAGGCTTGCGGGGCGTTGTGTGCATCCCGAGCAGTCGGTCCACGGCTCCTCATCTCTAACTCTCCTGTCTCTTCTCTCCCCGAAAGCATACATCCGATCCAACCAGACAATGGGCTGGGGCGAGAAGGCCATCGAGATCCGGTCTGTGGAGACTGGTCACCTGGATGGGGTGTTTATGCACAAGAGGGCACAAAGACTCAAATTCCTGTGTGAACGCAACGACAAGGTAGCGCGTCCCTGGGGCTTCTCCAGTTCCCGCTGCCTTTCAGCAGTGGTTTCTTCCCCGTGGAGCTCGGTGACGTGTTCTCGCAGGTCTGATGGATCTGAAGGACGGCCGGGGCATGGGTGGCGGCGAGGGCTCGGAGGCGCCCGCTCACCTCCCCGTCTGCCCTGGCAGGTGTTCTTCGCCTCTGTGCGCTCCGGCGGCAGCAGTCAGGTCTACTTCATGACCCTGGGCAGGACGTCTCTCCTGAGTTGGTGAAGCAGCACCATCCGGATGCTGCCCACTCCAGTCTTCGAGATCCTGAGAACTTGGAATTCCTTGCAACTGGAGCTCGGAGCCACTTGGTGCCACCGGGACAGTGGTGCGCGGGCCTCGCGCCTCCGACACCCCCTTTTGCCAGTTTCTCCCCGGTCTCCTCTTGTCCATACTCAAAAGTGAACCCAGGCTACGTTGCCATGGGTGCTCCCCAGCTCTCCCACCGGTGCTAGAGGTCAGGCAGGCCTCTGAGCGGGGCGCGCCCCTCCTGTCCTGTCCTGTCCTGTCCTGTCCTGTCCTGTCCTGTGGGTGTCGCAGGATTAGGGACGACGCCCACCGGCTGTGGGCAGTGGGCACAAGGAGGTGAAAGCGGTGGTGTGAGGAGCAGCTTGCCAAGCAAAGAGCAGACTTAATGTAGTGACATTAACATGTATTTAATTGACATTTCTTTTTGTAATGTGACAATATGTGGACAAAGACGAAGGTGCAGGTTTAAGAAGTTAATATTTATAAAATGTGAAAGACAGTTACTAGGATGACTTTCTGTGGATGGGTCTGTGGGTGGGGGTTAGGGTTCCTGTTTTTGTCTCTTTGGATATGGGGTGGTCCTGGTAAGAACTCAGCCATTTTTCTGTGTACCAAGTTTTGCCTAACTCATGTGCAGGTGGTTCTAAAGGAAAAAAAGGGTAAGGAAAACGCGTGCATCTTGTACAACGGCCAGACCTTTGTTGGGTGACACTACTAGCGCTGCCGCGGTCACAGGTTTAATTTTTGTTTAAACCTAGAAGTGCAACAACAGCTTCGCCACAGTCTGCACTTGCAGGAAAAAAATTCAACCTACTTTTTTTTTTTTTTGCCTACCTCATTGTTTTAAATGCATTGAGAGGTGATTTAGTTTGTGTTTTTGGAAGAAAACATTAATGTTTAATTTAATCTTAATACCAAAACTATTGCATTGAAGTTTGGCTGTTACTTCGTCACAGGCCCCCAGGCACAAGAGTCGCTGTCCCGGAGGGGAAGTGGCCCACTGGCTGTCCGTGTGGAAGCCACATGCTCCGTGTCCCCGGTTCCCAGTAGCAGTTGGGGGCAGCTGTGGCCTGCAGCACTCCTGTGTTGTCAGCTGGGGTCTGCAGCAGACAGGAGGTCCCATTCGGATGGTCACACAAACAGTGCAGTGTTGCAGGAGCCTTTTCTTGGGGTGAGGGTGTGTCCCTTTTCTAAAAATGCAATGCACTAAAACTATTTTAAGAATGTAGTTAACTGTACTTATTCATACAGATGGCATCTTCCTGTGTCCTAGGTGTAATATCAAAGCCCTAGCTTTTCTTGTTTTCTCACTTGCTGTTTTTTTAACAAGTTTTACTTTATGAATATGTTCGTGACATTTGTAATAAATGTCTTGAGTAATAACTGGTTTCTGTTTTTGCGCTGTCCTTCCACCCCTCCGAGGATACCTCGGTCCTGGGAAGAATGTCACCTGCTGTCCTGGCTTTGCCGCTCGATGTCCTCCTGCTGTCTGGAGTGGGATCGGTGTGGGAAGCCGCTCCACACCCTCCGCCTACTCGCCTTCCTTTGTGGTGACTTCCACAGCAGGAGTGAGGGCTCCCTCCCTTCCCTCGGAGCACAGCTGTCCCTGCCCTCGAGCTAGGCCTCTGCTCGGGTGCACAGTGCCTCGCCTATGCGCACAGCTGAACGCCAGCAGGTGTGCGTGCCCACGAGCCCAGGCGACCGCCAGCAGGTGTGCGTGCCCACGAGCCCAGGCGACCGAGGCAGGTGCGTGCTCCCTGGAAGGTACGCAGGGGCAGTGGGGCTTAGTGCTGGTGGTAAGCTGGAGGAGCTGCCTGTCTGCCAGCTTGTAGCTCACCTGGGGTTGAAGCGTTGCTCTCCCTTGTGAACGGGACCTGCTCCCATAGCCACTGTCTACCCTGGGCTTTTCCTGTGGTGGACGAGGTCCTCTCAAGGAGAGACCCAGCTCATGGCCACCCCAACCCTGGCCCTAGAGAGCTGCCAGAGGTGGGCAGAGGTCTCTGAAGCCCAAGGGGGGACATCAGGACATGAGAATTAACATGGGTTACGGCGTCATACCTTCCTGGCCACAGGCTGGAGCTTGGGAGTCTGTGGCAGTCTTAGGCTGGTTCCCTCTGGGGTCTGTGAGAGGGTCAGCCCCCTTGGTGTCCCCAGAGTTCCCATCTGATGTCCTCTGGGGCTCTGCCCTCCGCAGTTCTGGCCTGGGGTCCGCATTGACCTGCAGCAGCTCGGGTCATGGGCCCACTGAGGTTTCTCATAGAGGTGAGCTGTGGAGGTTGCAGCTTCCTCCAGGGCAGGCAGGAGTCTGGTGTCCTCCCTCTGGTGTGGTGCTTTCCTCACAGAAGTGCCAGGCTGGCAAACTTGGCGCAGAGATGAGTGAGGGCTGCACTGTCGCTGTGGAGCAAGGAGCTGGCGGGAGCCCCAGGGAGCCGGTGCACAGGTCCCCAGCAGAGCTGTGCTGACCTTCCGCCTGTGTGCCCGGCTTCTGCAGAACGTGTTTACAACAGTGGCTTTGTCACGCAAATGCACGTCTCGATTTATGGCTTCTGTGGCGTACTTAAGGTCTAGCCTTAGTTGTAGCACAGGCATGGTAAGTCGGAGTCCCTAGCTTTGCCAGCGTGCAAAATAGCACAGTGGAGCCGCCGCACCGAGCATGCTAACCCTGCGGTGCCCACGCAGCCGTGTGGCCAGGTGCAGGCTCAGTCTCCTCTGTGCGCTGCCGACTTCGTCCACTGTGTAATGGAAGCTACTGTCTCTCCACCCTGTACTTTAATGAAGTAAAAATGAGGCCTGCTTGTTGATACAGCATGTTTCAGCTGTCTGTGTTCCAGCTTCCCATGGTCCCTTCATGTGAGGACCCCTATTTCACATACCGCCTCTCTCTTTCAGGCCAGTCTGCCATGGGCTCCCTGTGCCCTCTGTCCCACTCTCCAGGGTCACCAGCATGGGCAGAGGGGAAGCAGAGGCTTGTGTGAAGCTCGGAGAGAAACGGGTGGGTGCACTCGCTGGATGCTCCTTGAGCTAAGACGTGGCCCGCAGGGAAGACAGGAAGGGCGGTGTTCATAGGGCGAGGTCGGCAGTGGGTCTGAAGGTGAAAGAGCAGGTTCCTGCATCGATAGGATGGCTGAGCTGCGCTCTCCGGGTCGGTGTGGGCTGCAGACGAGTAGTATAGTAGGCAGGGCCTGTCTGGTAGCTGCCGTCAGAACCCAGCCTCTCCCTCCTCCATCTTCCCGCAGGAAGCCTCCTTTCTCCAGGGTGCAAATAAAGTTGCAAGGGTAGACGCTGCCAGGCACGCGTTTTTCCTTTTCTTAATTGACGTGTTGAAGCTGGCGGATGGTTGGGAAAAAAACCTGCTGGGGCTCAGGGCCAGTGCGGGTCACTGCTGGTCGTGCCTCCCCTCCTCTGCTGTGATTTCCTGTGAGGGTCACAGCCAGGCTCAGATTCCTGATTGGACATCACATTCAGGGTATGTGGAGATCACTGCGCTCACCACGCCGTGCCCCTGAGGACAGTAATATTGTCTGCACTTCAGGAGAAGAAGATGAAGTGTTTAAAAGATAAAAAGCAGTTGAAAGGTGGCAGAAGCCTTGCTCCATGTTCTCAAGGGAGGAGGGGCGGGGGAGCCAGCATTGGCTTATGAGCCTGATTTCCCTTTAGGATTAGTGGTGTTTCGCGCATGTGTCGATGTGTGCCTGCTCCGCCTTCTCGACCCACCCTGTCCTACCTCTTGGTGACCTGCATGGTGGCGCCCTGAGCGCTGTTTCATCTCTGGCTGGATACATAACAAAGCCTGCACACAGCCGGGCTCATTGCCCCTGTGTGGTGTCCACCTCGTAAGCCACAGTCTGCCCTGTACTTCCAGAAATGGAGGGGCGCGTTGCCAGAAAAGGCAGATACTCAGATTCCCTGTTTTTTTTAACTGGCCTGAAATAATAGGAGTGGTTTCTCCACAGAAAACCCTGCTCTGGGCAGGGGCTGGTGCCAAAGGCCCTGATCTACCGCTGCACCCTGGCATGACGCACTGGTGTCCAGGGTCACCTGCCCGGGCTGGATTGCAGCACTCACAGCGTGGGGGCTAACTCCTGCCCTGGAGAAGTGGGATCAGTATTCTCGGGTTCCGGATTTGATTTTTTTCTCAAGCCCCCCCTCTGTAATCTGAGGTGTGAAGACCTGGAGGACAGCGTGGGTAGCATGTGAAAGGCCCTCCTGCCCTTGCTTGAATGACACTGAGCCAATCCCTGGGCTTTCTCACACTACGTTGCAGAGGCCCAGGTCTGGAGCCGGCGGCTGTCAAATGCCGCAGTGACCCCAGAAGGTGCCCTCACCCTTGCGCCATTCTCCTGCCATCGCCCAGCCTGTCCGACCCTAGGCCTCCAGCAGTCTGGATCTCCTTCCTCTGGTGGGATCGGCTGTTGCTGGACCTGCCATGCGCGGTGCTGTTCGCGGCACGCTGGCTTCCCGTGCCAAGTCGGCGCCTCTCGCTTGGTCCGGCACAGCACAGGTCTGAGCTGCGTTTTCACTCACAAGCGCCTGGTGGTTTTCAGTCTGCTGCCTCATTGAGAATGCATGTCCAAGGGAAGCTTCTAGAAAGTCACAGTTGCCACCCCTCAGTCAGGCTCTGTGGTCGCACACGGTCAGGCTTCAGGGCTGGTAAGGGCTGCGGCGACTGCAGAGCCAGGCCCTGCCAGCCACAGCCTGGCTGGCGCTGGACGTCCTGCCTGGAGTCCATGGCGTGAGTGGAGGGGCCCAGGCTGGCCCCTGGAATCCATGTCTCAGACTCACTGAGCAAGGCCTGGGCCGCGTGTGCAGTGGTCACGTGATCTACATACATGGCGGATGCTGCTGCCCGGGCCGCCTGGCAGGATGGGAGCTGGTAAAAGAGCGGTGTCCTCACACACTGGGGCTGCCACCATGCGGCTCTGGCTTTTCTCTGTGAAGTGAAAATGATGAGGAAAGGGAACGGTTTCTAAGAGACCCCAGTGGCACAGCTTGACACTGAGGAGAAGGGACTTCAGGGTGCAGAACCTCTAGCAAACCTGGTGGAAAACGCTTTGCACCACGCAGTTGGAGGGATGAGGTGATGGGACCTGGTCCAAACCATCAGCCCTGGCTTAAAGTAGAACAGCAGCTGACGTACATTTTGTAAGCGGGAAGTACAAAGTAGATAAAGGGTTAGTTTGTAATTGGTTACATACAGAGTCACACGTCTGGTAGAGGTGTCGTGCAGGTTTTCATTAGAGGGGGTCATTTATCTTGAAGCAAGCAGGGTCCCTGACAGGGCTAGTCTGCCCCCTGGGGGGATAGTCCTTGAAGTAAACGAACAGGACAGTATTCCCGTGGCCATGGTACAGCTGGTCAGACAGGGCCAAGTCAAGTTTACCTGTGAGCTGCGGTCATGCAGTCAAGGCTGGTTGAGTCTGACAACCCAATTATAGTGTAAAATTGTTCCTACCGCAACACCCGTCCCGCTTGTTTCTGTGAAGATTCCTCATCAGTTTCAAGGTGATTGGTGCTGAGGCGGAGTTAGCGATAGGTGGGTTGAGAGCACTCAGAAACTGGGTCAGGATGAGTCACACAGGGACCCAGGAGCAGGGCCATGAGAGGCCCACGTGAGGCGCCCGCCTATGAGGGGAACATGTCCAGAGAACCCCACCAAGAGGAAGCTCCCAGTCTATTCGCACCCTCTCTTCAAGGCACTTTGGACACTGGTGTGAGTCTCCTTGATTGTTCCTGACTTGTTGGCATTAGGACAGCCTTCATCTCCAGGAAAGGATATCTCCCCACCCCCCACTCCCGTTAGGCTGTCAGGTCTGAAGCCCTCTGGTTTGGTAGGACAACCATGGCCAAAGCAGTGTGTTCCTTGAGGGTGTCAACAGAGTCCTGAATGCTTTCCAAGCCCCTGTGCCTTGCTAAGTTGTGTACATCGGCTCCGTCCTAACCCAAAGGCTGCCCATGCCACGGCCTGGCCACTTGCTGTATCTGCACTAGCAGTGATAGGCAGGATCCAGGGTGAGCCAGAGGGCCGCAGGCACCGGGGTGGACGTTCAGATCCGGGCCCAGGAGCAACGCCACCGAGGCTCGTGCCGTGGGGAAAACACTCCGCAGATCCCATAAAAGCATATAAAAGTGTTCCCTGGATTTCATGGAGCAAGCAGTGGGGTTGGCTGACGGAGGTGGTCAGCCAACACACTTGGAAAACTAGCCTAGTTAGTTTCCCAGGAAACAAGTGGAGCTTGCCATTACTTGAGTTGGGGAAGCCTGAAGTGGGATTGCTGGGGCTGAGTAACGGGACCAGAAAGCACTTGGGGTGACCTAAAGCACAGCGTATGAAGGCGCGGAGCAGCATGTGGAGCCGGCAGTCTCCTTCCAGCATGGGGTTGACCTGCTGGTGAGCAGCGTGCATCCCCTCGGCCACCCGCACTAGGCCTGGAGCCTGAGGGGAGTTTGTAAAGACCTTGGAGTTGGCTCAAGTGGTAGGAATAAAGACCTCTGAATGTGATGCAACCCTGTGGGACCCTCCATTGCCCATACAGTGCCACTGGGGTTTATACATGACACTGATGACAGGTATTACAGGTGCCCTTCATGCAGTCCAGGGGGCCAGAGCCTGAGCTGGGAAGAGGACTTCCATTGGAAGGAGGGCTTTTCCAGGCCATTGCCCTCTGGCTTTCTCTTGCAGGCCAGTGAGTATTGGTACATTTTCCTGTGCTGCAGCACCAGGGTTACTGCACCATCTGCTGTGTCAGGCTTCCTGTCAGCCTTGACAAACATGGTTGGTTCAGTAAGTCTGCCCCCAGCTCGAGTCACCACATCCTGCCTGTGCGTATTGACCTCATTGTGGGATAGGCATCAAGCTGCAAGGACGCAGTAGGTTGGGGGAGGTCCCACCTAGTGCAGTTGAGGAGACTTTGCGTACCACCCTCATGGGCCTGTGACTCTCATATCTTCCCTTTGTGTAAATTCCTAAGAGAGACACTGGAGGGCGGGCAGTCCAGTAGTTACACAGATGCAGTAAAGGACAAAAGCAATCTTTGGGGAATTCCCCAGTCCTCTGGGGCTACAGTCCAGAGTCCCAGGACAGGTGTACAGATTACCAAAGGGAAAGAGCCCAGGGACCAGACAAAAGCAGTACATGAGTTTTTAGGGTGGATGCTCCATTGTATGGTGTCCCTTTCATTTTCAGCTGTGTGTTGACTCATCAGCTTCCCAAGTGGTGAGAGTGGGGTTTTGAGTGCTTTCTCTTCATGGTGGTCTTCAGGGAGGGCTGAGGTGTCCAAGTGTGCTGTCCAACAGTCCTGGGATGAGCCTGCTTCATTCTGGAGTGATGAATCCAGGAATGGGGCTCGGCTACTTTTACTGCAGTGGGAGTGGTCAGAATAAATACAGGCCCCTCCAATTGGGAGACGAGGGGTCTTTTATCCAGTCTTTAACACAGACCATGTCCCTTGGGGCTCTGGGTATGAGCAGGGGTGTCAGTAAGAAGGGGTGCCCTTTCTGTTATGTTTTCACAAATCTGGGAGAAAGTCTTTCCTAACTGAACAAGTCCTTCAGCTAGGGAAATGTTTCCGACTAGCATAAGTCTCCTGGGAGGCTGTTTATTAAGAGTCTTCTGACTAGGGCTTCGAAGGTCTGGGACATGTTCTGACTTTCAGGAAGGCCACTGGGAGCGGGTCCACCCAAGGCGTTCACATCTCTTCATAGTATTTAGTTAATGTTGATTTCAGAGTTCCGTTCACCTGTTTAACTTTGCCAGAACTGTGGGGCTTGTAGGCAGTGTGAAGATTCCGTTTCATTTTTAATTCTTTGGCTAAGTTTTTGACTCGCTGTCCTTGCCTATGGTCCGGGTGCCCGCACCTGGGGGTGATTTCTCTCCACTGTGCTCTGCACAAGTCAGAGGCCTTTTCAGTTCAGGTAGAGAAAGCCCACAGAATAAGTATGGACAAGGACCAACAGATATTTGTAGTCCCAGCCTGGCTTAATCTCAGAGAAACCTACCTGTATATCCTCAAAAGGGGAGAGTCCTATGTGTTGGATTCCAGGTGGGGGTCGAGGGCCTATAAAGGCCTCAGTCTTTGCCCAAGCTTGGCATCTTTGCCAGATGGTTGCACTTAGTGCTGTCAACTTTGGGATATAATAGCAGTGACGTGGAGCCGGGCTGTAGCAGTCCTTCCTCCACGGTTGATGTCGCGGTGGTGTTTCTCCCAGCCAACCGCTTGGATAACCATTCGATCATCCGCGGGGCCCAGGAAACACTGGCCTCATAAGAACCCCTTCTTGGTCTGTCCATTTTATTTCCTCTTGAGTACAGTGGAGCAGTCCATGTGAAGACTAAGGACAGTTTGTGGAGGTATTTCATGAAGAGTGTCTAAATTTTGGACCAAGTTGTGATCTTCCCATGTAGCCCTTTGCAGCCAATCTAGTAGCTTCATCTGCCTTTTGGTTTCCAAGTGTGATGGCGTCTTTTACTTTTTGATGTCCTTCACAATGGATAACAGCCGCTTTTGGGGGTTTCCATACAGCAACCAAAAGTTGCAAGATTTCGTGTGTATTTTTTATGTGTTTCCCTTTGGCTATCAAAAGGCCACGTTCCTTCTATAGCATCTCATGAATGTGCACTGTGGTGAAAGCATACCTGGACTCTGTGTAAATATTTACCTTTTTGTCTTTTGCTCAGTTGAGGGCTTGTATTAAAGTCCACAGTTCAGCCCGGGCGCTGAGCACTTCTGGGGAGGAGGTCTGGCTGGAAGCACCTCTTCGGTGGCGATGACTGTGTAGCTAGCTTGGTGTTTCCCATTTCTAATGAAGCTACTTCCACCTGCGAGTGGGGTGCGCTCAGCATCTGCCAGGGGCCCCTTCTGCAGATCAGGCTGGCTGGCAACAGCTTGTTGGTCAGCCTAAGGCGGTCATTGTCCAGCTGTTGAACTCTGTACACCCGGGTGCCTGAATTTAAGGCTCTGACTGCTGGAATGTGAGTCGGGGGTTTCCGACAAGAGTCCTCGGTCCTGAGTGCTGTGGCTACTGAGAGTGAGTGGTGTCTCTGACTGTTGCGGAGCTCAGGAGCAGTGTGCGGCACCTAGACGTGCAGGGCTTGTCCCAGGGTTGGTGTGTCTGCCTCCTTGATCAGGCAGGCTGTGGCAGCGAGCACCTATGAACAGGCAGGGCACCCTTCTAAAGAGTCTGGGGTCTTGGACAAGCAGGTGACTGCTCTCTCCAAGGGTCCCACTATTTGAGTTAGGACCCCTGAGGCAACATGTTGTCCTCTGTTGACCAACAGGTTGAAAAGGCGAGCCACATCTGATTCCTAAAGCTGGAGTGGAGGCCAGCACTCTTTTAATTTGTTTGAGTGCCTCAGTTTCCTGAAGAATGTATTTGATTATGTCTCTTTCTGTCATGCATGAGTTTAACATGTTATAGAGTAGCCCAGCCTTTTCAGCCCTACCAAGATATCAGATCCAGTAGAACCAGATGCCCTTAGGAACTCTCTAAACCCCTGTTTGCAGTCCAGGAGACTGTACCAGTAACATTTAAGTGGAAGAGGAGGGCTTGGGTTCCCTCCCTGCAGGCCTGTCTGGTGGAGCTGCCAATCAGGATGTCATCAACATACCATGGAAGCAGGCAGTTTAAGTCCCCATGGGGGAATTTGGCCAGGTTAGCAGTCAAGACTTCCTTAAACAGGATGGGAGAATTCTTAAAACTCTGTGGTAGGCGAGTCCATGTGAGCTGTCCCTCCCTCCTTATGTCAGGGTTCTCCCATTCAAGGGCAAAAAGGAGCTGGCTGGTATGGGCCACTCACAGGCAGAAGAAAGCATCTTTAAGTCCAGGTAGGTGGATTAGGCAGCATCAGGAAGAGGCAGGCCTCGGCGGGAGTATGGGTTCAGGATCACTGGATGATAGCAGGGTTATAGCTGCCTTATTAAAGCATGAAGGTCCTGCACCACAGTAGTCTATGTTTTTTGTTTTGTTTTTATTAACCAGGAGCAGGGGAATGTTCCAGGGTGACTGGCAGCATGTCAGGATTCCGGCTTGTCTCACCTGGAGGTTGGGTAGGTTTCCAAAGCAGTCCTCCTGTGACATCGGCTGCTGTCTGAAGCAATGGAAGTGGCTGGGGTGCAGTTACTGAAGGGGCACGGTGGGTGGCTAGCCCTGGGGGTGAGTTCCCCGCCCACATCTGGAAACGTGCTTTTTGAACTTCAGGTTTACAGTTTGGGGCATTTCTGACTGACGTGGTCGCCATTCTTCTCCTCCTCAGGGGATGGTCAGAGTCAGTGCCAAGCCTGGAGCAGCGAGCTTAAGTGTGAGAGATGCTGGCTGGTTTGGGGCAAAGAAAATAGTAGGCCCTGGCTTTGAGAGGAGACCCTGTCCCAGGAGAACAGGGCACTCATGTTTGATAACATGTCTGCCCACCTCCAGGACCTGCTTTGGCAGAGCTTTTGCTCAGTGAGGGTCCCTGTGGTGCCAATTACTTGAATGTTTTGGGAGACCAAAGGAACAACAGGCTGAGCTGCAACAGTGTTCAGCCCCACTGTCCGCCATCAACATCACTGGTTTTCTCCGATTTTAGCAGGGACCGTGGGCTCCCGAGGCCCAGTGTTATGGAGTCCAGTCTGTCCTATTCCTCACTGTCGAAAAGTGAGAGCTGGGCTCAGACTGTGGCAGGCTTGAGTCGCTAGCAGCCAAGGGGCATTTATCCCCAGTGCTCCAGCTGCTTCTGCCGGGCGCACTGGTTTAGAGCCTCAGAGTCGGGACGGCTGCCTGTCCTGACTTGATGGCCCTGAATTCCTTGTTGTTGTCTCTGCCCCCATAGCAGGGTAGATCCACCGGAGGTTCTCTGGGAGGGGCTTCCCCTAATCAGAGCTAACGTGTGGGCCCTGTGGGCCACCTCACATTTGTGTTCTCTTTTTGCTTCTCTTTCTTGGTTTATAAAAACCTTCTGGGCTATCTGAAGCACCTGGGAGGCATTCATGCTGGCAAAGCCATGAGTTTTCTGAATTTTTCTGTGGATGTCGGAGGCACATGGTGTCACAAAGACCGAATACTGTCTTCTGATTTCTGCATCCTCAGGGTCAAGTGGGGAATGCACTCGGTGTGCTTCACATAGTCTCTCATAAGATTTGGTAGGGCTTTCATAGGTTCTTGGGTAATTCCAGCAACCCACGTTAATAGGTTTATCTTCTCCTTCCTTTATTCCTGCCAAAGTATCAAGGCCTTGTGTAGCACTGAAGTCCCTGTCCGGACAGACGGGAGGGAAGACGGAGTTTACCCAAGCACCAGCGGCAGCAACAGTGTCTGGAGCCCCAGCCAGGCTTGTCCCCCTCAGAAAGTGAGTGTGCTCCTCAGAAGGTTCCAGAGGGAGTGCTGGCAGTCTCCCCGGCTGAGCTGCCGTGTCCGAATGATCAAAGTCAGGAGACATCGTGGCTGGTGGCTTTCCAGAGTAGAAGTGTACTGCCTCCCGTTGAGGAGATCAGTGGAGCTGAAAGGTTGATGGTGGACAGCAGCTGGTTGATTTGGTCCCTCTGACCACCAGGATATCCTTGGAGAGGCATCTAGGATGTGCCAAGTGGATCCAGTGGCAGATGGGTCTCAACTCGGGGCTGGCATGAGGAAGATGGCAGGGTTGGAGCCATATAGTCTGGGAGAATGGCTGGTGGTGGACTAGGCGCTGCCTCTGGAGGTGGCAGTGGTGGCAGCTCTGGCAGGTCTTGGTAGTCACTCAGATATGGGGAAGGAAAGACCTCCTCAGGGTCCTCAGGAAGTATGGGATAAATCATTTTAGCTTTTGAGGTTTCCTTTGCAGGGGACCTGAAATCTGGTCATTTGTTCCTGACTACCAGAAGTGTTTCTTTCTCTTGACTGGTGTAGGCCCAGAGCCAAGCTGGAAGGCTCTGACACAGTCCAAACCAGGAATCCATATTAGGGAATTGATCCGGGTCATTTCGTTTGGAGTCTGTTAGTTTGCTCAAACCTGGGGAACCATGTCTCTGTTTAGAGTTCCCTCTGATGGTCAGTCAGGCATAGATGGAGCCATTCAACCTCACAGAGAGTGTGGAGCCTTTGAGGTTTCTGTAGTCATCCAAAAATCCTTTCTTGAAAATTTTCAGCATACATCCCAGGAGGGTAAGTTTCCTCTGGCTTGTACCCATACTAGCTCCCTATAAAGTGTGTCAGGGGCCCTGGGTGATGTAGCACCAAACAAAGGATGGGACCTCTCACAAACGAGAGGCCACTCAGGCGCACCCAGGCCACTTGGCTGTCACCAGCATTGGGACTGGCCAGACTATGGAGAAGTGTCAGTACATTTTTCCATTTGTTCCTGTCAAAACCATAGAGACCTTGACTTAGACGCATCTTTGAAACTGCAGGTTTGGACCCAGTGAAGCTCTGTGTCTCTAAGTCCCTGCAGAGGACTCCTTCCGTGGGGCACAGACAGAACAACCTGTTGCTTAGGTCATCCACTTGCAGTCCATCCACACATTCACGCACAAGCACACAGAGGTTAAAACATTGCAGCCCCCAATCTCATGGGTGAAATCTAGCTGAAACAAAAGCTAGCTGTTCTAACACAGTGAGGGAAGAGTGCTCAGGTCCTCCTTCGTCTCATGCAGGTTACAAAAGCTGGTAAGCTGACCAAGGGACATCCCATGGCACTCCCACCTTGTCCAAGGGCCCAACCTGGTCGTGTTCCATCTCCCTCTATTGGCCCAGCAAGGTCTCTGCTGCCAGGCAGGAGCTCCCAATCCAGAACCCCTGAGGGAACTCTGAGAAATGGCAGAAGGTGCGCCATCTCACCCACAGGTTGGAGGGAAATCCACCAGGAACCCAAATGGTCATCACAGTGTTATTTCAACTAATGAAACAAATTTTTTTTTTTTTTTTTTTTTTTTTTACCAGCTCAGCCTGCTCTGAAGGTGGGCCTGGTGCAACATGTGGTGCCAGGGATCAAACTGTGGTCCCCGGTGCCTGACTAAGCTTGCCTAAGCAAGTGCTTTAGACCGTTGAGCTATCTCGCTGGCCCAACTAGCACAAGAAATGTTGCAGAAACTAGCATATTGGACGGAAACTACTTTACATCCAGGAGTTAGAAGGCAACTTTTCTTAATACTAGTGAGCCGATGGGACCTGGCTCCAAACCATCAGCCCTGGCTTAAAGTAAAATAGCAATGTATATATGTTTTGTAAGCAGGAAGTACAAAGTCGATAAAGGGTTAGTTTGTAATTGGTTACATATAGAGTCACATACTGTCTGGCAGATGTGTCTGGGGCAGGTTTTCTTTGGAGGGGACATTTATCATGAAGCAAGTCAGGCAAGATTTAATGTGAGCCTGACAGGGCTAGTCTGCCCCGGGGGGGATAGTCCTTGAAGTAAGTGAGCAAGGCAGGGAAGGTACTCCTGTGGCCATGGTGCAGTTGGCCAGACAGGGCCAAGTGAAGTTTATCTGTGAGCCGCAGCCCCGCAGTTAAGGCCACTGGAATCTGATGACCCAATTACAAAGCTATAGTTGTAAAATTTTCCCACTGCATCAGAACTTCAGAAAATGGCAAGAATGATGGGAGGAGTGTGCTTGAGGCCGGGGTGGGGGTGAGTAGGGTCAGTGTCATGTCACACTGTTCCATCTTCTCTTAAATCTGAACACAGACTGTGGGTTTCCATCCTGCCTAGGTACTTTGTGCTGTTCCTTTGTGTGTGGAGTGTATTTCCTCAGTGCTGATTCTGGTCGCCTGTCCCCAGCCTCCCTGGCAGGGTAGAATGTTGAGTAAGGGTAGAGCTGGGTAAACTTCTGGGAACTTGGACGAAACCCTTGAGCAATGGTGGGGTGGTGAGCAGTGTGCAGAGATGGTGTGCCCCAGGGGCGCGGGGGGGGGGGGCACAGTGACTCGGGGTGCTCAATCTGCATTCAAGGTTGAAGCAGGGTCTCCACTCACACAGCTCATGCAAGTGACAGAGGTCTTTTAGCTGCCAGCAGAGCTGGGGAGATTCAGGGCCTTGGCTGAAAAGCTAGGAAGCAGGCATGGTCCTGGTGGCAGGTCCCTCGGCGACCCTCACCTGGGCTCTGCAGCCTAGCCCAGGGCGAGCAGCCCTGCTTGAAGGTGCAGGTGGAAGGGGGAGGGGGGCGGAAGCCACTGGTAAACATGAGCATATAAAGCCTGCCCCCCAGTCCCCTGCCTTGGCAGTGGTGACGGCGACAACCAGGACAGCCAGCAGGAGTGCTCTGTGCTTGTTGTGCTCTGAGTGCTGCATGGGCTGGGTGAATAGAAGCCCTCAGCTGGGAGCACAGGATAGAGACCCAGGGTCCCCTCCCTTTGCTTGAAGGGACCCCAGATGCAGGAGCTGAGAGGGAGGGCCAGGGTGAGAGGATGGGGATCATAGGGACAAGTTGGATGAAAGGGACCGAGTTCTCCAGAGAGCAGAGCCGGCAGCTCCAGAGCTGGCTGGCCCATAGGGCTTGGGGCTCAGTTGGGTCGCAGAGGCCGAGGTCCCTTTGTCCTATAGCCTCTGCCTGACTGAGGTGACTTGGCCTGAGCGTCGGCACAGCTTCCAGAGGGCAAAGCGAGGCAGCTCCTGGGCCTGTGGGGCTGTCCTCTTGCCTGGTGACCACACCTTGGGGCTTTGCACAGCACTGGGGACACTGTCCCCACTCCTACTCCATAGCACAGTGGCTTCCAGGCTGAGCCCACAACAGTCACGCTAAGACCTGGCACAAACCGCACTTGCCTACGGGGTCCAAGCTTGGCCCCGCTGTCCCTGCCAGCCTCAACTGCTGCCTAGGTCGTGAGAGCTGTGTCCACACATCCCCAGGTCAGACTCTGGCTGCCCTCCTCCTGCCCTCCTCTTCCACGTGGGATGCCAGCATAGAAAACAGATGGGAGAGGAGCTGCTGTGGAGTTCGAGTTCATATTCGTGATGCTCTAAGCCAGGCATGGCAGTGCACACTGCAAGCCCAGCACTCGGAAGGCTGAGGCAGGAGGATCGCTGTGAGTTTGAGGTCAGCCTGGGCTCCACAGTGAGTTTGTCTGAACTACATAGTGAGAGCCTGTCTCAAAAAAAAAAAACAATAAAAACCCAAAAAAACCCAGAATTAATAATAATAAGAGTAAATCCCAGAGGCTACTCCATAACTACATAAAGATATATTTTGTATTCCTTTTAATTATTTTACTTTAAAGAAAATAACAAATAACAAAAACAAAGACAAAGACAAAAATAAAGCAACATAAAACAATCAAAAGATACAATTTCAAAACAAGAATAGACCCGCTATCCAGATAGCTCAGTGGATTAAAGCGCCTGCTTAGGCAGGTGTAGGGACCAGGGTTCGATCTGGGGGCGTGGAGATGGTGATTGAGACTGGGCGTGGTGGCACATGCTTGTAATCCTAGCGCTTGGGAGGCTGAAAACAGGAGGATCATGACGAGTCTGATCTACGTAGTGAGACCCTGTACACTCTGTCCTAACTACATAAAAAACCCCAAATATAAAATTATGAATAGTTGTTATATTACATACTGCTATCATCAAACTTGTTACTCAGATTACTAGATACCCATATACGAGACTGACCAAGCGATTAAATATTCTTCCTTTCAGTGAACTTTAATTTTGTTTCCTTGTCCTTTTTATTGTTATTGCTACTATTACTATTATTATTATTACTTTCAGCCCAGCTTTCTGAGGTATCATGTGATGGACTTCAGTGAAACGCCCTACCCGGAAGGCCCATGGTCGGGTGTTAGTGGACTTACAGCCACGCAGCCTCCCCACTCTAGGTCTAGAGCTCTTTCAACACCCCCCGAAATTCCTTCCCAGAGTGGTTATGAAAGCCGACAGTCAGCAAGCACCTTGTGTTTGCATTAGGTCAGCTCCAAGTGGGCACCCCCTCTGCCAGTCTGTACCACGTACCACGACCTCGCAGAAGAGGTGCCTCTGAGGATGAGGCGATGGATCTGGGTGGATCTGGAGGAGACAGATCCCCTCCCCGTGGGCTCTGCTAATTGCTTACACCATGCTTCACATTTTAGCCCTGGTTTCCCTAAGTAGCACGTTCGGGAGCTCTCCCCGTCTCCTGTGCTTCTCAGCCGGCCTCTGGTCCGCGCAGGCTCAGTCCGCTCTGGGCAGCAGCACCCGCTCCAGCTCCTCGACACCTGCTCTCGAGGACGGTGACCCAGTCCCCCGCTGGGCCGCGGCGCCTTCCCCTACTCGGTCAGATTTCAAACGCTCTCTGGATTTCACTTCCTTCTCGTTTCTGTTGTCCTTCCTTATTTTCTTGAAGCACAGCTTTGAGTGACTTCCTCAGGAAGTGTGGGAGAAAACCTTTAGATCCAGAGCCTGTCTTTCTGAACATATGTATTCTCATTGTCATAATTGATGGGCAGATTTTCTGGGAATAAAATTCTGCATTAAAATACTCAGGCAGGGAGTTGAGTCGGTAGGCTCTTCTCTCCTTGCTCTTCCAGGTGTCCCCTTCTGGCAGCATCTAGGCTGATTCCTTCATGCTTGGTGCTCTGAATACTTTCACGTTCTTTGGCTTAGTATTGGATTGTTACAATATCCTAGTTGATATTAGCAGTCCCTTTCAGGGGTCCGCTGTTCATCTTTTCTTTTGTTCTCCACTTTGATGAATTTGTATTAGCTGGATGCTCTACCTGGTGGGTTGACTCGGTCTCACTTGTTCTATTTTTTTGATAAAAGTTTTGACATTGTCTTCTTGTTTACTGAAAAATCTTTCAGCTCGCCTACTGATGGTTTTTCTTACATTTTGGCAAACTATATATGCATTATAATTATGAATACGTATGTTTAAAGCTCAGACAAGGATATCAGGTAAGAACAGAACAGAATCAGCTAGACCACCAAGAACAGCCAGGAGTGCTTTTAGAAAACCAAACAAATCTATTTAACAGCACTGGAGAGCAGTTAATGACAAGACTACAGGAAACACGAAGCTAGAGAGAAGGAAGGGTGCGCAGGTGAGCCTCGGATGTTGGAGCTCCTACCTTTGAGAAGTCTGTCTATTTTGTTGCTAAGACAAAATACCTGACACCATCAGTTTAAAGGAAGGGTGCTTTGTTTTAACCCAGATTTCTGTGCGGAGTCAGCTGGTCCCAAGACAGGGGGCTGGAGGAAAGCTGCTCACGGCATGGTGGATAGGAAGTGGAGAGCCAGGGAGAGCAGGTGAGGGAGGCAAGCACTTCTGGGTCACACCCCGCGGTGACCCCTGTCCCCAACCAGCTCTCACCTCTTAACAGCGAGTCAGCCATGAGTCCTCATAATCCAGTCACCTCTGAAAGCCCCACATTTGTATGATCCAACGCTTGTACTTACGGCTGCTTGTTCCAGAGTAATAGTAATCTTATAATGTCAGTAAAACAAAGCAAAATGTTATGTACAATGTTGCTAGCATCTTTACTTGTAGCTTAAAACGGGGAATAATCCCAGCATCCTTTGTAGCACAGTTGGATTGCTACCATGAAATACTGCTGGACAGTGAAAAGGGAGGCCCTTTGAGCTGGGGAGCAGCTCATATGCCCCCTGGGGGCGTTAGGCTTCCTTGGGAACAAGCCGATTTCAAAGGATCACACTCTGTAGGCTCCCAGTGCTTCAATGACTTGGAATGACAACATACAGGAAGTGGCAAGAAGAGTGGTGGTTGCCTGTGCTGCAGAGTAGGTGGGAAGGAACACCAGGGACACCAGGTCTTACTACGTAGATCAGATGTGTAGTGATCCAATTGTGTTCAGCCTTCCAAGCGCTGGGATGACAGGTGTGCGCCGCCACGCCCAGTCTCAATTGCTGTCTCAGCGTGCCCCGGGGGCGGGCCCGGCACAGCACGCTGGGGATCGAACAACCGGCTGCTGCACTCTGCCTAAGCAGGTGCTTTAGTCTGCTGAGCTATTTGGCCGGCCCTTCAGCAGAGCTTTCTGGAGGTGTTAGTGACAAGCTGAGTCTGAAGTATACACATTGAGAGGCAAATCTTGGGAATTCTTATGATAATGATAAGATGAGGTGGGATATTTTTACTTTAGATATCAAGATTTATTGCAAAATGACAGCATAGTATTGGCATAAGAATAGGCATTTAGACTGAAGAAGTACAATAAAATTCAGGCAAACTCACATGCATGTAGACTGAAACTTTCCCCAGAGGCCTGGAGTGGTGGGCAAGGGTCCTTTGCACTCAATGGATCTGGGGAAATTTCTACCTGTGCATGGAAATATAAATGTACAATCCTGGCCCCGTGGTACATAAAACCAGTGTTGTTCTGCTTGTAAAAGGTTAAAAATCCTAAAATATAATTTATAAGAATATCTTTTAAGTTTTGGGCAAGGAAAGATTTCTTCAACAAACAAAAAGCATTGTGTTGTTCCGTGGAGCCCTTCTGTGGATTTTTATTTCTTTTTTGTAGCATTGTCTTCTTGTCTTATGGGTGGGTCTTCCTCACAGCACCGTCAGCTACAGCACCACGCCTCTTGGTTTCCCAGTTGCTCTTTTGTTTTCCTTTTCTTGCTCCTGGAGTCCCGCGTGCTTGAGGACTACAGCTTTGGTTTCCCAGGACTGGATCATTTCGAACGGCTGCTGCCTCTCTCCTCTGGTCTTGGATAAGCAGGTTTGATTTCCCATTAGGTCTAAACAGGAAA
Source organism: Octodon degus (assembly GCF_000260255.1). Lineage (NCBI taxonomy): Eukaryota > Metazoa > Chordata > Mammalia > Rodentia > Octodontidae > Octodon > Octodon degus. Next base: position 7,870,725 of record NW_004524628.1, read on the forward strand.
GCTAAGGGAGCTCTGGGGACTTAGTGAGATGGCAGCTCTCTAGGGGGACAGTCCTAAATGCCAGGACTCTTACATTACTGGCTTGTCCCCACCCAACAAGCTCTAGTGCCAGAAGATAGCTCTCTGGTTTCTTTAGCCTGTGGCAAACATTTGACTAATGCTGTAGAGCCCACCCCCCTCGAGGGACCTTCTGGGCCCTCGTGCCCTTTCAGGCATGGGGCCTTGTCCCTGGGCTCCTCCACTTTTGTCCTGCATTCATTCTCCACCCAGAAGCATGTTGTCGTCTTCCACCCGCTGACACCCACTCCCTGCATTCTGAAGGCTGCAAGTGAAAAATCCAGTGACATGGGTCCCTCTAACTCACCCTTCTTTTATTAACAGTCAAACCTAATGTTGGCCAAAATCATACTGCCTGTCCTTTAGTCTGCTTTCTGTTGCTGTGACAGGATACCTGAGACAGATAGTTTATAAAGAAAAAATTATTTGGGCTCATGGTCATGAAGGTGCCAGAACACGGGCCACTATTTGCTCAGCTTCATCAGGCCCATGTGGCTGATAAAAAGAAAGCAAACAACACACAAAGAAGAGAAGGAAACTTGCCTTCTAGCAACCTGTGGTGGGAATTATAGTCATCCCTTATGAAGGGGAATCTCTGTGTCCTAATTACCTTCATTCATTCATTCATTCATTCATTCATTCATTCATTCAATTATGACAGGTTCTCACCATGTAGCCCAGGCTGGCCTCGGTCCTGCCTCAGCCTCTTGAGTGCTGGGATTGCAGGAGTGCACCACCACATCCAGTTCCTGATTTCCCTGCCACCTCCCAGCATTGTGACATCAAGGAACTCACCCTCAACATAGGTTCAGCGGGGACAGGCCAAAGCAGTGTCCTGTCAGCTTCCAAGTGACACCTACCACTCAAAGCAGTGTTACCCAGAAATGCGAGGTGCTTGGGAGAAGTCTGACATTGAGATCGGAAAGCAAGAGTAAGATTGCTCATGTTCCTGACGAAGGAAACCAGGCCAATGCTTTTTGTTGGGGAAAGTGTTGGGGACTGCACATTGCAGTGCTGCTGAGGTACCCTGGGGACCAGTACCTGGCTGAAGGGGGTGCAGTGTTGTCAGTGGATGACTTTCCTGGTGGTCAAGGGAGCCCAACACTTCCACCAAAAGCTCACGCCGCCCCCCCCCGGGGGGGTCCTCAGTCCCCATTTCCTCAGGGCAAGAGGCTTGGAGCAGCTGCTGAACTCTGACAGCAGACAGCCAGCTCCCCTGGGTCCTGAGCCCCACGGCAACCTGTCCCTGGTGGCCGGCTGTGTGCCCTGACCTGAGGAACCCGGGCACAGGAAGAGCAGCGTGAAGGATGAACACGCGGGCGATGCTTCCCAGTGCTGTGCCGCAGAACCCCATCCCGCCAGCCCATTCAACAAACGAAAAGCATTATGTTGTTCCGTGGGGCTCTTTTGTGGCCTTTCATTTCTTCTTCTTCGTGGGTGGGGCCACCCTGCGATGGTTCCAAGCACCTCTGCACTCCTGGGTCTCAGGAAAGAGCCCCCATCTGAGCTGGAGGAAGCCAGGATCGCCCCATGGCTGGATTCCAGGACCCGCCCTGAGGGGATTCACCCAAAGTGCACCGAGATCGCACTTCTCCCCGGGTGACGAAATGCTGTTTGAAAGCAGCCATCTGCGGGCACTCACCGTGCCAACCTCCACGTAAGAGGAGTCTCCGAGTTTACGTGAAGGTTGGGTGGGGGAGGGCCTTTTCCCTTTCCGCCCGGAGAGTCCTGCAGTGACGGGTCTGTTCCCCTTTCTGCTCAAGGAACCAGTGAGTCACCCAGCGGCCTCGGTAAAGCCATCAATTCCTGAGATTAGCAGGGTGACTTCCTTCCGTTTCTCGCACGTGCGCTATTTTGATTTTATTTGATGTTCGGTTACTGCACCCTTTGCTGAACGTTTGGAAAAGCACGTTGCAGCAGCCACAGCCTGAGTGTGTTCCAGCTTTGCTAAGGAAACATGGTCCAAGGGGACATCTGGCGCTGCTATGCAGTGATGAGATATCTACATGCTATGGAGGGGCAAAGTCACCCCTGGGGACAAGTTCCCCAGACTTGGAGCAACTTTACGCAAAGGTGACATTGCTATAGCACAATTCATGGTCACAGTGCTCCAGACGCCTGCAGAGGAGGATCAGGGATGGGCGTGAGGACAGCTGTGGCCAACCAGACTCATAGGCAAGGTTGCTACGGGCCTCTTAGGAAAATGTCCTCGCTTTTAGAAGGGAGACTGCTTAGCAGTCTTGGGAGGCCTGGACTGGCTTCTGCCGTTGTGGAAAGCCAGGACGCACAGTAGCGCTGCAAGGGAAGCTCTAGACATGGTCCAGGGACCTGACCCAGCACCTGTCCTTCATCCTGGCTGTGGTTTCGATGTGTCCCCTGAGGGCTCGAGTGCTGGATGCTCAGTCCTTGGTGTGGTGTTGTAGAGGTTGTTGGACCTTTGGAAGGTGGATCCCAGTTACCTGGTGCCAGATCCGTTTAATAAGGTGGGTAAGGACAAGTTGCGCTTTTATGAGCTGCTTTCACTGCCCGGCGCCGGGTGGCAGCCGTATTTTGGATGACAGCTAGTGAAGCTGCTCAGGGCGACTCTATCACACGTGAGAATCACTAGCAGCAGTGCACATATTCTTGGAAGATGCCGAGGGTGTAGACTGTGAGCTCACCTAAACAGTGAGAACTGGTAATCACGTATCAGCTAGCTTGATCTACCTGTCACACAGCGCACACACGTTCAGAACATCGGAATAAATCGCACATGATAAATACCTGATTTTTATGTCAATTAAAATAATTAAATTTTAAAAATAAACTAAAACGTAATATACTTTTCTTCTCAGAAATCTTACCTCTGGTTCTTTATTTTGTGAACATAAAACTGTCAAGATTTGAGAGATGTTGCCCATAAATTTTGTGCTGAAAACTGGACTCAAAAAAAAAAAAAAAAAAACTGGACTCAAAACCGGTGAGAATCAGTTGAATAAACCTCGTTCATCCAGATGACAGGAAAGGCAGTATTTGTCGAGGGACAGCAGAATGACTGTGTTATGGGAGGCGACAGAACTCAGCAAACGGTTCCCATCGTCTCCTGCATTCAGTTCTCCAGTTGGCAACATGTAATACATCTGCATCACCTCCCCACCTTCTGGACAGATACAGATAACTTTTCAGTTTTTGGTTTTGCCTCAGTATCTCAACACATGTTTTTTCTGTTTTACAAAGTCGCGGCGGGGGAGGGGGAGCAAGCGCTGGGTAAGGTTACCCCTTGGTACTCAGCAAGTTGTGCCCCAAGTCCGTTACTAGAAAACTGAGTAGGGCTTGAAGGTCCAAGCAAGGGTCAGCCTAGCTCGGATTCCACCTGGTGGCCTGTCTCCTTGTTCTGGGACCTGTCACAGCCCCTAGTGTCTCTCTTGACTTTGACATTCCCAAAGGGCACAGGCCTGCAGTTCTGTAAGATGCCTTTTGGTTGGATATTTCCTCATAATCAGACCCCAATCATGTATTTCTTGGTAAGAATACCACAAAAGGGATGTTGGCCTTTCTCTGTGTACCTTTTTTTTTTTTAAGTAGGGGTTTTTAGTATATTTGCAAAATTACACAAGCATCACTACCTCCTAATTTTAGAACATTTTCATCATCCACATAAGAGACTTCATAACCCTGTAGCTGCTCCTCAGCCTCTGTCCTCTGAGGTCACTGGCTGTCTGCAGCCATGGTAGAGCGGTCTCACCTGCGAACGTGTGTGCAGGAGCTTGTGTGTGCACCTCTCCTGCTCTCTGTGTCTGTCTGCGCTTGACGTGACCTCAGGAGTCAGCTTGTCTGAGGCCCGGAACCAACAGGTTGCGTGCCCGCACATCAAGATCTGCCGCTGCTCACCTGGGGAGGCCAATTTTGCAGTGTGGGTCAGAGCGTGGAGACCCCAGAGAGGCAACGGGAGTGGGAGTCTGAAGGCAAGCAGAGACTCCTCCTCTGCCCTCCTCCTGTGTGGAAGCCCGCTGACTGGACGAGGCCGCCGCTGTGGGGGTTGCCACCCTCAGTTCTAAGATTTCAGACGTTTTCCTTCACGCGCACAGGAACACCCTGAACAATACCTGGCCAGCCGTCGGGCCCCCGGTGGCCGAGTCAGAGGGACACCGCACTCATCCCCTTAGCACAGCATTCCTCAGCGGTAGGGGCAAGGTGCAGAGCAGCGTGCTATGAAGCCATTTGGTAAACAACCACCCCAAGTCCCTGCTTACGGTGTGGCCTCAGCTCACGAATGCTTTGTTTGCAAAAATTTGCTTCACAAGAGGAAGTGTTCGGCAGTATTTGCTGCTGCTGTTCAGGAGTCCCACCTTGGGTGACAAACACAACTGTGACATCCTTTCCAGAATTCTGGAATGAAGTTCGTGTACCAAGACACCACCGTATCTCTGTAAAATAAATGGACACACTAGCTTCCTACTTTTTGTTGGTGGAGCGGTGCACAAGCAGCAAAATTAAGACTATTTATGAAACTCTGTATTGATGCGTGCTTTCTGAGTGTCAAATCTCATCCTGTCAGTAAATTCTTTCACTCACAGCTGAAAAGATGGCCTCTAAAACGTTAGTGGCTGCATGCACATGTGGAACTTTAGTTCCCCCCTTTTAAAATTATGTACTCAAATATTTTTCATGTAAATGGTTTACACAGTCTATATGAACAAAGCTGAGCTGGGCATGGAGATGTATGCCTGTAATCCCAGTGCCCTTAGACCCTGGGAGGCTGAGGCGGGAGGGTCACAAGTTTGAGCCCAGGTGGAACAATTTAGCAACTTTGAGAGGGAAGAAAGGGCTGGATGTCACTCAGTGTGAAGGTTCCTAGCTTCCAGAAAGCACATAAATCAACTAAACTCTCCACACTGCACAGACAGACTGGGGCCCAAGACCGCCCAGTACTCCAAGCCCTACCCCTGCTGGCCAGCCCCAGTGATGGCTGGCCTCCCAGGCCAGGGCCGGGGTCAGGTGCTACCAGCGACTATCAGGGCGACTCCCACCTTGCCTGGGCCCAGGGCTCACAGCAGGCTTCCCTGAGGGGGCAGCAGGAGGAGGCTGTGCAGAATCTGGTGACCCACAGGTACAGAGACTGTCAGCCACGGTGCTGGGATGGGAGCGGCCCTCGCCCTCGGGGGCCTCCCCTGGGCTGGTGCTCAGCTTGGGGCCACAACTCAGGACTGTGGGGACCCGAGTTGGCAGAGCTTCATGGAACATATGGTCCCTTGCATCCCTTCAGCTGGTGCCTGGGAGCCGCAGGGCCGCAGGCAGCAGTGACCTGGGCCCTGGGAGCTGCTCCACGTTGTGACAGCACAGAGCTTGTTTGTCTGTGTCCTGGCCAGGCCTGAGCACTTGGAGCTTGCACCAGCCACGTGGCCCTTCCTTTTCACTTGTTCTGATATTGTCCTCATGCCAACATCCATGGCTATGTCATTTTTGTTTCTTTGTTTAAAATTTATTTATTTATTTATTTGGTTCAGGGCCTCACTACACAGTTCAGACTTGTAGTGACTCTCCTGTCTCAGCTTCCCCAGGGCTGAGATTACAAGCGTGCCGTACCACACCCAGTTTTGTGGCTGGCATGCTTGCCCAGCTTCCGGGGCCAGCATGGCGTGCAGTACCAGGGATCGAACCTGGGCTAAATATATATTTTTGGTACCGGGGATTGAACTCAGGACCTTGTGCTTGCCAGGCAGGTGCTTGCGCTGTTGAGCTATTTCCCTAGCCTCCTTGTGTTATTTTTGAGACAAGGTCTCCTTATGCAGGTCAGGCTGGCCTTGAACTCACTGTGTTGCACAGGCTGGTCTTGAACTCAGAGTGATCCTCCTGTCTTGGCTTCCTGAGTACTGAGATCATGGGTGTGTGCTACTGTGCACATGACTTCATGATTACATATTGTGAACAGCCACTTATGTATGTGCAATGTAGAAAGATCTCTTTCACGAGCCACCCAGGCTTTCCATTTCTGGTCTGTAACCGGCACATCTTTGGGTGCAAGCAGACCTGCGCACGCCTGGGCCTGGGGAGGTGGGGGGTTAGCGTGCTGGCTGACGAGCCCGCAGGAGCTGTTCCCTGCCCAGCTCTGACCCCACTGGGCGAAGGCGGTGCGCAGCCCGAGCCTGGCTGTGGGTAATCTTGTGCATGATGTTTGTGGCCCTGAGAGCGAGGACTCTGGCCTGTGCTTAGCTTCCGCGAACATCTTCCTCTTTGCTTTCTTGTAAGATCCATTTTAGCCTTTTGGTCTACAGAGAAATCCTCTGAAACAGCTCCTGAGCCCCGTGGCACTTCGGAGACCTTCCCCTCGGGCTGGTGACCTTCTAGGCCCGTGCAGCGGCCGTCATGCCAGCCTCAGTCTGAGGTGAGAGATCCCCTCCCCATCACTTCTGTCCCCCACGGCGGAGGCGACTGAGAGGCAGGGGCTTGGGCCTGCCGGAGTGAGGTGGCTCTTCCCTCCCTCTCTCTGTCCTGCACCCATGGGTGTGTGTGCGCCCCCTTGACCTAAGGGATCAGCCTGGAGGTGGGGTAGGCTGGACCCCAGAGCAGCAAGATCTCTGGATCCGTCAGCTGGATGCCATCTGTGTCGAGGGTCCCCTGCAGAGGTGGACAGAACTAGGGGGAAGGGAGGAGGTTCTCCCATGAGAGAATCATGGTTCCCCTCATTTCAGTCTACATCTACCCTTATTAAACCTGTCTATATGGAGAGAGACTTACTGTAAGTTTGCGTGCATGTGGATGTGGGGACTTCTGTGCCTGTACTCACAGGTGCACATGCAGTCCAGCACGCCAGGTGGCAAAGCACCAGAGGGCTGGGGGTGACCTCCTGCCCAGGCAGCAGGGCCCTATTCCTGTTCCTCAGTGGTCATGGGATGAACCAGCCTGTGTCAGCCTTTGTGACCCTGGGAGGACCCTGGGAGGGGCTGCCGCCTGCCCTGCTGCCCACCTACCCCTGCTGGCCTCACCAGCACACACACAAGGAGCTCCTCACCCACTGGCCATCTGGGCTTCCTGCACTGGTGATGACGCGTACAGCTAACCCGCACCGGGGCTGGCTGTCCCCAAGGGCCCCCAGTCCCGCCTGGACCTCCCAGTGGAATTCAAGGCGTCCCCTCTGGCTGGCTGCTGTCGGGTGCTCTTGTGGCCTGAGGGCAGTCAGCTGGTCCTGGCTTTGAGGATTCAGCCTGTGCGTCTCCAACTTGTGGGTGCTGGGAAGTGAGGCGTGCTCAGCAGGCGTCGCACGGGGAGCGTTGGTCTTTCGCTGGGCGAGCGCCTCGTGCCTATAACCTCTGGGGGAAGGAACCGGGCATCTGTGCCGGCTCTGGGGTGAAGTGCGGATGCTCATGGCCTGGCTGTGTTCAGCTCACAGTGGGTTTGCTAAGCTGCCACACCACGGGGACCACACAGTGCCTGCACGTGCCACGCACGACTCACTGCTCGATTCACATCACTGCTGCTGTTGTGGCTGGGAGGAGCCCTACCGAGGGCCTTTGCACTGAGCTCCCTACTCTACTGTTTTTGTCTATCTTTTAAACTGGTCTTGCTAAGTGGCCCAGGCTGGGCTCGAACTTGTGATCCTCCTGCCTTGACCTCCCGGGATGCTGGGATGGGGTGGGAGGGGTACACTTTGACACCTGGCCTGACTCATGTCTCAGGTATGGGCACCGTCACCCTCTGTCACTGTGGGCGCCCTTTCTCTGCGGTTTTCAGGACATCAGGCTTGTCTTTGCTGAGCTTAGCTTTTCCTCAAAACCAGTCGGCTCAGGTGATGAGGTGTTGTTAGGTCGGTGTTCTGCCTGGGCTGTCTCAGGGGAGCTCCTTGGCTGGGGACTGAGTGCCACTTGTGCTTCTACAGGCCAGCTCGGGCTTGTGTGTGTGGTGACAGCGAGCTTCCGGGACAAGAGCCATGCCTGTGAAGGCCTGGAAGGGGCCGACGTCTGCGTGTCGCTTGTCGGCTCTGCCATGTGTATCTCCTCATGCGTAGCCTCCGCACCACTGCATTTTAAGAACCGGATATGTCACAGCACTGAGAGGTCACCGTTCCTTCTGATGCTCCTGCCGCAGGTTCCTAATGGAGTGTGACCACGGCACAGACCCCAGTGCAGGCACCCTGCAGGGTGGCTGGCCAGGCAGAGACATCCAGCCCTGGGCTTGGGGTGCAGCTCGGGTACGGCCCTTGCCTGGCACGTGTGCAGTCCGGGGTTCCACCCTCTGCATCCTAAAGAACAGCACAACAAAACCAAGACATCAAGGCTGGGGAGGGAGTTTGATCAAAATAGGTTTCAAGGGCGGCCCAGATACAAGGAGGGGAAAGCAGAGGTCGAGGATTTGTGGAGTTTTATTTATTGCTGCAGTACATTAAAACATCTGTCTGTGCCTCCTGGTGCACTGCCCAGCCCCCTGAAAGCACCGGCCCCAGTCCTGTGTTCATTGTGAAACGTGGAAGGGTACGAGCTGAGCCCTTAACAGTGAGATGAGCAGCAGGCCCCCCACTCCAGAAGGGCAGGTGACATCACTATGGGGGCCCAGGTCAGTGGATGGATGCGGCACTTCTCCGGGGATAGTCTAGGCTGTTATTCTCCGGACCCTTCTTGCTCCCTCTCCCCCTCTGGTCCCTGTGCTGCTTCCTTCCTCTCTTTCAGTTCCTCTCTTCCTGCCCAGCACTACCCTGAAATATCCAGTGACGCATCCTGCCTCTTCTGGCCTGTGTAAGATGAGGCCTGAGGCGGCTGAGGAAGCCTCGGGCTTGTCGCTGGGGCTTTGGGTGGTGAGGTTGTTGGTGGCTTTTCCATGGGGGAGCCCCAAACCCAGGGCTGTTCCTCACAGGACATCACTTTTCGTGGTGGAGACCAGAGACCCGGCTGAAGGGGATTCCGCAATCAGGGCCGTGGCTGGATCTGGAAGACAGCACAGCCCTTCCGTCGCTGGCTCTGGACTCCCCTGCTCCACCGGGACGTGACTGGCCCGGGCACTTGGCCTCTGCCTCTTTCCAGTCTGCGGGCCGGGCCTGACATCTCCTGGCTGCTGCCTGCTCTTCCCTGGCAGAGCTTAGTTTATCACTCACTGTGCCGTCACACTCTGCTGCCCAAGGCTTCTGCCCACCCTGACTCGCCATGTAGGCCAGTAGCATTTGGACCCTAAGTCAGCAGTGTGGTGTTTCGGAGGACTCGGGATATTCCAGATCCCAGATGTTAGGTCAAGCAAACAACAAAACTCGAAGAAGTATGGTCTCTGCCTTGAACAGATCCTTTTCTTAAAAAAAAAAAAAAATGGTACTAATGGTTGAACCAAGGGCGATTCTACCATTGACCTGCATCTCCATCTGTTTTCATTTTTTTATTTTGACATGGGGTCTCACTCAGCTGCCCAGGCAGGGTTCATCTGTGACCCTCTTGTCCTACTATAGGGAGAAGAATTCTCTGCAGGCCAACAGTACCCATGCCAGATGTGGGTCCCAGGGGCAGGTCCTGGAAGCAGCCAGCAGGTGCTGGGAGCCACAGAGTTTGGTGACTAGAAGATTCCCTGAGCAAGTAAGGTCTGCGCTGAGTCCAGAGGCAGGGAAGGGCTCAGGAGGAGGAACGTGGTGAGGAGCCTGTGGCTGGACTCTTGACGGGCTCCCCAGCAGGGTGCCCCACCTGTCCTGGGCCCCAGGTGCCCAGATCAGTGCTAGCTAGTAGCAATGGGGGACAATGGTCATGGTGTCTCCCAAACCTTGGGTCTCCCAAACCATGCAGATGGACAGGGAGCAGGGAGCCTAGTGTGCATCTGGAGCCCCCGCCACAGACCTCTTAGCTCCGCAGCACTGGGAGGCTGGGCAGAGCTCGGGTGCCACTCCCCGGGCTTTGTGCATTCCCTTACATGGTGATCAGTGCTGGGCCTCTGGGCATAGTTGGCAGCATTTTCCCAGCAGCCACGTTGTACAGAAAGCTGGTTCTGATGGTACTTGGGCGGGAGTGATTGCTCTGGCCTGCTCCTGAAGCAGGTGCCCAGGCTCTCCCCCCACTCCCTCACTTGTGTTTGGACTCACAGGGGTCTCCAAAAGTTGATTATTTTATTCACAGACAAGAAAATAATCAGCCTTGCAACAACTCTACTGGAGGCTGGATGGATCCACTTTCTATTGTTACAACAAGACACCGGAGGCAAAGTACGTGAGGAAGCAAAGAGGCTGACTGAGTGCACAGTTCTGGAGATTCCAGAGCGTGGTGCCGACCTCTGCTCAAACCTGGAGAGAGCCTCTGGCCACGTCACAGACTCAGGGCCACTGGCCCTCTTTTTCAACTTCCTCTCACAGGAGATCACTGGTTCTGTGAGAACTACATTTATCCTGGTGTGTGGGGGCCAGATTTCCAGGTTGGGCCTTTGAGGGATCCCTGCAAGACACCTCTGAAGGAGCAGGAAGGCCGTGGGCACCGTGCTCCAGGAATGTGTCCAGCTCCGGGTCTTAGTTACTCTTCCTGTTGTGGGACACACAACCCGACTCCTACAGAGCAGGGGAGGAGAGGTGTATTTTGGCTCCCAGGTTGAGGGATTTCAGTCCATGGCTGGGGCTGAGGCAGGGCAGCATGGCAGAGGGCCTGGCGGAAACAGCTGCTCACAGCATGGCTGGCAGGAAGTGGGGAGAGAAGGAAGGAGTCCTGTGACAGCTGCCTGCTTATGTCACTTTGAGTAAAAAGGCCCCACTAAATTGGGTGAGCACAGGTCTGGGTGTCCCTGAGGGGGGTTTACTGGAGACAGAAGGCCAGCCTGGGTGTGCATGACAGCAACCGACAGCTTGCCGCCTGGAGGGAAGAAAAGAAAAACCGAGAAGTCTTCAGAGGGCTCCCGTCTTCGCCTCCACCTTGGACAGCCCATCTTCTGACTTCCGTTGTGGTGCAAGGGAGTCCGCTGCCTTCCTTTGGCCTCCTCATGTGGACCCACATGGGATCCCCAGTGTGCAGACAGCCCCTTCACACTCTTCCTTGCTTGACTCCTGGCGGCCACCCAACACCAGTCTGTAAGTTCTGTATTTGTACATCTTGGATTAAATGTTTCTCCAGTAAGCCCCAGTAGATATAGCCAGAAGCAGATGAATCCTCCAGGGCACACACTCCGGCAGCCTCTTCTCATGACTCTGCCTCCTCATAGCTGGTCAGGTGCAGGTCCCCAAAGTGTCACCTTCCACAGGAGCCCCATGACTCTTGGGGCATACCCAGATGGAAAGGTGCTTATGTAGGAGAACAAGAACCCGCATATCCGAGGGGCTGCCCACAGCGACTCTGTCCCTGTTGGGAGATGCCAACCGTCCAGCTCTCTGGGCTGAGCCTTTGTCCTTATCCTGCCCTCTGCAGGCCTGGAGGTTCTGGGCACTTAGTGGGATGAACCCCTCCAGGGTCATCTCTCCTGTGTTTTCAGTTGACAGAAGGAGAAACTGAGGCACACAGAGTCTATGGCTTAGGCTTAGCGTCACCCAGGACCCCTGACTCATCACAACCCTGTCCCTCCAGGCAAAGATGAAAAGCATCTTGCTCCTGGCCACAGGAGTGTGGAAAGAGGGACTTGTGCAAGTTTGTTACAGGAGCTGTGACCACAGGATCTGGGTGGGGACTGCAGGTTGTGGCACCTGAGGGTGTGGCACCTTCACTTCCAGGACCCAGGAACTGCGGGAGTGCCCTGGGCAAACAGAACTAGCAGGGCAGGGGGCGGCAGGTGCTGAGAAAAGTGGCTTTCTGGCTGCTTGGCAGGGAGACGGGCAGGGAGAGAGCTGAGGTCTGTGTGCTCACTGTGGGTCACTGTGGGTGTGTGAGTGCTTGTGGTCACTGTGGGTGTGTGTGTGCTCGTGGTCACTGTGGGTGTGGGGCTCTGGACACGCCGCCCAGACCCGCTAGCAGTGTAGCTTATTTCTGGAGAGCTGATGGCACAGCCTAGGAACGTGGTCAGAGAAGGGAAAGTGCCCTTCTCAGGCTAAGGGCTCGGCCCTTTGGAGGCGCCAAGGTGAACACACTGTTCACCTAAGCTGCAGTGAAAGTGGCCGGGCCCCTCCCCTTGGCCAGCGAGGCCAGGGCACAGCCCCTCCTGGACCTCTCTGAACCAAGGCCTACAGCAGAACCTGCTTCCTGGGACCCCTCTGAGTAACTCATTTCCTTTGACCCAGAAAATGGCAAAGCCCCCTGTTTAAAACAAAGCCCCGTGATCAAGGCCTGGGATGCGAAGGCGCAGGTGGCACCTCTTCCTGCGGCTCTTGTGGAAGAGCTTTCTTCTTCCTGCATGCGTACCCCTCCCCCCAAGTTTCTCCTTGGGTCTCGGATTTATTCTTCGGTTTGGAAAGACAAAGGACTCGGGTTTATACTCAATGTACCATTTCACCAGGAATGCTGTCCTCGGGCGCTGAGGTTCTTTGTCGTCCATCTCAGGTGTAGGGATGGCAGGCGTCACCGGAACCCCGACCTAAGGTTTTGTTCCACAGGGTCTGTGTCTTTGGTGCTGCTGGAACAAAACATAAATGTTGACTACTGTCAGTGGTCCAGGGAATTGGAGCAGACGCACATGCCTGTGCCTGGAGGGGCCTTCAGGCACCCCACAGGGAAGGTGGAGGCAGCTTCCTAGGAGCCTTGAGCTAGACCGTCTAGTGGTGGAGATGACCCGGGGTGCAGCCCGTGAGGTGGGAAGTTAACGTCCAGCTGCAGACGCTACCCAGCTGCAGCACAGCGGTGAAGAAGCGACGGCAAGATCAGCACCACCGCCCACACCGAGGGTTTCCGGGTGGCGCAGCGCCCCGGCCCCAGGCAGCTTCCCCAGGGGCCCGATGCACCCCTGGGCTCTGGTCCACTGCACATTTCACCACAGGATTCCCGCAAGCACGCACGCACGCACGCACGCATGTACGCATGCACACACGCAGTTTCTCAACCCCGCAAGGAAGCCCTGGCTTTGCCGCTCCTCAGCCCTGTGATGTGAGGCAACTGGGTGTCGCAATGTGACGTGGAACCCGGCATGAACGTAGCCTCTCCTCTGCGCACTGTGCTGGTTCGGATTCAAGAGGCACCCGTGTGCAGAGAACACGCGCACCAGCTCACCTGGCCGTGCAGGGCAGCTCGCGCCGGCTCAGCCAGGGGAGCGGGGCACGCCTGCAAACGTAGCACTCAGGAGGCTGCTGTAGGAGGATCACCGCGGGCGCCAGCCTGCCTAGTGAGTTCCAAGCCAGCCTGAGCTATAAAGTGAGACCTTGCCACATATACGTGCATGTGCGCGCGTACGCACGCGCGCGCACACACGTAGTGCACAAAGTATAGGATTTGAAAAGTTTTGGCAAAAGAAACAACATCCTCTCTGCAAGGCACCCAGGCCTGCTTGCTCACTCCCTGCCCAGCCCCCAGGTGAGCGTCTGGGTCCCCAACCCTGGCCCCTGGTGGTGTTAGGACAGTGACAGCAGAGCCAAGTAGCCGAGGTACCTGTGTCAAGCTGCATAGAGCCTGCAGAGCTGGGGACAGATGGCACAGCCCGAGGCCCTGCAGGATCTGTCCCCAGGAGGACGCTCCCGTGCGTGGCTGCTCCCCGACAGTGTTAGGGTCTGGGGCACAATCAGGCTGATATCTGGGACTGTTGCTTGCCAGGGTCCCAGAAGGAAGTGGAGACCCCAGGGTCTTCTTGAGCCACCCTGCCTGCTAACCCTGCAGGTCTTCCCTGGGAGCCCAAGGGTACAAGGGCAGGGACACCAGCTGCGGTCAGGAGGGGGCAGGGCACACACACATGTCTCTGTGTGCACACACTTATGTGCAGGTATAGTGGAAGACCCTGGGGCCATTGCTGAGCCCCTTCCCATCCTGGCACCTTGCCCTGTCTACCCCACCGGGGTGATTCTGCTGGCACCTGTGCAGTTCCCATCATCCTCCCTGCCAGGGAGGGCCCAGCCGAGGACCAGAGTGGATCGCATTGTCCTTCTCCCCATATGAACACAGACAGTTGGAGATGCTGGCTCTGGCAGCAATGGCTTTGTCACCAGGCCCACCTCAGCCTGGGGCTTCTCTGGATGTCCCAGGCCAGTCCCAGGAGGAACTGTGACCTGGGATCTCCCAGAGCTCCTCTGCTGCAGATGCCAGGAGAAGCCAACCCTGTGGAAAGAGTCTGGGTGACACCATGGGAAGCTAAGGTGCCAGAGGGCACTGCCAGGCCTCAGTGTGCTTGAGCGGCACTGATTGTCCCTGCGGAGGCCCCGGCTCGGTTCTAGCCTCTGAGCCCACACTGACACAATCCCCGTGTCACCCAGGAAGGCCCCCTGGCTGCACCCGGTCATATGACAAGAGAGCAGGGGCTCCTCCCATCCTGCCACTGCTCAAACCTAGAAGCCCACACCCGGCGTGGTGGTGCACACCTATAACCCCACACAAGGGAGCCCGAGGCAGGGGGCTGCAGCGAGGTCAGGACTAGCCTGGAAGACACAGCAGGACTATCTCAAAAGCCCACCTCACCCCCGCATAGCAGTCTTTTTCTTTTCTTTTCTTTTCCTTTCTTTTTTTTTTTTTTTTTTTTTTGCGGAACCGGGAATTGAACTCAGGCCCTGGCGTTTTGCCAGGCAAGTGCTTATTCTACTGAGCCATCTCCCTGGCCCCAACATAGCAGTCTTTTACAGCACACGTTGCGTGCAATTAGCAGGTATCAAGTACAGGAGGAAAAATGGTCTTGAAACATTAACTTGTGCTTGTCAGATGGTTTATAGTTTATAGGCAATGTAGAAAGAGCTGTTTAATTAGGTGTGTAAGTAAAACATCTGAGTTATTTATAATTAATTTAAAATACTAAAGACACGTATTAAGTATAAATTCATATGTTCTTTGCTCCTTAAAATTTATAACTGACAGTGTGTTTGGATGTATTCAGTGTACTTCACAAATGGCCAACAGACATGCATTTGTCAAACGCTATCTGATCCTTTGGTAAGTTTCAGGGTAACTATTTTAGAGGAACCATAGGTACCTGAAAATGGAGTCTTTTATCAAACTATAGTTCAACAAGTTAATGATAAATTTTAAACAGTATCATTAGGTGAGTGAGTTTTATCTGTTCATTGTTGTAACGTCCTAGCCAGGCACGGGGCCGGCGAGTGTGATCCCAGCACATGGGAGGCCGAAGCAGGAGGACACCTTGAGTCTGAGGCCAGCCCGAGCTACACAGTGAGTTCAAGACCAGCCTGAACCCTGTCTCAAAAGAAAAAATCCTGCAGTTTGTTCAAGCTTGGCTCATTTAATATGTTAGAAACTGTTGGTTTTAAGAAAACAAAATGTTCTACGGTAGAGAGTTGGTAACTCTGCCCACCCCGTCTGCTCGTGGGTCGGCTCTCTGGCCTCACGCTGGCCGCCTAAGAGCTGCTCAGGCGCTTGCTTCTCTGTAGTAGACAAGATGCTGTTACTTCACCATCTAATCTTTGCTTATATTAAGCTCTTAAAATGTGGTTTTATAATCCCTATGCTTTACAGAAAAGCCTTAAGAGATTTAAAAGCCAAAGTTTTGGGCTGTACCCGTGCGAAGTTTGTTGTGTAGTCCTTTCTAAGTTATAGTGTTGGCGTCTGTATGGGGTGCTTATAGTTGGAGCACAGGGAGCAACACTAACACGAGTTTTAAGGCTACTGATAAACTACATGTGGGGTGGCCCAATTTTGTAATGATCTAAAAATTAGGTTTTTGTTGTAAATGGGCCATACATTGTTTTGTCTGGTTATTTTGTTTTGAGATAAACTCTCCCAGGCTGACCTCAAACTCTGGCAATCCTCCTGCCTCGGCCTCCCGGCCTCCCGAGAGCTGGGATTCAGCTGTGCACCACCACACCTGGGTCTACATCTCTTCCCAGCGTATCTTTTGAGTAAAAGCTTACAAATAGTTTCTTTTTGGGCTAGAGATTTAGCTCAATGGTACAGCTCCTGCTTGGCAAGTGTGAGGTCCTGAGTTTGATTTTCAGTACCTAAAAAAAGAAGAAAAAGAATTGGTACCTTAAAAAAGAGAGAAACAGTTTGTTGTAAGAAAAATATTTAAGAAAGAATTCAAATGCAATACGAAGGAATAATGTCAGAATCTTTATGTTTAAAACAATAAGGCTTAGCCTATTGTTCTATTTTTAGTAACATTCACAACAACATTTTAAAAAGAGAGGTGTTACATTTCTCCAAATAATTTCTTGTGTTCTCTATTGTCTTGTCAGGTTTGAAATATTTAGAGAAATCAAGTCGTAGGGAGTTCATGTGTATCTACATACATTATCTGTTTAAGGTTTTGCGTTACAGCTCTGGTTACATAAAGTTCTGTTACGTGATTTGCCAGAGTGCAGGTGGCTGTGCCTGCTGTCGTGATGTGCTGTCCAGGTCTCTCGGCTGTTTTGCTGGCTCTGCCACCTGTGCATCGCTTGCAGCCACACCACCACAGGGGCCACTGTCCTCTTGGTCACCAGGAGTCAGTCTTGCTCAGAACTGTCTGGTAAAATAGACATTGGCTTTTGCACACTGTATTCAAGATGTCTGCAGTTGCGCTGTGTGTACCCAAGAAATTCTACGGTGTCACTGTAATTCTTAGACTCGGCGTCAGCCCGTGGTGTGCTTTCTCCAAGGTGGCGCCTTCTGCCAGAACTTCCCGGTCATGGAAACACTGGCTCTCTTATTAATTTGCTCACTGCGTGTCTCTGTCTCAGCCATGGATGCTGGACTCTGTTCTTCGAGTGTGTCTGATGTCTGCCGTGAGCTTTGTAAGCACCATTTGTTAAAGTGCAGTGTTTTAGGGCAAGGACCACAGAATGGACAGGATTAGAGGTGGTCACGGAGGACACTAGACAAACTGAGCCCCAGAGCTACACTTTCTACGCCTCTGATGTTGCTTGCATTTGGCAAGAAGCATATTGCTATGGTTTGTGCCAGGATGTCCCCCAAGCCCCTGAAGTCCTGGGCGGTGGGCTCTGTGGAGGAGGCTGAATCTAGAGTTTGTGATTGGTTCACGCTCCAGCGCTGGGCTTAAGGGTGTGAGTGCTGTACCCACCGGAGGTCAGGCAGCTGCATGCAGCAGGAGGGGAGGAAAGAGGCTTGTCCTCCTGCCCGCCCCTACTGCTTTTGCTACCTTCCGTCTCCGCTGTGAACTGTTTCTCCTGAGGCCACGCTGCCCTAGAGCCCGCCTGAGCTGAAACCTCTATAAACTGAGCTGAATAAACATTTCCCATTTTAACTTTGGGCATCAGGTATTTTGTTTCAGCAATGACAAAAGTAACTAAGACTATGTATGTATGTGTGTATGTATGTATGTATGTATTTACTGAGATAGGGTCTCACTGTGTAGTGCAGACTGAACTATGGGATCCCGCCGTGCCAGCTTACAGGGCTTCTTGCAATGACTGTGTTCCTCTGTCCTACTTCGGGGGACCAAACCTGTGCTATTCCTGCGGTGCTGTCTGTTACCTGTCCCCTGTTACTGCCGAGCTGGGGGAGGGGAGGAATTCACAGTGGGGACAGGGGTGCCGAGGCAGCAGTCCTAGTCTTCCCGAGCCTCCCCCGCCAGCCCAGGGCAGGTGATGCGCCTGTGCACACTGCGTCCTGCGGGGCATTAGTTGGCTTCTCCCCGCCACCAGCTTCCCCCCCCCCCCCACGAGTCCTGGGCCTCACTTGTGCCACATGCACTGGCCTACTTGTGGGCGGGAGATGGGGCCAGGGAAGCTGGAAACTGTGAAGAGAGTGAAGTTTCAGCAAGCAAGAGCATTTTGGGGAAGTAAACTTTGGGTGGCTGATTACCCAAAGGCTAACCTGACATGCTGGAGCAGTGGCAGCCCCAGGGAGCCCATAAGGAAACCTGCTGAGGAAATGCTGCAGACTCAGGAATCCACCTATCCCAGTGACTGGCTGGATGACCCAGGGCATGAAATACTCTTTTGAATGCAGAGTGGAGAGCAGGTTGTGTTAGGTCTTTAGAAAGCTCACGGTAGCTGCTGAGGGTCTGGACAGAAGGTCCTGGTCTTGGATACTGCATGCATAGAATGGACAGTAGCCAGAACTGCATAGAGACAGAGCTCTGTCCCATAGCCTGCTGACCATGCCACACAGGACACCTGCCCACTACCCATGGGGACCAGCCTGCAGGAGGCCAGAGCACTTTTATCTTTTCCTTTTGCTGAGACAGGGTCTTCCTATGTAGTGTAGGCTGGCCTTGAATTCACTATGTAGCCCAGGATGGCCTCAGACTTACAGGGATCTTCCTGCCTGAGCCTTTTGAGCCTCGAAGATCTGAGAGAGCTGTTGTTTCCTGCTTCTCAGCTTCAGCTGCTCAGCCTGAACAAGCAGTCAGGAAATGCTTGGCCCTATGAGGAGCAGGGCTCCGAGGGCCTCAGGACTGGCCTGCCACAGAAGATGTCACTTGGGGAGGGCTTGGCCCTGGGAACTGGGGAGGGGAGGAGGGGCTCAGGACCCAGAGGCCAGGCCAAGTGTGGGGTGAGCAGGACTTCCGGAGCCAACAGGGTAGAGATTCGAGGGCTGAAGACAGGCTGGGCTTCCCAGCTGGTCCCAAGCAGAATCCTGCCTGACAACCTCTATGTCCCTTCCCAGATGCGCTCTGGCTGGGGGCTGTATCCGTACCCGTGTCTGACCTGGTCCACATTTGCAGTTGTGAGGCTGCTGCCCCTGGCCTCTCCCAAGTGCCTTCCTTGCTCTGGGTGGGGGAGACTGAGTCACGTGACCAGCCCCTGGCAGGCATGACACAGTTACCTCCCCTGGCAAAGGAGCTCCGAAGCCCTGACTCAGGTGACAGCATTTGTGCCTGTGATGGGCAGACCTTTGCTTTCCCCACTTCAGGGGCTGAGCCCCATGTGATGGTGCTGGGGAGGCTGGGGTGCAGAGGGTGACCCCAGCAAAACGGAGAATGCCTGGGGTTAGTGCCCCAGTGAAGGGACCTATCCAATATTAGAGCGAAAGGGAAGAATAAGTCCTGGTGTTTTACTGCATGGCAGGGTCTATCGAGTTAACAATCACGGGGTGTTCCTATCAAAATAGAAAACAGGATTTTATACAGAAACAATGAAGGTTTAGGGTGACGGGCATGCAGATGAGCCACACGCAGTCACTGCACAATGTGTAGTACGTCATAGCTCACACCGTACCCTATAAATGTGTACAGCTGTTATGTGCCCGTCACAAGTAATAGGGATTATTTGGGGACCTCGGCGAGCTCTCTGTTCCTCCCTTGAAAGCTCTCTGCCTCCCCAGAACCTGCCTGGGCTCTCATTCTGGACTTCTTGGCTTCAGATCCAAGAAGCATCCCAGATTCCTGCCGCTTATGACTGCTTTGTCACGTGCAGCTGGTACTGGCTGAGCCCGAACTGACAGCCCTGTGTGAATTTCAATCCTTGCTTCTAGGGGCAGATTTGCTGCATCATGCAGAATGTTTGTGTTAGAAAAAGCATTTGAAAGTCTGCCGAGAAAATTCTGGAAGTGGAGCCAGGCCAGCAGCATGTTCTGACCTGCGGAGCCAAGAACAAACAAGATTCATGATCACTATCAGCGCTTTACGGGATGTGACTGTCCTGGAGACTTGGCTGGGCGCTGGGTCCTCTTGGTTTATGTTTGCTTAGCAACCCTGCCTCTTGTAGAGGGAGTGAGAAGAAATGTTCCCTGCTCCTGTCCCATGAGTGTCAGTGGTATTCGTGCCACAGCTTGTGCCAGCTTGGTGGCTCAGAAGCCCCAGGCAACATGATGCAGACCTTGGGGCGAGTCATCGGCTGCCCACACCAAATCCCTTGAAGATCCATGTCCACATGCAGGCAGAGGAGGTGCCAGGACACATCCTGAGCTGTCGTGGGGACCTCTCTATGGGTTTCACGCTTCTTCCAGGAACCACATCCTGGGGGCCGAGGCCAGGACTACCTAGGGACAGGTGTGCAGACAGAATGAAGAGCCACTGGAGCAGGCCCTAGTGTTTTGCAAGCTCAGACCTGGGATCCCCTGAGTGCTCTGAGGAGCCCAAGGGTCACACACTGAGGCTCAACGGTAGCCAAGGCCCAGCCTCATGCAATCTCGGCACCACCTCAGCGGTATTGACTGGCCCTGGTGAGTCACCCTGGGTTGTGTCACTCAGTCATTTTCCTCCTGCCTGAGCAGAGACCCACACAACAGAGAAGGTGTGAGGTGCACTCCTGCCTAGAGGCAACCCCCAGGCCCAGCCCCATTGTCCGTGTCTCCTGGGGGTATGGATGCTGTGGGGCAGGGGTGCCAGCCAGCCTGAGGAACAGTGGGCAGCGCTCCCCCAGCTCTGGAATCCGGGGACTGAGCACCTGCATTTCTCAGAGCCAGGGCTCTGCCTCTGTGTCCTCTCCCAGGATTTCCTGCTTCCTGCCTCTGCAGGCCTGGGTCTCCACTTTCTCTACCCAGGGCACCCAATTTCTCCGCACACTGGGCTTTTTACTTGGGGATGGGGCCTTACTAGGTGGCTAAGTTGCCTAGGATGGGCTGAAACGGGTCAAGCCCAAGCAGGATGGATGCACTGATCCTTGGCCTCAGCCTCCTAGGACACTGAGCTACAAGCAGGCTTCAAGTGTTCTGCTTAAATAAGACATGCAGCCTGCCCTGTGCACATCCCTGAGCTCTGAGCCCTTCCTGATGGGTGTAGAATAAATGATCTCTTCTAGGTGGGATTCAGGTCCTGACCACCTCCTACCTCTCCTCCGGAGGTGTCCCTTTGTCACTGTCATGGGCCAATGCAGTAGCTCCGGCCATGCTGGGTGTAGCAGGACATCATCATCACCACCTGGAATGCCATTTTGGGCAGGAGTTTAAGTGCCGGATGTGATGCCCTCGCAGCTCCCTTCGCTCCAGCTGCCAAGCCTGCTACACCCAGGGGCTGAGCCTGCCTGAGATTGCTGAGGACGCCTACACACCTGACTTCTGTCCACGGGCCAGAGCGAACAAAGTAGCGTGGGGTCACTTGTGCCAAGCCCTCACCAAGAGAAAATGGGTGACAAACCGAGACAGAGGCCGGGAGGGAGGGGATCTTCCACAGCAGGGCCAGCCACAGGCACTGTTACACAAGATGCTGCCAGACTGCAGCTTCGCAGGGCCACTGCCACCCACATGGGAAATACTGCAGGCTCTCACAGAGGCCAGCCCTGGCACGGGTCTGGAGCTGGGGGCATTTTTTTTTTTTTTCCAGTGAATCGGGGATTGAACTCAGGCCCTTGTGCTTGCCAGGTAAATGCTTATTCTACTGAGCCATGTGCCCAGCCTGGGGGCATCTTTCACATGGACACAACCAGTGCCCTCTGTTCTCCCTTACACATGTCTTCTCGCTGCAGCCTCCTGGAGCACACACAGTTTGCCTGGGTTCCCACTCGACGCCCATTCCTGAAGCAGCCCGTTCCCTCCGGGTTTGCTCTTTAGGTCCTGCCAGGTGCAGCTGGGGTGCAGTGGCACCTGCCTGAGCCAGCCCTGGGGGTGCGGGGAGGTTTCGGAGGACTGCATGGGAGGGCGCGTGGGTCTTGAGTGCTGCATTGGACCTGGATGTGTGGGGAGCAGCAGTAGACACTGACACAGGATGTGGCAGTAGGGGGACAGTGTCCCAAAGTCCCTGAAGTCCTCATCCCGTCCTAGCATGTGTCTTGGAAACTCTGGGTGTTGTGGAGGAAGGAAAAGGCAGGAGCAGAACAAGGCCCTTCTGTGATGAAGACTGCATTTTCTCTCAGTGAGCAGCACAGGGACATCTCTCCTGGGAGTCTCGAAAGTTCCTGCGGGCTCCGCCTCTATTTTCTGGACAACCTGAACCTTTGATGAGAAAGCAATGGGGCTATTCCAGTCTATGACACAAACTGCTTTTGGGTGTGTGTGTGTGTGTGTGTGTGTGTGTGTGACCTCCCAATAGCTGGGACCTCAGCCTTGTGCCACTGGGTCCACCAGAGCCACTTGGCAGGCTTCTGCCTAGGATGGAGACACATGTGCTGCCAGGGCCAGAAAGAATCTAGGACTTGTGGCAGGTTAAGTGGTGGAGTCCGAAACCGGCTGCATCCTGCTCCTGCAAGCTGGGAGCACCTTACTCCCTACGGTGGCCCAAGGGGCTCCGCAGATGGGCTCAGGTTTGGAGATGACAGGGGAGCATCTGGGTTATCTGGTGGAGCCCTGTCACTAGGGACCCTGGGGAGGCAGCAAGCAGGGAGGGTCACTAGGGACCCTTGCAGGAAGAGAAAACCTCTAGGAACTAGGGAACGCCTGAGGAGCTAGAGGTCCCCAGGAGGGGTCAGCATCATCCAGGACAGGACCTCATCCACCGGACACCCCGGTTGGCTTCTGCCCTTCTTGACAGCCAGGTGCTGCAATGGGCCACTGGCTGGGGTGATTGGCATAGGGTCTGGCTAGGCAGCTGGGGCATTCCCTGAGCTCACTATATAGCGCATGCTGGCCTCAAACTCATGACAGTTCCGCCTTGCCCTCCTGAGTAGCTGGAGTGCAGGCCTGCACCACCACACCGGGCCTAAAGCACAGATTTATTTCTGTTACTGCCCACTGGATGAAGAATTCTCAATTTTCATTGAGAGGGAGGTCTTACTGCTAAAGTTATCCTAAAGGCTTGATGACCGCCTATTCTCACATCAGAATAAGCATGTGTGAACTTGTAGGGAAAATGCACCAGGACACTTGGGGGCTGCAGCTGGCCCTTAAACTGAGGACAAAATAGGAGAGTGGCCAAGCGGGCCTCCTCTCTCCACACTTGGATAGAGAGGCCTCCTGGGCACTCAGAAACAAAGACTCATCGCTCCAGTCTGCAAGAAGCATCCTGGTGGCCTCCACCCCAAGCCTTGGAGGACCATGAGATGCGGCAGAACATTCTTTGCCCATTTGCTCCCCTCTTCACAGCCCAGAGAAGTCTAGCCGCTTGGCCTGGGGAAGCAGGGCCAAGGAGTGAGGAGCAGTACCAGCTTGGGGACTCACTCATGGGCGGCTCTGGGGCTGGAGTGACTGAGAGGACCGTGGCAGCCTCCCTGGGGCTCTGTGATGGAGTGCTGGCGCGGAACAGTGGGATCATGCAAATTCCTTGTTCCAGATCACAAGACCTGGGTGGTTCCCCCGCAGTGTGGCTGGGGCAGATGGTGTGGTGCTGCTTCCCCTCGGGGCCTGGTTAACCCCCGGCTGCCTGTGTCATCTGTGGCTCGGATCCCAGCACAGTCTGGTCCCCGGGAGCGTTGTGCCTGCTCAACCACAGAGCGGGCAGAAGTCCTCTGCTGCCAGGCCTGCATCTGAGACTAGGGAGGTTTCCAGGGCGCCTCCTTACCCCTAACCTTCGAACTTACCTGGCTCTGCCCAGAACTGCCAGCCCATCCTATGGCGCAAAAGCGTGTCCTCCACTGGTTCTCAGAGCAAAATAATGTGGGTTAGGGTAACACTTACCCTGTACCTCACAAGCTTTATGTTGGGGTGCTCACAGCTTCTAAACACAATGTCTATCATGAACTCAGGTGCACCATGAAGCTGGTATGGCCAGTTCACCTGCAGACCCCTGGAAATGCCTGGACCCCCATTGGCTCTTTTAAAACCTGTGGGTGGATTCTAGTCCGTCCTTCCTGCCTGCCTGCCTGCCTGCCTGCCTGCCTTCCTTCCTTCCTTCCTTCCTTCCTTCCTTCCTTCCTTCCTTCCTTCCCTCCCTCCCTCCCTCCCTCCCTTCTTCCTTCCTTCC